>NW_011495079.1:258314-261638 GCF_000754665.1 Bison bison bison | reverse complement strand
TTGAGCTGACATGACATAGTGACAAGTATTGTGCGCTGGAAATGTACAAACTGCCCTGGGGACCCAGATGACAGACTAATGAGAACTTGACTGAGGTTGGGTACGTTTCACAGGAGCAGTGATGTTGGACGTGGGCTTCTACCAACCAGGAGAAGTTTACCAGGTAGAGAATGACAGGAGGCTGGAGTGAGCACAGAGGAATACTAGCGTGACCACAGATACAGGCTCCAAATATGGATGCCTTTGAAAGGGGGCAGTGTTCACTATTATGCTGCTGCCATGATGGGTATAAGCTGGAACTGTCCCCAGAAACCCAGATGCGTGATTCCTCCAAGCCAAAGCACACGATGGCGGTGGTGAGGGTGCTGGGAGCGTGTAGGCAACAGAGCCATTAAAGCAGCAGTCCCCAACATTTATGGCACCAGGAACTGGTTTCATGGAAGACAATTTTTCCACGGACTGGGGGTGGGGCAGATGGTTTCAAGCACACTCTATTTATTGTGCACTTGATTTCTAACCTAATACCAGCATTGATCTGACAGCAGCACTGGTCTGCTGCCCAGAGGCGAGGGACCCCTGAATCAGAGTGTGGGCTTGGGAGTGAGGGGTGGATCTGGGGAAGGCAAGCACATTAGCTGGTTAAGGTTTCAGGTCCAAATATTAATACAACAAACTGAGTGGCTTAAGCAACAGAAATGTATCCTCTCAGCCCTGGAGGCCAGAAGTCTGAGATCAAGCTGTTGGTAGGACCATGCTCCCTCTGCAGGTGCCATGGAAGGATCTGTTCTAGGCCTTTCTCCCAGATTCTGGGGGTCCCTTGGCTTGTTTGTGGCAACATCACTCAGACCTTCACACAGCGTTCTACCTATATGTGTCTGTCTCTGTGTTCAAAAATCCCCTTTTTTTATGAGGACACCAGTCATTGGGTGAGGACCTGCTTTCCAAAGACCTCATCTTGTTACCTCTGTGAAGATCCAAATGAGGTCACATTCCAGGCACTAGGGATCAGGATTGCAACATCTTTGGGAGGAAAACACAATTAAGTCATTAACGGTGAGGCAGAAGATGGCAACAGCTGTGAAAGAATGCCACACTAAAGAGTCTAGGCCATCCGGAAGGTCATAGGGAATTACTACCAGTTGGTAAGCTGGCATGTAGCACAGTCCATTTCAGAACAGTCACCGTGGCAGCCCAGCCCTTCAATTTAGTCCAATTAGAGATGGCTTTTTTAAAAAAATCATTATTATCCTCACATCCACAAAAATATCTTTTTGTTGTATTGCACTTCCCTTTGGGAAATCAAAGAAAGCAAAAAATGCATCCTGATAAAAACAAGATCCCTTTAATAGAAAGGGTAATTCCTGGGGCTTTCCTGGTGGTCCAGTAGTTAAGACTTCGCCTTCCAATGCAAGGTGTCTGAGTTTGATCCCTGGCCGGGGACCTAAGATCCCACATGCCTCGAAACCAAAAAAACCAAAACATAAAAGAGAAGCAGTATTGTAACAAATTAAATAAAGACTTTAAAAATGGTCCACATGAAAAAAAAATCTAAAAAAAAAGGGTAGTTCCTCACTCACCAACCATCTTCACCACCTGCCTTGCAAAATAACAATTGCCCCCTCTGTTAAAGTACACGTGTAGGTCAACTCTTTGTGAATGCTAGCAGGGGCGGGGATTGTAGAATAAAAAGCTGTGTCATTTTACAGGGTGAATTTTAGTGATGGTTGTCAGTGCCTTGGTGCTGTGTGTGATGTAACTAGCACTGAAAAATCTCATCTGCCTTTGATTCCTGACTTAGGCCGGGGTTGTTTTGTCTTTATTTATTTATTTGGCTGCACTTGGGATCTTTGCTCTTCATTGTGGCATGCAGAATCTTCTAGCTGTGCCATGTGGGATCTAGTTCCCTCACCATGGATTGAACCCAGGCTTCCTGCACTGGGAGTGTGGAGTCTTAGCCACTAGACCACCAGGGAAGTCCCATGACCAGGGGTTCCGAATGGCTCCTGGTGCCCAGGAAGGGCTCATCTTGGACCCTTTTATACTTGTCAGATTTGTCTGAAAAAATTCCGTTTACTCTTTTGCTAGAAACTGGGCAAACTTGGGACTTTGTGCCCATGACTGGCTTCTCTCAGCTGAAGGGCAAGTCCTTTGGGCTATTAAATGGATTTTATTAAATTTATTCATCTGGCAAATGTTTATTGATCACCTACTGTATACCTTTAGTCAATCCTAAAGGAAATCAGTCCTGAATATTCATTGGAAGGACTGATGCTGATGCTGAAACTCCGATACTTTGGCCACTTCATGAGAAGAGCTGACTCATTGGAAAAGACCCTGATGCTGGGAAAGATTGAAGGCGGGAGGAGAAGGGGAAGACAGAGGATGAAATGGTTGGATGGCATCACTGACTCAATGGAAATAAGTTTGAGTAAACTCTGGGAATTGGTGATGGACAGGGAAGTGTGGCATGCTGCAGTCCATGGAGTCGAAAAGAATTGGACATGACTAAGCAACTGAAGTGAACTGAACTATATACCTGATACTGTTCTGGGGAGTAGCATGCAGCAGTGGTCAGGGTGTGTTTCTGAGGTAATGCTGTTAGAGGGCAATTTGGTGATAATGGAAGCCACTTTGAAGCACACTTTTGTTAATTAAAAATATTCTTATAACTATTAATAATAGCTAATAAAGATTAAATCTGAAATGCTCACTTTGGCACAAACTTCAGAGAGAAGTATGTGGCGGGTTGAATAGTACCCCCCCACCCCTTCATTTATGTCCACCCAGAACCTCAGAATGTGACCTTATTTGGAAATAGGGTCTTTGCAGATGCAACTACTTAGGATCTTGAGATGAAATCTTCCTGGATTTTGTTGATGGCTGATGTTCTTATAAGAGGAGAGGACACAGAGACACAGTAAAGAAGGCCACGTGGAGATGGAGGCAGAGACTGGGGGGATGTGACCACGAGCTAAGGAGTATCCAATGCCACCGGAAGCTGGAAGAGACAGGAAGTGTCATTCTCTAGAAGCTTCAGAGACCGCACGACCCTGGCTGTCACCTAGCATTTGAACTCTTGAGCCTCTAGAACCGAGACAATACATTTCTGTTATTTTCAGCCAGGCAGTTTGTGGTACTTCGTGTCAGCAGCTCTAGAAAGGCCTTCCAGCAGGTCTCTGCAGACCCCTTATTTAGACTTCCCTCAAAAATGGAGAGACAGACCACAGCTGATCCCATGTACCATGCATGGCCAGAGTCCTGGGGGCCCCTGGGCTCCAGAAGGCAGTGGGGAGAAGTCTACATGAGGGCGAGGGAGGGAGGTCT
>NW_011495079.1:256875-258214 GCF_000754665.1 Bison bison bison | reverse complement strand
CGGGCCCAACCAACCCAGGGTGGCCAGAGCAACCTTGGTGGATAAATATTAACCAGCACAGCCCCACCCCTCTCTCCCCCCACCAACCCATCCTTCCTGCACTCTCCTCCTCACAGCATCCAGGAGGCTGACAGGAAGGAGGGGGGCAGTCAGGCCCACGCCAGGTGGGTCAGAGTGCTCTAACTGTGGGAGCTGTTTTGGGAAACACCTTTTGAGAAATCTGTCTTGGTGAGATGTGCAAAGTGAGTAGTCATTGTGCGAACACAGTGTCCCCAGCCCGCGGCCCACAGCTTCCTGTCTGAAGGCCATTTATTTGCTCTGACTCCGAGTGTCCATTTCCTGAGCCCTGAATATAGCTTCCCATATAGTACCTTATGAAACCCTCACAACCGTGCTGCAAGGTCTGGATGATTACTAGACCCGTTTTAGAGATGAGGAAACAGAGGTTCAGAGAGGTTCAGGGACCATCTTAAGGTCATATGGCTCTTAAGTGGCACACATAGTGATTTGTAGCCATGATGACCCCGTCTAGAGCCCACGTGTGTACCCTCCATCCTGTTGTGGACAGGGTAAGCTTGGCACCCCAACCTGTCCTGGGCGGCTGCCTCATTTGTGCGTTCATTGTGGTTGTTTAACAGTCCCTTTTAAGATGAATGCACTACTCTCCACGGCCTCCAATTCCTATAATAAATTTATGGGAACTAGAAAAAGGCACTGCCCCTACCTTCGTGGGGGGGTTGTGCCTGTTTCAGGAGTGATCTAGACCTTTAAATACCATCCATCGCTAAAATATTTCTAACGTGTGCAAAAGCAAACAAAATCATTGCTAGTTTGCAACTTCTTCCTGTTTGTATCTTCATTCTAGGCCACAGTAAGTTCTGGTTTTCTGTGGGCTGTGTTCACTTTGTGTGTTCCAGGCCTTGTATAACCCACAACCAGACAACATCAATGCTGACTGATGAGGCTGGATACCCCTTTTGTCCATGTTCAGTGCTTCTCTGGGTTTAGAGAGCTGTTCCAGTTCCTGGGGGCCACCCCTGCACTCTGGGAGCCCTTCCCCTATTTGACCCCAAGCCCTGCAGGGGGAGATGATGAATTCCACAGCTTCTCAGTCTCTCTGGGCATCGTGCCTGGCGTGGAGGTTGGAGCCCCTTCTAAAATCGTCTCCAGGAAGCCTCTAGCCTTCAGGCCTTTTTTCCTCAGGTGGGATTCATCCTAATGCTTTTCTCCCCTTTCCCCCACTTGGGGCTGTCCCTGCTTATCACACAGGGTCCAGGGAACTACTGGGTACCAATCACCACTCAGTCCAAGTTGCTCCTGACACAGTTTCATTCTAGGG
>NW_011495079.1:256007-256775 GCF_000754665.1 Bison bison bison | reverse complement strand
CCATAAAATATTGGGGATATACTTATACCAGAGTGATCCCTCCTGCCCTGTTTGTTTGTTTATCTGTATCTCAAATGTACCTGGGTGTCCTGTTTTTAACAGGACACGTTGAGCCCGGCAGCCCAATGACTCACACCCCTCGCTGGGGTTTGCACAGGGCAGCAATTTTGGCTGGTAGCTCATGCTGGAGCCTGAAATGACTGGTGTTAGTGATGGAGGTGGAGTTCCCCAGAGTTCTCAGTAAACAATTCTGCTTCACTCTCTGTAGAAAGCCCAGGCCCACTCACACTGCGTTTGGACTGGCTTCCAGTATAATTAGGGGTTTTGTCCTTTTAGTCTTCACTGGGTTTTCAGAGCTTCTTGAGGGCTGGGACTGATTCATCTTGACTCCAGCCCTTCACTCTCTCCAGCCAGTCCCCCATAAAGTGCCCGGCAGAATTCAGAACCCAGGCTGGGAACAGCTCAAAAGAACACCCACAGAGATAAAAGACTCTCTGATGGCATCTCAATACAAAGGGCTGAAATGAAAGGCCTGTGGGCCCGTTTTATCACTAGAATGGCAGGTCCCTAAGGGCAGGATTCTCACCTGTCTCCAACCCTACTCTATCTCTGCCCCTCAGCAGGTGTCCAACACCCAGCAGGTGCTCCGTAGACACACTTGGCCCACAGGGTCTCCTACCCACCTCCGCTAACGTGTCAGAGCTGCCTGGTCTCCATCGCCCCTGGAGGAACTGAGTTGACAGTGATCGGATGTGAGTCCGCGGGCTA
>NW_011495079.1:254522-255651 GCF_000754665.1 Bison bison bison | reverse complement strand
GGCCCCAAAAGGTAGGAACGGGGCGGCAGCGCGCCTGGGACTCGGAGAACTCCGCTCTGCGGCCGCTCTGTAGCCCGCTGGGCCTGGTCACGTGACCCGCCGCCCAATAGGGAGGCAAGGAGATCCGTGGTCAAGGGCACGGGGCGTGGGGCGCCGAGGCCTGGGAGGGCCGGGCTTTCCGCGGCAGCGCCGGGGGAGGAGGAGGTGGGTAGGGGAGGGGCTGCCCGGGATGGGGCCGGGACTACCGGTTGAGCGCAGTCCGCTGGGAACGCGACTCCCAGGGCGGCCCGACCAGGAGGCGGCCTCTCAGGAGCTGGCTTGCCGTCCCTCCCGGGACCCCCGTCTGCTGTGCTGGGGGACAGCTTCTGAGGGACCCTTCCTACCTGTTTCACATACCCAGAACCTGAAAGAATGGAAGAGAGGTACCCGATGGTTCTTGAGGGGACACCCCTGACCTTTCCTTGTGGGCAGGGCGGGCTGGATCACTTTGCCCACACCTCACACCTATCTCCTAGTAGGTGTGTGTGGACCCAAGTGTGTGTTGCTGAAGAAACACGGGTTGATTGAATGAGTGAGGCCTGGAAATTGTTGCAGAGGCTGAGGGCTGGCCTCTTGGGGGGATGCTGTGGGTCATCACGGGTGTCTGGGTCTGAGGGGCTGTGAGCATTCTGCAGTGAGAGGAAGCTGCCATTCTCTTGTTCCCTAAAGGGATGACCCCAAGCCAAATAGCCACAGTGCCCACTCTGGGGGGACATCGCAAGTCTGAACAATGTGATGATGATACCTCTCCTTTTTGTCCTAATGTCCGCTTCTTCCAGCACCACTGTTCCCAGGCAGGGACACTCATGGGGTCCACAAAGCCACACTTTAGGGGTCTTCCAGTTCAGCAAATCAACTGCGGGAGCCTCCTCCTTCCACCAGAAGTGAGGACCCCTCCCTCCCCTGGACCTCCTGCACTTTATGTCTTGGTGCCACTCCCTGGGTATGTCCCATCACCTAGAATCTGAGAAACCTGGGTTGACATCCTGGCATCCCCGCTTCCTAACTTCTGTTTTTGAGCCTCTTCATCTGCACCTGTGGGCCTAGGTGTTGCTACTGGTAAAGAAGAACCCACCTGTCAATGTGAGAA
>NW_011495079.1:252832-254422 GCF_000754665.1 Bison bison bison | reverse complement strand
CCCATCCCTGAGTCCGTCAGATCCCCTGGAGGAGATGCATAGCAGCCTGCTCCAGTATCCTTGCCTGGAGAATCCCATGGACAGAAGAGCTTGATGGGCTACAGTCCATGGGGTCACACAGAGTTGGACATGCCTGGAACGACTGAGCACAGATGCACCTGCACCTGTAAGATGGGATGTTCATAATAGCACTAGGATCATGACAAGGTCTGAACGCAGTGACTCCTACAAAATGTCTGGTACAGAAATGGGCCTCGGCAAGTGGCAGTCTGAGGGCTGCTGGAGGGCAGGAGCTGGATCTTCTTCACTCACCTCCCTGTGGTGCTCCAAGGCCTCATGGGCACTCCCTGGAAAGGTGTTGAGCAAGCTGTGGCAGTTCTGCCTTGCCTGGCCAGCTGCAGTTCCCAAACTGGGCAGGGCTGAGCTTGCAGGCTGCGGCTGGGGCTGGGGGAAGAAGGGAGGCTCACCAGTGTGGGGTAGTATTTCCAAAAGTCCCCACCACTGAGCCTAGTTTGGGTCTTTTTTAGAGCTGGGTGTGGAGAACTCCCTGCCTGGGTGCTGAACCCACAGACAGGAATCAGCGTGCTTGGCCATCCACCTAGTTCAGTGGCATCCATAAGATGGCTGCTTCTGGAGGGCTGGGCAGATGGGGCTGGAGTTCAGGCAGCCTTGAAACCCTCCTGCTATTTTCCTAGTGACCCAGATTTGTGGCCAGGTGCCGGTCTCACTCCTGGCTGGTTTGACTGTATCTAGGGTTTCCAGTTTTAGCAAACAAAAATACAGAATGCCCAGTTCAATTTAAATGTCAGATAAATAATGAATAGTTCTGTAGGGTAAGTATGGTCCATTCCATCTTTGGGACATACTTACACTACGACATTATTTATTGTTTCTCTGCAAATCCCATGTAACTGGACTCCCTGCATTTTCCCTGGCAAACTTAGCTGGAGCTTGTCCAGACGCTGGGGACTGGAAGGGATTCAGTCTTGGGGTGGCGGGGGGAGAGGTGGAGAGGGAGGGGACGGCTCCCACCCAAGGCACTTTGAATTGATGTCAGAACAATGGCAGGGGTTGTTCTGTTTTTCTTTGCATAGAAAAAGAGCATTCCATGTCACTCAAAAAGAAAACAGAGCAGTGGATTGCAGCTCTGCCTTGCTCGACTGATGTTGACCCAGAACATGCCTAGACTCTGAAAGGGATATTGACTCTTAGACAAGTGGCTCTTTCATCTTTCTCTGCACCTCGCCTTCTTAGGGTTGGTGCCCACCACCCCGTGGCCCTTTTGGAATATGCTCGGGATGGGATGTGCAGTGGCCATTTGCCTCTCCAGAGGTCCCTGTTCTGCTGAGTTATTCGGATGTTCCAAGTACAAAGACCACTTGGTCAAGTGGCCTGATTGGCAGGCTCAGGAACAGATGTTATAAAACAAAGAAGGGTAGTTCAATTTCCCGAGCACCTGTGAAGCATCAGGCCTTTTATGTCACACAGGTTCTAATCTTCACAACTCTGAGAGGCCATACCATCATTCCCATTTGACAGACGGGGAAACTGAGGCCCCTCAAGAAAAAAGCCTTGTGTGTGGTCGTGTAG
>NW_011495079.1:251710-252676 GCF_000754665.1 Bison bison bison | reverse complement strand
AGGAAAGCTATGAGAAACCTAGACAGCATATTAAAAAGCAGAGGCATCACTTTGCCAATCAAGGTGCATATTGTCAAAGCTATGGTTTTTCTAGTAGTCATGTATGGATGTAAGAACTGGATCATAAAGAAGGCTGAGTGCCAAAGAACTGATGCTTTTGAATTGTGGTGCTGGAGAAGATTCTTGCAAGTCCCTTGGACTGCAAGGAGATCAAATAAGTCAATCCTAAAGGAAATCAACCCGGAATATTCATTGGAAGGATGCTGAAGATGAAGCTGCTATACTTTGGCCACCTGATGCTAAGAGCTGACTCATTGATAAAGACTCTGATGATAGAAAAGATTGAAGGCAAAAGGAGAAGGGGACAGCAAAAGATGAGATGGTTAGATAGCATCACTGACTCAATGGACATGAGTCAGATCAAATTTTGGGAGATATTGGAGGACAGAGGAGTCTAACAGTCTATGAGGTCGCAAAGATGGGGCATGATTTAGTGACTGAACAACAAAAGTTGTTGGAAAAGACTTCTGAGGTTGTTGTCCTTTGTCTTTGTTTTGCCGAAAGTTTTCACTTTCGTCTCAGGTTCAAAGGATTTGTTAACAAAATAAGCCACTCTATATACAAATAAATAATACAGTTATTTATTAGAGAATTATCTAGCTTACTTTCAACATACTAACATTAAAAGAAAAGAGAAATACAAAGAGAGAAGATACATCACCAAATTGGGTTTTGACCAATATCCAGACTTAATCAGTGCTGGGAAGTCCCGTGTCACAGCACATCTGGAGTCCCAATTGGGAAGAGGGTCCCAGGCAGCACATCCTCTCCATGGGTGAGACTTCAAAGATTGCAGTTTGGGTTCCTGCTTATAATCCCAGTATTCTTACCTGGAGAATCCCATGGATGGAGGAGCCTGGTAGGCTGCAGTCCATAGGATCGCAAAGAGTCAGACATGACTGAGCG
>NW_011495079.1:249324-250922 GCF_000754665.1 Bison bison bison | reverse complement strand
CCTGCTCTGCATTGTCTCTGAATCCTAAACAAGACTATTTATTTCATTTCCATAACAGTCTTAGAGCAAAAAGACTGACAAACATTCATATTGCAACACTTAGCCAGTAACTCCCTATCCCCTATAGCACCTTTCATAAAAGAATGTTGCCCATATCCTGAAATATATAGTATAGTCCATTCTCGGGACTCTGACCTTTAACAGTCCATGCCTATAGAGACAAAAAGTTGCAGTACAGAGAAGAACATTTATTATTCTTGTTGGAAGTTTATAGGAACATCCTGACCTGATTCAGACACCAAGAAGTTTGCAACAACCAAACTCGCCCATCCCTCCCCTGGCCTTTAACAATGCTTTGCTGACCCTTTGGGAATGTCAGAGTTTTGGGGGCACGAGTCACCCACCTCCTTGCTTGACCTTTCTCTCTTCCAAACTCTAGCATTTCAATTTGTTTGGCCTCACCGTGCATCGGGCACAAGAACTTGTCTTCCTTCAAGTCTTAGCTTAAATATCATCTCCTCCAAGAAGCCTTTATTGACCTCCCTGGCTAATGCCCACCCAACCCTGGTTGTTCTCTTGCAAAGTCTACATAGTACTAGTCACTACTGAAATCAAGGCATGTGTTTGTTTTCATGGAAGTAAAATTCACATAACCATCTTAACCTGGGCAGTTGAGTGACAGTTAGTATATTTACAATGCTATGCAATCATCACTCTACTAGTTCCACAATATTCTCATCACCCCAAAAGGAAACCCCATCCCCGTTAGCAATCACCCTCCATTACCCCATCCCCGGCCCCTGGAAACCACTATCTGCTGTCTGTCTCTAGGGATTAGCCTCTTCTGGACAATACACATAAATGGCATCATACATTATGTGACCTTTTTGTCTGGTTCCTTTCACTCGGCACAGTGTTTTCAAGATTCTGGCATATTATAGCAGCTGTCAGTACTCCATTCTTTTGCATGGTTGTATTATATTCCATTGCATGTATCTAACACATTTTGTATTTCCTAGTCACAAGCAGATGGACTTTGGGTTGTGTTCACCTTTTGGCTATTGTGAAATTTGCTGTTATGAACGTTAGTGCACAGGTTTTTGTGTAAACATCTGTTTTAAATTATTTTAGGTCTTTAGCAAGGAGTGGAGTTGCTGGGCCAAACCATGACTCAATGTTTAACTTTTTGAACAACTGCCAAATTGTTTTCCCAAGTGGCTGCACTCCTTTACCTTCCCAGCAGAAATGCACAGGGGTTGCAATTTCTCTACATCCTTGCCAACAATTGTTATTGTCTTTTTGATTATAGCCGTCCTTGTGGGTGTGAAGTAGTAGGTCATTGTGGTATTTTAAAATTTCTTCTGTGCTTCCCTCCCGAATGTGGGATTCACAAGGCCAAGGGTCACATCTGGTCTGTCTTTTGCTATACCCAGCTCCTGGCCCTGGCACAAGGAAGGTTCTCAGCACCCGGAGGTCAAGTCATTGCATGAGTAAAATTGTTCTCGCTGAATCCTCCACTCACAGGGCCTGGCATAGAGAAAGCCAGCAGTGGCTGTGTGTTGTTTGTCCTGACGCAGTGGCCCTGTGATGTGGTTTGG
>NW_011495079.1:247994-249224 GCF_000754665.1 Bison bison bison | reverse complement strand
GAAGTCCCTCTTCATAACTCTGCCTGTAGCAGCCCCTTGGAATGTTACTTCTGGCCAGGCTTCCCCATCTCATGTTGCCCTTTGGGATTTGGAGACCAGACTCTGGGCTAACAGCCTGGGGAGACTGCACCTCTTTAGCTGGAGCTTCTGGTAATTATCTCTCAGTTGCAACCACAGGGATGGGGAGCTCCTCTCACTGCCTGGTAGGGGAGGTGTAATAGAGAAGAACAAATGTGACTCCATATTGGATCTGCTTCTTTTACTTTAACCTTTGTATTCTATTGCTTTTGCTACAAGTTAAGAATATTGTACATAGCTTGAAACATACAGAATGGCCCATCCTCAAGGCTCTGACCTTTAAGAGTATAACACTTACCCATTCATATACAGATAAAAAGTTTTGGAACAGAGAATAATATTTGCTGGAGGCTTATAGGAACATCATGACCTGACCTACCTGGACAGCTGCAAGAACAAAGGATTCTGACACTGAGAAGTCTGCAACAACCAACCCTACTCCCTCTCTTTTTAATATAGAAGAAGACTGAATACTTTTATAAATACAACAGTATGTTGTACACCTGAAACCAATATAATGTTATATGTCAATTATATCTAAATTATAAAAAAAGTAGTAAAGTATTGGGCTTCCGTGATGGCTCAGACAGTAAAGAATCTGCCTGCAATGCAGGAGAACTACGTTAAATCCCTGGGTTGGGAAGATAACCTGGAGAAGGGAATGGCCACCCACTCCAGTATTCTTGTCCTGGAGAATTGCATGGACAGAGGAACATGGCAGGCTACAGTCCATGGGGTCACAAAGGGTTGGACATGACTGACCAACTAAGCACACACATACAATAAAGAATTACTTTATTTCAAGGTTCACTATCAGTTCAGTTCAGTTGCTCAGTCGTGTCTGACTCTTTGCAACCCCATGAATTGCAGTATGCCAGGCCTCCCTGTCCATCACCAACTCCTGGAGTTCACTCAGACTCAAGTCCATCGAGTTGGTAATGCCATCCAGTCATCTCATCCTCTGTCGTCCCCTTCTCCTCCTGCCCCCAATCCCTCCCAGCATCAGAGTCTTTTCCAATGAGTCAACTCTTCGCATGAGGTGGCCAAAGTACTGGAGTTTCAGCTTTAGCATCATTCCTTCCAAAGAATACCCAGGACTGATCTCCTTTAGAATGGACTGGTTGGGTCTCTTTGCAGTCCAAGGGACTCTCA
>NW_011495079.1:245782-245888 GCF_000754665.1 Bison bison bison | reverse complement strand
ATAATCACAGAAACCAATCACTGAAACCATAATCACAGAAAACTAGTCAATCTAATCACATGGACCACAGCCTTGTCTAACTCAATGAAACTAAGCCATGCTGTGT
>NW_011495079.1:243815-244581 GCF_000754665.1 Bison bison bison | reverse complement strand
GCCATGTGCCATTTGGCTTGAATCTAGGTTCCCGCTTTTCACTTGAACTTCCCAACTGTGGACGTGGCCAGGCCCCTACCCAGCCCTGGGCTGAGTCAGGCCTTCTCTTCTTGGGGCTCCCCCAGCCACTGGGCTACCTTATCACAGCACTGCTGCCACTGTCTGTTCATGGAGGTTTTTTCTCACTTTCTCTCTGGGATGATGAGACCCAGGGGTGGGGGCCTTCTCCAATGCTCTGGGGCCCTAGGGACTGTCCCAGAAGAGCTGCTTTGTATTATTTGCTGAATGAGGAGAGGATACGTGAGTGGCTGGGTGGGTAGAATGCTGGGGCTAGGAAGGAGTTGGGGTGTGCAGAAGCCAGAGTTGAAGTGGAATGTGCCTGTGTGTGAGTGCTTGCAGCAGCTTAAAGTCCCCAGCACTATCCTCCCACCTGGAAGTCCTGAGCTGCAGCCGCAGGGAGCCCTGGGTGACCGGAGGTCGGGTTGGTGTGTCTCCTTTAAGTAGCTGGGCCCACACCAGTTCTGACCCATTCTCCCCTCCCTCACACTGGCCTTTCCTGGCCACTGACCTCACCCCTCCTTCTCCAGCCTGTCCTTGTGTCACCCTCTGGATTTGACATGCACTGGCGCCCTCTGGTTATGAATAATACTCCAGGGTCATGTTAAACGTGCCTGTGCCAGGCCCTGCTTCTCTTCCCAGATGTGCAGTGATATAAGAGTCATCACCCGGATTCCCAGAGGGCTATGGGTTGGGGTTTCAGACAGAG
>NW_011495079.1:242765-243715 GCF_000754665.1 Bison bison bison | reverse complement strand
CCAGGAGCTGACTGTAGCTCAGATCATGAACTCCTTATTGCCAAATTCAGACTTAAATAGAAGAAAGTAGGGAAAACCAGTAGACCATTCAGGTTCACCATGGATGACCCTTAAAAGCATTATGCTATGTGAAAGAAATCAGATATAAAAGGCCACATATTCTATAATTTCCTTTAAGTGAAATATTCAAAACAGGCAATTAAACAGAAACAGAAAGTAGATTACTGGCTGCCAAGGACTGGGAGTGGGATGTGGATTAATGGTTTGATAGGCACAGGGTTTCCTTTTGGGATGATGGAAATGTTTTGAAAATAGGTAGAGATGTTAGTTGAATAACATGGTGAATATACTACATGCCACTGATTTGTTTTAAATTGTGGATTTTATGTCATGAATTTTTAAAAAAGCAAATTCTCTATCCAATGCCCCTTTGTCCTCAGGATGGCAAGTCCTCATCAGGGTTCAGTTTCAGGCAAAGGTACAAAAATGGTAGGCAGCTTCATGCCAGGAATCACTAGGCTTTGGCATAAGAGCCCACCCAGGCCCTGTCACCCTACTAACAGCTCAGGGCCATGGAGCATCCCCTACCACGGCTTCCTGGCCTTTGTCTACCACCTAAACTTAAAATATCATTACACCCACTTCAAAAAATGTTAACAATAAGGAAAGTTATTAACTCATAACAGGAAGTCCAAACATAGGGCAGGCCCCACAAGCATTCAGATTTTTCTGCCCTTCTTCGCTGTCAGCCATAGCATTCATCCAAAGGCTGACTCCCCCAGGGTCCCTCATATGGCAGCAGATAGCAGCCCTGGCTCTGTGTTGTCTTGTTTGCATCCATGGATGAAAGAGCCAATAAAGGTTCTGATGAGCCTGCTTAGTTCACAGGCTCACACCTGGATCAGTGGCTGGTTTGGAAGGAAAAGCCCTGTGCCATTTGGCTTGGATAT
>NW_011495079.1:242212-242665 GCF_000754665.1 Bison bison bison | reverse complement strand
CAGACAGAGGGGCTGCTGCCTGAGGGGTGGCAACTCTGAGGCCCAAGTCAGGGTGCAGTGCAGTGCCAAAGCTGCAGGGCCCTCTTTCCAGGGAAATCTTAGGTGCGTCCCTCTAGAAAAATGAATGACAGGACTTGCTATAGCTGGGAGTTGGGGACAGGAACCCTGCCTTCTCAGCTCCCCATCTCGTGCTCCATGGACCCTGAAGCTCTCAGCCTGTGCTCAAATCTCATCTCTGCCACTTAGTCATTTGGTGCCCTGAGAAAGTGGCCATGGCTTCCTAAACCTCTGATGGACCATCTGTAACTGGATGGGAAGGGGAGAGCCAGGAGTCTTTGCCTCCAGGGATTTTTGTGAGCACTGCTTGGTGTGCTCAGGGAGGCTGCCTGGCACTCCTCCCTGCATTCTGAGGACCCCTTCAGAGTGCAAGCCCACTTTTTCTGTAGGCCCCCC
>NW_011495079.1:238459-238941 GCF_000754665.1 Bison bison bison | reverse complement strand
GGTTTTCTCACCAGAGCATCCCTAGTGACACCCTTCCTGCATCTCATCACCCCACCGTCTCTGCCTTTCCCTAGACTGAGAGCAACGTCATTCTGGCCAAGGCGTCTGGGTTTGTTGGAAGCTTCCAGATTGCATCTTGAAGAACAACTGCCAGGTGGAGGAGGAGCACGTGAAGGCTTTCCCTGAAAACGTGCTTCCTCATTTTCCCGGTCTGTGTCCATCAGAGCCTAAGGTTTCCATGATTGCCTTTGCTGCATGTGAACCTTGTGCATTTATTTGAGACACCTCTTAGGAAAGCACACTCTGATTTAATACCTTTCAGTCACACTGTTACACCACTCTACCCTATTTCTGTCTAACAGTTTGAGCACTGGAGTGCCTTGATTAGAATAATCAATTCTGGATCAAGAAACAGCCTCCCTGGGAACGCAGAATCCAGCCAAGCACCCAGATGCTGAGAAAACAGACCTCTCTTTCCAGTC
>NW_011495079.1:236989-238359 GCF_000754665.1 Bison bison bison | reverse complement strand
CCCCTCACCCCCACCCCCGCCACTGGGCACAAGCACCGGAAGTGTCTGCTTTTGTTGTCTGGTGAAGGGTGTGCATGTTCCTGTGCTTCTGGGGTGTTTGCAGTACCAGGCACCAGGCTGACCTTTTACCCCCACGATTCTCTGCCATTTTCCTCCCAGCTCTAAGCGAAGTTCTTGGGCCTCTGGGGCTTTGGAGAAAGAGAGGGGCCAGGGCTTGAGGGCCTGGGAAGGTTCTAGTTTGGACACTGATTACTGATGGGCTGCCCCCACCCTTGGAAGCGCCCTCGCTCCCTCCTCCCTGGCCACCTCAGCTTCTGCGTCAGCTTTCCCTGATCTGGACTCTACATGACCTCAAGCAAGACTGACTCAGCCTGATGGCCTCTCTGCTCACTTAGCCACACTGACTCTGTCAGGGCCTGATGTCCACCCTTAGTCTCCTGTCCTCACGCAGGTGTCATCATTCCCGAGTATTAATATCACCTGCTCAAGCATCGCCCCCCACGATCTTCCCAAGGGTGAAGTCTAGCCGTGGAGGGAGGTTGTATTAGTTTTCTGGGGCTATCATAACAAAGCCCCACGAACTGTAAACAACAGAAATGGGTTGTCTCTCAGTTCTGGAGGCTGGGAGATGGAAATCAAGGTCTGGGCAGGGTTGGTTTCTTCCACGGGCTGAGAGGGAGAATGCATTCCAGGCCTCTCTCCCAGTGTCTGGAACTTTGCTGGCCATCTTTGATGTTCCTGGTCTTGTAGAAGCATCGCCCCAATCTCTGCCTTCATCTTCACTCGGCCATCTTCTCCCTCTGTGCTTCTTTGTGTCCACATTCGCCATTCTTTTCAGGACCCCAGTTGTATTGGGTGAGGCACCCACCTACTCCACGGGAACGTCATCTTATCTAATTACATCCACAGCGACCCTATTTCCAAGTAAGTTCATGTTCCGAGGTCCTGGGGGTTAGGACTTTAACATATGGACTTTGAGGGGAGGGAGATCCGCAATGTAACCCATAACAGAAGTGAAGTGGAAACTCAAGTTCATCTGATGCTAAATGCCACCTTTTACGCCAGTATGCTGATGCTTCTCAAATTTTGTCACCGAGTCTCCCTAACAACTGAAGAGCAGGGCCTGCACTCCCTGGGTGTCCACTGGAGGAGTCTGAGTGTCTACCCCAGGACCACACTCCAAACGTGCCTTTGCTCGGGCCACCTCCTGCTGCTTCACATGCCTTGGTCTCCCTTTTCCCATCCTACCCCTACCCCAGGCCAAGTTCAGGGTAGCTTTCAACTACCCCATTTTTTCTAGAGTTCTAATGTTGATATCCCAGTGCTTCTTCAGGAAGGGAGGCCTGGGAGCCTCCATGAAGAGAGGATTC
>NW_011495079.1:232034-234323 GCF_000754665.1 Bison bison bison | reverse complement strand
CTCCCCAGCCTGCCCCTGCCAGGTTCCCAGGCTCCCCAACCCTTGAGCAGCTTGTCCCTGGCATCTCTGAGCCCCTCTCTTGGGGCCTGGAGCCCAGCCCAGCCCAGCTCAACTCTGTGCATCAAGAGCTTTGAAGAGAGACAGCCTTTGTTAGGCTTCCTCATTTTCCCAGAACTGTGAGCGGTGAGGCCCAGGACTCTCCTATGATAAAAATAACCAAAACAACCCCCTCAAACAAACAAAAATACTGTTCTGGGGATCTTGAAGGGACTGGCAAAGGGGCAAGGTTCCACTTTACCAGGCACCCATGAAAAACACTTGGCCCAATGCTGGGCGTTCACAGAGGAAATACAGCAAACACTAAAATTGATATGGAAAAGAACTTTAGAGGCAAAGATATTCTAAGCCCAACACAAAATCTATCAGAATTTGGTGTGGGGAGGAATCTTCCATTTTTAAAATGTTGTCAGTGAACTCAAATCAGAACTGTGACATCGAGTGCCCCGGGCTCCTGTCCTTGTCCTGGCTACATCCCAGCAGAACATGAATCTCTTTGGTGGACTGGATTGGAGAATATGGGCCCTGTGTCTCTAAGGCATCTATGGTACCCAGAACAATCCCAGAGGGGGCCGTTTGACTTTATGGGTGAACTGAAGCTCTGCCTCTTCGAGGAACATTTTTGGAGACTGTTTAACGTCTTTTTGATGCTTTCATGCTCCCTGGCTTTTTGGGTTTGTAGCAGGCCATTTTGATGACAGAATTGTGTTCTTCTGACTTTTCTGAGCATGTCCCCAACACCTCACTGTGACTGTGTGGGTACATGCCAGGCACTGTCGTGTTTGCCTGCTAGACTTTTAACAGGAGTCTAAGAACCGTTGATACTGGCCATGCATATGGGCTTCACTTCTGTCCATCTGGGATGCCCTTCAGCAAGGACATTTAACAAAATCAGGCAGGTTGCCCACTGGCCTTTGGTAAATCCCCCCATGCTTTCTGTTCTACCTGGAGAGCCTCCAAATAGAATGACAACCTGGACTATCCCAATGGTAGGTAGAAGTTACAGAGGGGCTATTATGAGTTGGATGTTTCTGTCCCTCCCCCCAAATTTATATGTTGAATTCCTAATCCCCAGTGTGACTCTAGATGGAGATAGCCCCTCTGAGGAGGTGATAATGGTTTAATGAAATCATAAGGGTGGGGCCCTAATCCAATAGAGACCATTCCATTACAAGTGAGGAAGAGACATCAGAGCTCTTTCTCTCCACCCTGTGAGGATACAGCAAGATGGTGGCTATCTGCAAGCTAGCAAGTGGGGTCTGACCATGAACCAAATCTGCGGCCATCTTGATCTTGGGCTTCCCAAATGCCAGAACAAAGAGAAAATAAGTGTCTGTAGTTTAAGCTACCCAGTCCATGGTATTTTGTTATGGCAGTTCCAGCTGACTAAGACAAGGGTCTTCCTCATAGCTTGCCTTGGGCTGGGCTGGTGACCCCATTCTAGTGATTCCCATGTTGGAAGCACTCCGAAGTTCCTGGTCTGGTGATGCCACCCATTCATCTCAGGTGGCACAAGGCAGAGACTGGCCCAGTCTTGGGCTGACTGTACCATGGCAAGCTTGCTGGACACCTTGATGAGGTCTCTGCTCACTCCCCACCCAGGGGCTGCACAGATCCTGGCACAGGGGTTTCACTTTCCTAGAGGTCCTCTGCCCATGGTAGGTTGGGGAAGTGGACCCCCAAAAGTAAAGGCAACTCCCTGGCCTCAGTTGAGGCCCTGCATTTTCGTTCTGTGGCTTCTTTACTGTGAAATGAGTGTGTGGAGGTCGCCATTCTTCCTGTGACTCTTCTGCCTCTAGAGCAACACTTGGAGGTGAACATCTGAGGAGGAAAGAGCAGCCGGTAGCTGCCCAGGCTTGTTGCTCAGCCCAGCGGTGCATCTGGAGGGTGTCTTTGGCTGTTGCGTGGTGGTGCTGCCTGGTGGCTAAGCACAGAGGGTTAAGGGGGTGCTTGTGGGTTCTTTTCAACTCCTCTTTCATCACCTGCATGACCTCAGGTAAGTTGCTCTACCTCTGTGAGCACAGCTTCCTCTTGTGTAGAAGGGCCTCCCAGCCCAGCTCCTGAGTGTTGGTATGAGCAGTGATGATGCTGAGCTTGGTGTCTGGGCTGGAAATGTACAGCCATGCAACTCTTCACAAGTGCTAAAACAAAGGGGTCTTTTTCAGGGACCTCATGGGCCTCCACTGAGGAGGGTGGTCTTGTCAGGTTGGAGGTCATACCTTTTAAAGTCAT
>NW_011495079.1:230441-230796 GCF_000754665.1 Bison bison bison | reverse complement strand
TCAAGAGGCTCTTTAGTTCTTCTTCACTTTTTGCCATAAGGGTGGTGTCATCTGCATATCTGAGGTTATGGATATTTCTCCTGGCAATCTTGATTCCAGCTTGTGCTTCATCCAGTCCCGCATTTCTCATAATGTACTCTGCATATACGTTAAATAAGCAGGGTGACAATATACAGCCTTGACGTACTCCTTTCCCTATATGGAACCAGTCTGTTCCACGTCCAGTTCTAACTGTTGCTTCTTGACCTGCATACAGATTTCTCAAGAGTCAGGTCAGGTGGTCTGGTATTTCCATCTCTTGAAGAATTTTCCACAGTTTGTTGTGGTCCACACAGTCAAAGGCTTTGGCATAGTC
>NW_011495079.1:228181-229909 GCF_000754665.1 Bison bison bison | reverse complement strand
TTTTCAACTGGATGAAGCCCACTTAGATGGTGGAGGGTAATCTCTTTACTTAAAGTCTACTGATGAGGGACTTTCCTGATGGTCCAGTATCTAAGACTCCATGCTCCCAATGCAGGATACCTGGCCAGGGAGCTAGATCTCACATGCCACAAGTAAGAGTTGGCATGCCGCAACTAAAGATTCTGTGTGCTGCAACTAAGACCCAGGGCAGCCAAATAAATAAATAATTTTTTAAAAGTCAACTGATTATAGATGTTAAACACATCTACCAAATACCTTCATGGCAACACCTACCTGAGTGTTTGATTATACAACTGGGCAGTATGTCCTAGCCAAGGTAACAGGTAAAGCTGACCACCACAGGAGCCAAAGGAATTTAGAAGACAAATCTTTTCTCTGTAGATAAACTCTGGTTTTCCAGATCATTGTCATGAACACAAGAATCCTATCTGAGGTATCGTAAGTTGGCTTTATCTTTCTTCTTATCTTCTTCCTGTGACCAGAATATTATGGGTAGAGTATCTCCCACAAAGAAATGTGAAAGAGAATAACACATTAGTAAATTTTTAGCTTGACATTTTGCCCAAGGAATGATGTTTTTCTTTAAGATTACAAATCATCTCCTTGAAGGATAAAAAGAAGCAACTAAGAAAACCAGAGAGCTCCCATGTACAAGGGTAGATGGTGGAGATTGTCCCCAGGGTGGATGATAGGGTTGTCCCTGGGCACGATGGGCACAGACTGCTGGAAAAGTGCCAGGAGAGCCAAAGCTGAGAAAGAGATAAGGGCATGCAAGATGCTAAGGGCGGAGTAAGGGGTGTGGTTTGAGCCCTGGTTGGTACTTGGTGACTGCAGAGGAGATGGGCCTGTTGCTTAAGGAGGCAGATTTAATATGAGCAGCTGCTAGAGGTAGAAGAGCAAGTCACTTCCTTATTTATTTCTCATTCAAAGGACAATCTCATCTTGCAAAGGGTCCAGCTAACATCACCATGTGGGAACAGCCACCTGAGACAGGGCAGGGTGGCAGCCCCCAGCTTCCCTGAGGGACTTCTGTGTCCAGCCCCAGGCTGACCCCTGCTCATGGTCCTATGCTCCCAGAAGACTCGAGAAGGACTCAGGATGGAAAGAGGGCAAGGTGGTCATCTGTGTCAAGTAAATTTGCTGACTGATGCTGGGTTGAGGCTCCCTGGCCCCACACGACCTTCTCCTCTCTCAAGGGCCTCTGCCCCTCAAACCAGAGACCCCTCCCGGGCAGGGTCCCAGCCTGTTGCCTTGGTCATCACGGCCCAGCCAGGGCCAGGTTGTGCCCAGGGGTGAGAAATCAGGTGCTAGGGCTCTGCCTTCAAATCCCCACCTGGGGCAGTGGTGGAGCTTCCAGGAGACAGGAGTGGCTGGGGTCCAGCACTGGTCACCAGGCTTCTCACATACTGGTTCTTATTTATTAGAATTTAATTTGATGGGAAAGGACAGGTTTTTGGATTAACAGTTTATCTTAATATAAGAGTTTTGTTTTTAAACCCGTTTTGTTGACAAAGAGTTCACATAATGTGCTGTTTACCCATTTAAAGTGTACAAGTCAATTGTTTTGAGTCGATTCACAGATACATGCAGCCATCACTGCAGCCAAGTTGAGAACATTTTCATCACCACAAAAAGAAATCTTCTACCTTTTAGCTGTCACTCTCCTACCCCTCCATGGCCCCCAGCCCCTGGCGACCACTAATCTAC
>NW_011495079.1:226794-228081 GCF_000754665.1 Bison bison bison | reverse complement strand
TAAATTAAATTATATATATATATATATATATATATATGTGTGTGTGTGTGACTTTGTGTGACCAACATCTTTCACATACCATCATGTTAAGGTTCATCCAAATTGTAGCATGAATCAGAATTTAATTCCTTTTTAAGGTGGAACACTATTCCACTGAATGGCGAGACCACATTTTGCTTACTGACCCAATGAATATTTGAGTGGTTTCCACTTTTCAGCTACCATGAGTAGTGCTGCTATGAACATTTGTGAATGACTTTTTGTATGGACACTTGTTTTTATTTCTGTTGGCTATTTCCCAGGAGTGTCAAATGGTATAACTACGTTTAGTCGTTTGAGCAAGGTAATGGCTCATTTCCTCCTCACAACAGCTCTCTGAGGTGGATATACTATTATTATCTCATTTGGCAGATGAAGAAACTGAGGCACAGGGAACAGGAGGTGAACCCATGGAATTTGAACTCAGGGGCTCTGGCTCCAGCATTCCAGGCTTCATGGCTGCCCTGTGCTGCCCTTCAGCTTAGATTCTGTCCAAGTCCCATGAGGCCCTGGGCAGCTTTGCCTTTGGCTGGAGTCCACGCTTACCAAGCCCTCCCACTTCTGCTTGTGGGCCAGAGTGGTCAGCATGCTGAGCCTTGTCCCCAGAGGAGCTTTGTAGCTGTGGCTATCCCGTGTTTCAGAAAACACAAGTCAACAGCAGGCCCCTGCCTTGTTCCTGCCTCAGGGATACCCTTGGGGAACAGCTCTGGGGACCTTCTTCCTGATGGGCAGACTGCAGGGGGCAAGAACTCGTATGAAAATATCATTCTGTGTGTGTGTGTGTGTGTGTGCACGCGCGTGCATGCTCTCCTGGTCAGTCCCCTACATCAGTGTCAAGTGGGGAGCCTGGCCTGGCTTCCTCAGGCATACTTGCCTCAGGGGAGGTTAGAAGTGGCAGAAGTGACTTGAAGCCCACTTCCTTTTGTATCATTTGAAAAGCAGGTTGAAGTGATGACACGGAGTAGTGGGTGAACAGGGCACAGAGGGCAGGGAGAAGCAGAGCCTGCACTGTGGTGAACCAATGAAGTCGCTCAGTTGTGTCTGACTCTTTGTGACCCCACGGACTGTAGCCTACCAGGCTCCTCCATCCATGGAATTTTCCAGGCAAGAGAACTACAGTGGGTTGCCATTTCCTTCTCCAGGAAGATATTCCCTACCCAGGGATTGAATCCAGGTCTCCCACATTGCAGGCAGACACTTTACTGTCTGAGCCACCAAGGAAGCCAGGAAAGCACTGTGGTAGGTCTC
>NW_011495079.1:224498-226310 GCF_000754665.1 Bison bison bison | reverse complement strand
CAAAGCTTTCAATTCCTAGAAAGCATCTTTGCAAGGCAACATGCACGTTCACACCTATAGCCGATCTGATCTCCATCCTATGAGTCTTTACACATAAATTGCAGGTGCCTCAGAGTTTTTCTTTCACAGAGAAATGCCACATCCCATTTCTGGTTGGATCTTTTATTCTTTGGCTTGCTGTTGGAATATTTCTTCTAGTAGATAGGACTGATAGTTACTGAGCCCTTTGACTGGCTTTCTGGAGGAGGAAAGATGAGAGGATCTGAACAAGAAAGGAATGTTTGAGGCTCTCAGATTGGTAGAAGTTGGCTTTGGATGGATCCCATTCTACTTTGAACGGTGGGACCCAGACTTCCACCAAATGAGAAGTTCTGCATGCTTTTAACAGCTGTATACTACTCCATTGAATGGCTTTAATTGGCCTTTATTTTGGACACTTGAATTGTTTCCAATATAGGGCTAGGTCTGACAATGCTGTAATCAACAATTTTGTTCACGTATCTTTGAATACCTATGTGAGTTTCTCTGAAACAAACTCCTATCATGTCCAAAGCCAAGCCAGTCATACTCAATCTTGCAGTTTTAAATACAGATCTGTGGGTCCCACTCTAGCCCCTCTAAATGATATTATTTGAGGTTAGGGCACAGGAAGGTGTATTTTTCAAAAGCTCCATGGGCAGTTCTGATGCATGGCTGGTTGAAACCCAATAATTGTTAAGCTGTGCCCACAAAATTATATGCATTTATCCTCCATAGAGGAGTGGAGAAGAGAGAACACATGTGTGCCCAGGCCCCAGCTTCACTGGCTATTGTCTGTTGTTATGTTTGAGACCAGATCAATAGAAAGGGCTTGACAGAGCATTGTTGGTGCTATTGGCCTTCCTTTCATTACAGGGGAGGTTTAACATCCTATCTGTGTTCACTGGCAATTTCTGTCTCTTCTATTAACTGACTGTTCATATTCTTTGCTCATTTCCTCCTGCTGGGGCAGTTAGTCTTTCTCTTAGTGATCTGAAAGAGTGATATTTGAATTTTTCTGTAGTACATACAAAAGAATAAATGTTTATCAAGGTACTTTAACTAAGAAGGTGAAAATAGAAACATTTAAAAAGAACAATTAAAATACATTGACAGACATAGAAACCAAACTTATGGCTACCAAAGGGGAAAGGTGGGAAGAGGGATAAACTAGGAGTTTTGCATTAACAGATACACATTTGCATGCATGCGTAGTCCCTTAAGTCATGTCCAACTTTGTGTGACCCTATGGACTGTAGCCTGCCAGGCTCCTCTATCCATGAGGATTCTCCAGGCAAGAATACTGGAGTGGGTTGCCATGCCCTCCTCCAGGGGATCTTCCTGACCCAGGGATCGAACCCATGTCTCTTATGTATCCTACATTGGCAGGTGGATTCTTTATCACTAGTGCCACCTGGGAAGCCCCAGATACACATTACTACATATAAAATAGATAACTTATAAGGATCAACTGTATAGCACAGGATACTCTACTCAATATCTTGTAATAACTTATAATGGACAAGAATCTAAGAATATATATATATATTATATAAAACATAACTGAACATATATATTATATATATAAAACATAAATGAATCACTTTGCTTATATACCTGAAACTAACACAACATTGTAAATCAAGTATATTTCAATAAAAATTAGAAAAATAAAACCAATATTTTGATTAAAAAAATATTGAGAATATGGAGACACTTCAGGTGAGCAAAACAGGTAAACGATGGTTTGAGTGATCAGTTTTTGCAAAATGGTGTCAGAAGGGGTGAGACAAA
>NW_011495079.1:221414-224398 GCF_000754665.1 Bison bison bison | reverse complement strand
CAAAACCAATTTGTCCAGCTGTCTCATGCAGTGCGTGGCTGTTGAGGTGCCTGTAGTTTTGTGCTCAGCTACACTGGCTTCCAGAAAAGAAGCTGTAGGAAAATCAAACATTCCCCTGCCTTTTTTCCAAATAAAAAACTGGTCTCTATGAACTTTTTCTCCCACCTCAGATTGTTAGACATTTATTTAAAAAGCATCCTTCTACTTTTAAAAACTGTTTTTCCCCCAGTATTTGATTTTGAAAAATGTTAAGTCATCAGACAAGTTTGAAGAAATATATATCGAATCACTACAGACCCACCTCCTAGAGTCTGTGATTAACACATTTTTCTTCTTGCCTGATCACACCTCTCTATCTCTCTACCCACCCCTTTATCCACCCATCAAGCATCTTTTTAAAATGTCTTTCAAAGTCAGTTGCAAACATGAGTAAACTTCACCCCTAAGCACTCCAGCAGATCATTAACTAAAGTTCAATATTTGTTTAAGATTTTTCTATTTTAGGCAATATGTTTTTAACAGCAAGCTGTCCTGATCTTCAGCAAACCATTCTCTGAGTTTTGGCAATGCATACACATGTGAAGGCAATGGCACCCCACTCCAGTACTCTTGCCTGGAAAATCCAATGGGCAGAGGAGCCCGGTGGGCTGCCGTGCATGGGGTCACTAAGAGTCGGACATGACTGAGCGACTTCACTTTCACTTTTCCCAAATGTGTTACCCACATCTTTAGCAGGATAGAAAATTGACCATCACTCCTGAAAGTTTCCTTGTCCCCCTTTTCAGTCAATCCCCATACTTGCTGTGAGGGTCCCATTGTTCTGATTTTCTTCACTTCTGATGACTTTTATCTATTTTGACACTTTGTATAAATGGAATTATACAGTACCTGTGTTTTTGAGTCTGGCTTCTTTCTGGCTTCCCTGGTGGCTCAGAGGTTAAAGCATCTGCCTGTAATGCGGGAGACCTGGGTTCGATCCCTGGGTTGGGAAGATCCCCTGGAGAAAGAAGTGGCAACCTACTCCAGTATTCTTGCCTGGAGAATATCATGGATGGAGGAGCCTGGTGGGCTACAGTCCACGGGGTCGCAAAGAGTCAGACACAACTAAGCGACTTCACTTTCTTTCTGGCAGCATAATGCATTTGACAATTGTCCAAGGAGTATCCCTCTGTGTTGTTGCTGGTATTGCATTGCATGGATACAGTGGAGGTGCTTTTATCCCTTCTTCTATTGATAGACACCTGGGTTGCTTGCAGTTTTGGGCTACTGTGAATGATATTGTTATGAAATTCTTGTCGGAGACAGTCTACTACTTTTATTTGTAAGTATTAAGTAAATCACCTTTTGTCTGTCAGGTGTTCCAAACCTTTTATTTTCCTAAATTTGTCATTTATCTTCTGACTTTCATGGTGTTTTTTCTGTATGCAAGTTTCAAAATTCTGTGTGGACAATTTTAACAATTTTTCCTTTATGGCTTCTGGATTTCATGTCATGATAGGAGGAGCTTAATCTACATTGATATTATGAAAATACCCACCCTTGTTTTCTTATAGTGCTTTTATGGGTTCTTTTCTCTATTTAAATCTTTGAATCATCTGAATTTATCTTGATGTCAGGAGGGAGGTAGAAGATCCAGATTTACTGTGCAGATGGTCAGTCAGTTTTTCCAGCACTGTGTATTGAGTCTCCCTTGCTGATCTGAAATGCCACTTTGCTATTGTCTTAATTCCCATGTATACTTTTATCTATTTCCTTTCCACTGACTCATCTGTCTTTTCCTGTGCCACAGCCACATTGTTTAAAATATAGTAGCTTCACGATACATTTTAATATCTGATAGTGCTAGAACCCTTTCTGGAGTCTTCTTATTTAGAAGTTCCCTTGCAATTCTTGTCTTGTTGACCTACTAGATGAGTCACCTTGAATCACTGTGTCATGTTCCAGAAAGGAATCCTGCTGGGGTTTTTATTGTGATCACAGAGATTTTGCAGATGGACGTGGGGGAGCAATCCATCTTTCCAGGATACAGAAAGGACGAGAGAAAGACAAACATCATGGATGACTCCCAGGTCTGGACTTGAAGACCAAGTGGATTTGAGGCCCTTAGCAGGGTGTGATGGCCACCTTCCACTGAGCAGAAGGCTTCCCAAGCTTGCAGGGATCCTGAGAAGTTCACCTTAGACCTTCAGAATTGGAGATATCCAGGGGAAGTCCTTAGGGAGAAGCAGGCCCTCAACACCAGCCACCCCCATTCTTTTTGGAGTCCATCCTCCAGCCGGAGTGGAGGTACTGGAGTGACCCAAGGCTTCCCTTGTGGAATCAAGACAGACTCCAGGGTCCTGTCCACCTCGGGACCCCAACTCCTCCCTTCCTGCCTAGCTCACTGGGCCCTAACCACTGACTTTTTCCCCTTCCTCCCCAAATTGGTATGTGCTCTTTCCTCTGCCAGGAACATTCTTGCCCAAGCTCTTTCCCTCTCATCCTTGTTCCCTCTCATCCTTTCATCTCAGCTCAGATTTCACTCCCTGAGAGTAAAATCACTCTTTCCTGAGTGTCCCCACCAGCCCCACCACACTGGGGTCTCTCACTCTCTGCCCCTTTTGTGTTTCCTTTGTAGATGTTAATGCAACTTGTGATTGTCTTTGATAATGTGTCAATCACCTGTCCCCCTGTCAACCTGGTAGGCTACATGGGCCAGTTATTTAATCAAATACTGATGTGCTGCTGTGAAAGTACTGTGGAAATGTGGCGAACATCTACTGTCAGCTGATGTGAAGTAAAAGAGAATATCCTGAATAGTGTGGCCTCAGCCACACTGAAAGGCCTTAAGGACAAAGCTGAAGTTGTCCTGAGGAAGAGAAAATTCAGTCTGTGGATTGCAGTGCCAGCTCCTGCCCAAGTTTGCAGCCTGATAGCTGGACACCCTGATAGCTTGTCCCGTGGACTTCAGACCTCAGACTAGGATTTACACCATTGGTACCCTT
>NW_011495079.1:220185-221314 GCF_000754665.1 Bison bison bison | reverse complement strand
GTTCCCTTGATTCTCCGGTCTTAGGAATGACACCACAGGCTTTCCTGGGGCCCCAGACCAGAGATCACAAGACTTCTCAGCCTCCATAATTGTGTAGGCTGATTCTTTATGGTAAATCAATCTCCTATTGGTTTTGTTTCTTTGGAGAACACACACACACACACACACACACACACACTCGTAATCTACTCCTGGTACTATTCCTGTGCATGATCTTGACAGATGCACTCCCTGCTTTACTCCATTAGGCTGGGGACCATGTCTGTTTACCCGCTGGTGCCTGGAACAAGCATGCTTGTTGAATCATGGAATGGCCAATGGCCTGTGCTTCTCCCAAAGCCCATGTCCACTGCCAGATCCCCTGACTTTCCAGACTGAAGGGGGACCAATGAGAAATGGACTTTCAAGGGGCTGGAGCCTGCTTTAAGGGAGGTTGGAGGCCTTGGAGTCTCACATACTTCTCTAGCAACCTCCAGCATTTCCCCCAGGACCGGCCTCAGAGCTGGGGAGCAGGGTGATGGGACAGGGTGTGTAGAGAGTACCTCCCCACTGGTGACTGCAGGTCTTCATGCACCCCTGTGAGGAGACCTCAGGCCCCACCTGCAAGGTCCTCCTGGCCCTCCCAGTGAAGGACCTACACAGGCCAGGGGCCTCCAACCAAAGCTGCTGTCTGAAGCAGGTTCAGGGCAAACTCTCCTTGTGGAGGTCATCGAGCAGCATCCAAATGCTTTCATTCTTTCTTGCCCAGACACACCACACTCTTTGTGGCTGGGCTGTCAATATTCTGAGATGTTTGGAGGTTAGATGCAGGCTCAGGAACCTGTTTGCCTCCCAGGGAAGAAACTGGAGGAAAGAGAGCAAGGGGAGAAGGCCTCGAAGGTGAGAGGAAGCAACAGGAGAAAATGGACCTCAGAGGGGAAGAAGCATCCCAGGGGACTCCCAGGAGCCAAGGCAGTGCTGTTCTGGAAGGACTGAGAAGCTTCCATTGGGTTTATGGCCGGGAGGGAGTTGGCCCTTTAGCCAGCGAGCATACTTGGGAAGGAGCAGGACAGGAGTCAGATGGCTCTGAGCTGACAAGAGTCAGGGGAGGAGCGGCATGGCATCAGAGCTGCAGCTGGATGGGCTGAGG
>NW_011495079.1:219507-220085 GCF_000754665.1 Bison bison bison | reverse complement strand
AAGAATCCAGCAGAGAAGAGTATGATGGTGCAGGGGTATGGGAGAGAGGGCAGATGAGTGATGGCACAATGGTGGGAGCTGCCATCTCTGGGCAGGAGTAGCCTGGGACAACCCCTGCTAGGAGAAACAGGCTGGAAGGGCCTGCTGGGGCCAGTGAGGCCAAGCAGGGTCAGGTGGCAGGAAGTACTGGGGGGTGCTGTCCACACTGGCTCAGGCTTGAGGTCAATACATGATTGGGATGGGAAGTTAAACCAGCTCAGGAGGCCAAGCTCAGTTTTTATTTCGAGACTCTGAAGGCTGGCAGAGCTGAGGAGGTTCTGCTGCACTGGCTAGCCTTCAGCACCCCAACTGGTTGGCTGTGAGCAACAGTCTCTGGGCAGGTGGGTCCTGCTACCTCTGGGTCCACTGGGGATAGGGGACAAGAGAGGTGGGCCCAAGTGCCCCAGTCAGGCCCTGAGGGGCAGCCGGGGCCTGCCTGGGGCCTGGCACCACTGGGGCACTTGAGTTAACACAGGAGGAACAGAGGCCAAGCCCCTGACATGGAGTCGTGACTGGAGCTGCGGGACACTCACAGGACA
>NW_011495079.1:218926-219381 GCF_000754665.1 Bison bison bison | reverse complement strand
ACAGGACAGGACAGGCCTGCTGCATTGTACCTGCATCCCTCAGCCCCCAAAGTCATTCTGTTGGAACATCCTATACCTTGATGATGAGTAGGTCTTCTCCCTGCCAGTTATGGGGCTAAATGTGTGTATTCAATTTTGGTTACATGTGATCCCAGCTGGTGCTTCAGCTGCACTTTTACAGCACATAGTGTGTGCAAAGGGGTCCCCAACTAGCTTCCTCGCTGCCTTTGGGGAGATGTGGTTCCATATGCAACCTCTGCCACCTATGCACCAAGTCCTGGCACCTCATGGGAGAGGCACAGGTCCCATCTCTTTAGGATCTGCTTCAAAATGGGGCCACATTTCAGTGAAACTCTGTAGAAGCCACTTTCTTGCTGTGAGGGGCTTGCCCTAGTGTGAGGTGACAAGAACCCTTGTTTTCATGCAGTTTAAACTGGAAACAGCCTGCAGCCAAG
>NW_011495079.1:217244-218529 GCF_000754665.1 Bison bison bison | reverse complement strand
CCCGAGCTTGAAGGGGGCAAGATGGCAGCACACCTCTTAACGCCCCGTTGGCCCAGCGTCCCGGACCACCAGGCTCTTACCCTCTGTAGTGCTCAGGAATATCAGGGTTGCACTTAGTTTAGACCTTGAGGGAAGGGCAAGGGACAGGGAGGAGAAGGGTGGGAAGACCATTTTCTCCTGGGACCATGCTTTCACCAGGGTCTTCCTGGATCTCTGTGTGAAGTGATGGAATTTCAGTCTCCAGGTCCCCGCAACCTCCAGCCACCCTATGTGGGTACCCCTTACATGAGAGACATTGGATCTTTAATTGGCTGTCACCGTCTCAGTGGAAAGAGGATGGTGGACAACTAGCTTCTCAATGCAAGCCTCCCTTGCCCCCTGCCCCAAGTGCAGTCAGTCATCTTAGCAGCCTACACCGTAAAGGATGTGCTTCTATGCTGTGATGTGAAAGGATCACGGTGCAGGCTACAAAAACTTCCTGCCCCTCTCTTCTCAGTGCCCAAGCATCCCAAGACAGGGAGCACCATCAGAAAGAACCAAAGACACCAGCAGGCTTAACTGACACGGGTTTGTAGACTCAGAATGCTCCCTGGGAAAATGAAAACACAGAGGTACTTTTCTCCTGTTTATTACAGAACGAAGAAAAAAACACACTTGCTTGAAACAGATGCCAGATTTCAAAAGCAGAGGCAAAATACCAGGTGGCAATTAAAATGTCATTACACAGAGTCTGGACATTGACAAAAGTTTACAGGACAGTGGGTGTGGGTTTTCTATAACGACACTTAAACATACGTGATGATAACTGCAAATAGAAAACATCAGTGACAAAACCCAAATCAACTATTCATGTTTACAGATTCATTTTTTTTCCCAGACCACAGAGCCTTACATCAGAACAAATACCGAAAGGCCTTAAATCAGGAGCATCTTGCCTCCACCCTGCAAGGTGCCTGTTAGAGTAGTGCAAACTGTCTGAGTGATAAAGGGTAGAACCCTCAGAGATGCCCAGCTCACAAACTCTCTTTGCTTCTCTCAAATCTCCAGAACTCTCTGCTGCTGCTGCTAAGTCACTTCAGCCATGTCTGACCTGTGTGACCCCATAGACGGCAGCCACCAGGCTCCCCCGTCCCTGGGATTCTCCAGGGAAGAACACTGGAGTGGGTTGACATTTCCTTCTCCAATGCATGAAGGTGAAAAGTGAAAGGGAAGTCGCTCAGTCGTGTCCAACTCTTCGCGACCCCATGGACTGCAGCCTACCAGGCTCCTCCATCCATGGGATTTT
>NW_011495079.1:216334-216902 GCF_000754665.1 Bison bison bison | reverse complement strand
ACACTGGGTGATAGAAGTTTTAGTGGAAATGGGAATAGATGGCCAAGTGAGTTTCCATTTGGCATTTGTCAGTTTGCACAACACCTCTTGGTCACATCCACCATTGCATCAAAAGCGCAAGCAACTCAGCCACCTGGTTTGATAAGGTATGGCTGGACTGAACAACACAGTCTGCATATTTGAACAATGTAGAATACACACGGACAATGGCATAATAAACACAACTTTGCTGAAACAAAAGCCGTCATCTTAATTACAAACTCACAAAACGCAGTATAAACACTTCTGTCATGAACGTTTAGGAAAACCATGTACAAAATTTTCAGATATGTACAGGTAGCTTGAAAAAAATCACCAGATTTCCATTTTGTCACAGGTAGAGAGAGGGATGGGTGTGGGCTGCCGCCCCTCAAATTGTAATGAGGCAATAAGCATGTGGCTGTGTGGGGCCAGTGGTAAATTTGCTAAGGACTCACATCACTCCCTGGGGTGATAGCCACGTGGAGGTTTTTAGGGCATTTAAAGCTTGTCAGCGTTCTGGGGGACGTGGCCTGCACTCTGGGCCTCG
>NW_011495079.1:214396-215904 GCF_000754665.1 Bison bison bison | reverse complement strand
AGCAGCCTTGGGCATCCCCATGTGCTGGTCAATGGAGCCGAGGCTGCCCAGGGGGTTGTGGCCCAAGTGTGAGGGTGTGGGAAATGGGGGTCTGAAGCTGAAAATCCCCTGCTGCCTGCAGGGGATTGGTGAGAGCATGCCCATGGTCTCCTGGCTCTGCTGCCTGATGGGTGAGGCCATTCCTGAACTCAGACTGCTATGAAGGAGCCCATCTCTGGGTGGTATCATGCGCTGGCTGGGTGGGGAGCTTGCCTTGGTCCGGCTACACTTAGAGATGACTTGATCTTGGATGGCTACCGAAAGAGAGAAGTGGGGGTCAGTTCCAAAGGTGTCTTCCACTTGGGCTGCAGTGGCCAGTGGGGAGCCACTGGCCTAGCACTGACCTCTCACCTCCTGCCCTTGGCTCCTACCGAGCACCCTCCTCTGCCCTTGTCCCTCCACCCTCAGCCTGGACTGCAGTTCTTGGGGGAAGCCCTCCTAGACCCCCCAGGTCTGTGCTCACAGCTCCCCTCCACCCAAGAGTAGATCACGTTGGACTGAAAATGCCCATAGATTTTAAGCTCCATGAACAGGGTCTGGGCCTGCTTTTATAAACTTCATACAATCTGTACACAGGCCTGGTACCACCCACCCCCTGAAGGATGTCCACCTCCTGACACTGGCCTGGAACTTGTCTGCCTGGTCCCTGCGGCTAAGGCACACCTGACATGCCACTCCATGCCACAGGTGGGGGCATTCAGCTGGTATCAGGCCCGAAGGAAAAGGGGGTTTTGCAAGAGAATGGAGGAGTGATAGTGCTATGGCACCACCAGGCTACAACAAAGATGCTGAACACCCGTTGGAAGGCAAGCAGCCTCCTCCGAGCCCCAGGCAAGAACACCCCTGTCCTGGCCCAATGTCACTACTGGCTGGGGACGACTGCTTAATATGTCTCCCAGGCTAGTTTGGCAGAGATCATCTGTAGTGTTTGGCTAACAGCTGTATCTTCAGCCAATCAATGTTGATTGCATGGTTGAGTCAATGTCTTCAATCAAACAGTGATTTCAGAGTCATTAAGACTGGGCCTTCAATTGGGACTCTACTTACACTTTCCATGCGACAGATCCAACCAAGGTGCCATGGAAGTGCCTCACAGACCTACTCTCTTTTCATCAATGCTTTCCAGAATCATCTCAGTAATGGTTTATGCTGGAGGGAATTCTCCCCCAACCTCACACAGTCTCCACCGTTCACCCCTTTGAGAACATGGACTTTTAACTGTTTACCTTGAAATTGACTCATCCGTTGGGCGATACGTGAACTGCGCTGTTCAGGGGTCATTGCCATAAGACCTGATCTCTGCTTCTCTCGCTAAGTAGAAGATGAAAAAGAAGTGTTAGATTCAGGCTACCAATAAATTCTAGCCTTGGTGTCGCTGTGTGGGGACTCAGGACGTGACTTTGGTGTAGCAGAAAGCATGAGTGAACACACCAACACATACTCGCATGCATGCCCCACCCTCCCAAGCA
>NW_011495079.1:213478-214296 GCF_000754665.1 Bison bison bison | reverse complement strand
TACAGAGCTAAACAGCAAGAGCATGGAGAGAAAAGGTTTAGGCATTCTCGATGTCCTTCTGCTCAGGATGGGGCAGCAGTGAGATGCAGTCACCAAAGGAGGAAATGTGACATTAGGCTGCATTAATAGAAGCAGAGTATGTAGAAGGAGGGAGGTGACAGTCCTACACTCCTCTGCTTTGTCCAGACCATGTCTGCAGTGCTGACAAGAGTTTGGGCAGGCCAGTCTCAGGGAGACCCAAACTGGCTGCACCCAGAGGACACTAAGCAATGGGGCTTGGGCTCCCAAGCAAAGAATGGCTGAACCAACTGGGGATGTCAGGGGTGGGGCAGAGCGGAGCCTTTGGGCTATGTGGTGGTGGGTGCCCGGGCTGTCATGGGGAAAAGGGCCAAGGCTTGTTCTGGGTGGTCCTGGCATGAAGAGCAGTGGTGATCACTTGCTCACATGGATGCATTGCCCAACACCCGGAGTAGTCACTCATTCCCAGCTTCCCTTTGCTTTCCTGATGGGCAGCAGCATGGGTGATGGGAATGGGCTTCTGATTTCCATCTCCAAGCTGGGTGGGCACAGAGAGGAGCCAAGCTTCAGGGCTGCAGTCCCAGCCCCAGGTCTGGGAGCGCCTCGAGAGGCCCCCCACCAGAGAGCCAGCTGAGGGCCTGCAGAAGGCATAACTTGCCCCAAGACCCTCAGCCCTTTGGTGCCAGGTTGTGGCTGGGCCCTGGGTATGACTCGCAGTCCATCGCTCACCCGCTGCCATATCTCTCCCCTTCTCTGCTCCTCTGTGTGCCAACATCCAAGGCAGCTCCATCAGGGAGCAC
>NW_011495079.1:208906-209671 GCF_000754665.1 Bison bison bison | reverse complement strand
CATGCGGGTGCTAAGACAGGAGAAAGCTGAGGGTCTTTCTTTGCCCCTGGGGACCCCTGGAGCATGAGTCAGGGACCTCCCCTCAGTGATGACACTATCCTTGGGTTGGATCCAATCTGAAGCTGCCATTGGTAACTTCACAAAAATCACTGCTGTTGAAAATGACCGCCAGAGAGCTGGAGGTCGCCTTTTCTCCTCTCCACTTTCTGCTTTGCAGTTGACTTCTGACTCCAGGCACCTCTCCCGGAAGGGCCAGACTTCCATGCTGTGAGTGATCTGGCGGCAGAGGAAACAAATGTCTTTGCAGCTCGCCTCTCTTCTCCCCCAGAGGTGGGGGCCTGCGTCCTCCGTCTCACAGAAAGTCTGGCCTTCCTGAGTCTGGGCTGAGCTGTAGGTCCTGTCCCTCCAAGCCTTTCCCCCCACCCGGCCCCAAGGCAGGCCCAACTTCCATAGCTCAATAGTGAGGATCTGAGGGCCAAGATTCTGCCTCACCCTCCACTGCTTTGAAGAGAGATAACATGCTGGGGAAAGGAGTTCTCAACATCAGCTCACTCGGATCTGTCATTCCTTGCCTTCTGGGGACATGGAACACCAGGGTGGAACTCAGACACATCCTGAGTGGACGATGTCCCCATTTTTTTTTTTGCTAGTTCTCTTTCTTTGGCAGTCTTGTGCTGGACAAGCTGAAGAGCACTGTGACTCTGACAGCACATAAGAGAAGGGTGAAAAAAAATAGAGACAGAGAAATCGATAGCCCTTGAATGG
>NW_011495079.1:208357-208806 GCF_000754665.1 Bison bison bison | reverse complement strand
GCTGTCATGACCACTAAGGCAACTCCTTAGGATGAGTCAAGCCATTTCTTCCAGAATCTGGAGGACGATGCAAACTCACAGCCCTCTTGGCCAGGCCTGGCTTGGCTTTCTTCTGCCTGCCCTCCTCGAGTGGGGCCATCTGACTTCCCACTTCGTGAGGTGCACACGAATCCCAGGTAGGGTCAAAGAACACCTCGGGTTGTGAAGCCCACAGCAGATGGCTGGAGGAGAGGCAGCTCCCGAGTGCGTGCCAGCTATGGAGTAGGGGGGAAGATTTGTAGTTCCAAAGGCATAGGCCCTATCTACCTCCAGTTCACAGTCTGGTCACAGGGACAGACAGGCAGGGAAGGAACTGGGGTGTTGGATGGCCAACAGCAGGAAGGGAATAACTGTCCCCAGGGTGATGCCCACTTAGTTTCCCTCTTCTGGCTTGGGTGGTCTCTTTGCCA
>NW_011495079.1:203601-204380 GCF_000754665.1 Bison bison bison | reverse complement strand
CACACTGAAGTAACTCCATGTTGTTGGCTATTCTGTGACCTCACCATAGCGCAAATAGGCCCTGGTGTGAGGAGCTCAGATTATGACTTTCCCCCACAGATACTCAGGATGCTCTGCAAGAAGCAGGTGACTGCTCTGGATTTATCAATTACTAACTGGGTTAGATCTTGGTCCAGTCTTTGCCATGGAGGTCTGAAGGAGGTGCATGTGCATTTGCAAGGTTATAGTTGTTCACTATAATTCCAGTGGCTTCTAGGAGCTTGTAGATTTCTAGACTTACTCATTCTGAAAGTTTAGGCAACAAATCCTGAACTCAATTTCTTCACTGACCATGTAACAGAGGTGAACAGAGACAGCTCCGGAGGTACTGGAGACTTTGTGCATGTGCTAGAGGCTCTCAGAGGTCAAGATGCCAGATAAGTCAACAGTGAGATGAATATGCTAAGGTACTAAATGCCATCCAGACAGCCCAAAGAGGGCAAGGCAGACCTGTGGAAGAAGCTGGATCTTTGAGCAAACTGGTGACTGTCCCTACATGTCAAAGAGAAGTGACAGAAGACAACTTTGTAAATATGAAGCAGTGCTTTGGGAAACCAGGAAAAGGTAATGTGAGTCAGACTTCTTGGCCTCTTACTTGCCATTACACTCTTGGCCAAATGCAAATGGGATTTCACTGTATTACAAGCATGCATCTATTGGTAACACTACAAGAAGTTTTACAACTCTAGCCTGAGATTCTGTAAGGAATAGAATCCCAGAAGTTCAACAAGCAGCATGTC
>NW_011495079.1:202675-203501 GCF_000754665.1 Bison bison bison | reverse complement strand
GATCAGGGGACAGCTAGACTGGGACCCAGTGCTGGGGGGAGACCTTGGAGCTGCCGCGCCTTGATGGCAGGAGGGGGCGTAGTGCCTCTTGGGGTTCAGGACATAGACCTGACCCCCAGCCCAGTCAACCTGGGCTGGGTCTGGAGCCTGGGACCAAGGGGGTTCTTGGCAGCCAGGTCTCCCGCCCCACTGTGTCCTGTACTCTAACCTCCAGTCATACCATCTCCTTGGAGCTCCCCAGACAGGCTGCCACGTGCGTTCAGCCCTCTGTGCTCATGGTCCTTAGGGGTCCTGCATGTCTTTGGAGATCCACCCTGAGAATTCTGTCTCTCCTTTGGAGAAGAAAATGGCAACCCACTTGTCCAATCTTGCCTGGAGAATCCCCATGGACAAGGAGCCTGGTGGGCTACAGTTCATGGGTTGCATAAAGTCAGACAGGACTGAGCAACTAACACTTTTTGGTCCAGCGCCTATGGCTGAACACCTCTGACTGACTGAACATCCTTGTTGTGCCAAGTCTTAATCAAAATTAAATCCCTCTGGTGCCCAGACAGTGCCTGACATAGGCAAAATGTTCAACAAATATTTGGAAAATCCAGCCAACTTGACTCTGTTATGAGTTTGGCATGATGTCCCTGGCACTTGGGAAATGATAACCTAGTGAAGGCTGTGCTAGCTTCTTTTTGGGATGATCATTAATGATAAACTGAGCCTTGACTCTCATTTTAAGCACATCGACTCATCCCTTTTCAATGCTGTTGGGTTAATAAAACCCATCAGCAGAACAGAAAACATAATCACACACTGTGGAAATAACATCTGTTAA
>NW_011495079.1:197306-198632 GCF_000754665.1 Bison bison bison | reverse complement strand
GTGATGATAACAGCTACCACGTATAAACAAAGGCAATGCACCAGGCACTGAGTGAAACTCTGTACAGTTTTTCTCTCACTTAATCCCCATGGCAACCCTGGACGATGGGTACCATTATTACGTTCATTTTCTAGTTGAGGAAAAGAAGGTTTAGAGAGCAGAGTAACTTGCTCAAAGTCCGAGTCAGAGCTGAAAGCTGAATCTGGGTCTGACCTGCTCCAAAATAAGAACTCTTAATTACAAATACTAAAGAATGCAATGTCCAAAGCATAACCCTTCTGCTTATGCACACCAAATCCTCCCCCCTGCCCTCCTTGGCTGCAGTGTCTCCTCATTGGCTACAGTAAGGTGTGTTGCCAGGCCATGGGGTTCCAAAGAAGCCCTCCAACTAACCACCATATTCAGGCAACTGAGGAAGGGAGAGGCAGGATATCCTCTGGAGCCTTCCGGATTGAGACAGCAGATCTAATGCATGCATCTAAATTCACTCCCTTGCGAAGCCCCACTAAAAGTGCCATGAGAATTTGGTTTGGTGTGGTTTTTAAAGATACAACCTGGCAAGAACAAGGTGAATGCTTCAGGAGACATAGCAGCAGCAGCCTTTCCCAAGCTCTGAAGTAGCTAGACCAGGGTTAACTGACACCACAGACCCAGGGAAGCTGAATCACAGGCTGGCAGAGGGAAAGTGAAAAAGCAGCTTGGTCTAAATGGCAGGATGTTCAGCAGGCTCGGGAACAGGAGCCCCAGGTGGTCTCCAGCACTGGTGGGTGAAGTGGACACGTATGGCCAACACAATGGGGTAGATGCCTGGATGACTGCCCTGCCTCCACATCCCTGGGTATCTGCCTCTCCTCCACACTGGTGGAGGTTTGACTTGAATTGCTGAATTCCCTGCTCTGCCTTCCATATCCTGCTACTTGGATTAGCTGAAGACTCTCACTTCACCCCACAGAGGCATTATGTTGACCTCCACCTGGAAACTACAGTGCCTGGAGGTAGGCTGTGGCAAGCACAGCAAAGCAAGACAGCACCCCAACCCCTCGGGCTGTATTTCTTCTGCCTATCAGGGGTCCTGATGGCGGTGGGCTCTACCAACACTCAGATCCATTGTGCTTTCAGTCACTGACTCCCCTAAGAGGGAAGCCTCTGTTGAATAGTGACACTAGGACCCTTTGTTGCCTATGCACCCAGACTGTGCTTGCCACTTGGTTCTTCAAAAAAACCTGATTGCTTGTTGAAGAATTCAGTAATACATAGTGAAACAAATAGAAAAGCAAGAGAACATTGGAAGCATGATAGTGAAGGGGCACACATGGGGTCTACTAG
>NW_011495079.1:192503-193922 GCF_000754665.1 Bison bison bison | reverse complement strand
CACACTGAATGCGGATGCCAAAATTGCTTCACTCACATCTCAAGTGTGGTACTCAAGCTTTTAAATACTTTATTTTGCATTAGTTGCATGTGATCCACATTTTAGTAGCAATAATCTATCTTAAACAGCATTAAGAATTCCTGGATCAAAATCAATTCTGATGCAAACTCAAATATGTATTGTACATTGTGGGTTTCTGTGATGAAAATATTTGACAATCCAAACTGGAATTCATCTATAGTAAATAACCAGTGCTACCTCCTAAAAGCAATTATCGGCACTGAACTCCTAAATTTTTAAATCCCTTAAAAAGTCCAAGAACATACCAGAAAGTCAAACTTTGATTTCAGAGGTAATAGCCATACACAAAAAAATTAAAAGCCTGTAAGAGGTGTTGTTGACTTGGATGCTGATGGCTCTAGGAGGAGGGTTCATTCTCTTTCTCAATCCCTGGTCCAATACGATTGGTGGGGTAACTATAGAGCTCGGAAGAGTGATACTGACCATTGGTGGCAGAGGAAAGAGCCAGGCAGAGCAGATCTGTAAGATGCTGGATCTCTATGAGTTCTGAGGGAATTGACAGGGTCAAGGCCATTGCCAGAGGCTGCCCTTTTCCACCTCATTCTGCTCCTCTGATCTGTACCAATCTCAAACTCTAACAGCTAAATACAGCAAGAGTGGGGATCAGGAGATCTTTCTGGAGGGTGACAGGAAGGAATCTCTGTGATGTAATTATTCTACTAAGAAAGACACTTCCAAATAAAAAGTGAATCAAGAAAATAAAAGAAGCTAACAATATAGCTGTCAAATGACAAAAAGAAATCAAAATGAAAGTCCACTAAGATCATTTCCACAACGGATATAATAGCCACCCTAATGGGTGTCAGGATTTTGTTTTTTGACAACATGAAACTAGAAAGTGGTATTTGAGAGCTTTGCCTGTTAGCATTTTTGAGCACTCAGCTTTGAAAGTGTTGCCTGGTAGAGGGAAATGTCATGGCGTTGCCCCTACTTATTCCTACTCAAGGAGGGTTGGGGGCCTCCCACACCTTTCAAAGCCTTGTCACATGGAAATAAATGATCAGTACTCAAAATGGCAAATAAGGAGTATTCTCCATTCAATTACTGGCCTTCTGAATTGGCTGGCTTGGCAAATAGTCTTCATATGCTACCCAGATATGGACCTGTACAGAACTCTGGGTCCACCACAACTCTGCTCAATTCCTCTGCTCAAAACTGGCCAAATATGGTAGCATGTGACAGGAACAAAAGGTCAGACAGAACCTGCATGCTTAGCTTCAACTCCAAAGCTCCCCAAAGCAAAGCAAGAGTTGGAGTAATTTCTGATGTAGGGTTATGCATCTCTCAGGCCTTTGTGTGCATCTCTTGGGCTGCCCACTTCCCTTTTTCCTGTGCATC
>NW_011495079.1:190895-192358 GCF_000754665.1 Bison bison bison | reverse complement strand
TGTGTGAGCCATGGTTCAATTTCTAACCTAACACGAAACTCAGTTAACATTGGGAGAAGGACCAAAGGATGCAAGAAATGGAGAAATGCCACCCTCTGTCTTAGAAGCTGTTATTCCACTGGGAGTCAGGAGCCCAGGCCATGCACATGGGCCTGAGGTGGAGATGTGATCTCTTTAGACCTTTACATTGCTTTTAGCTTTCAACAACCTCACTGCTTTGGAAGGGAGGGGCTAACAAGGTAAGCCCACATTCAACAACAAAGCAGTGCTTGTCATTGTGGGCATAATTCATAAGATCAAATCAAAACCTAAACTTTTCTGACTGACTCTTTTGGAAGCAGCAGAAACTCTTTCTCTGGGGCTGGGGTGGGGCAGGGGCAGGCTGGGTTCTCTGCAGGCAGTGTTCCACCATCTGGTGCCCCCTTCACACTCTAAGCTGCCAGGCTGGAGCATACACACAATGTCACTTTGCCCCGTGGGCCCAGGTTGTGGGATTTGACAACTCCCAAAGGACAGAAGAGGTTCAAAGTACAAACAGACTCAGGAGAGGTTTCCATAAAGCTGGGGTGATGGAAACAGCTATTAATGGCTGTGGGACCATTAATGGATTTGAGAGAGGGAAGCTGGGGAGGGCACAGGAAGGAGGGACAGTGATGCAGCAGAGCCCCTTAGGCACATCCTTTGCTCACCCACTGGGTCACACCTCTGACCCACAATGCTCCTCTGGCACCATCCTGCCCTCAGTGACAATGCTGGCTATAGGCATTAGGGCCACAGCTGAATGGGGCAAATCCATTGTGACTTGCCATCTGCCCTAGACAGTTTTTCTATTTTGCAAACTTTTCATTTGTGGTCATAACAGTAGCTGAGTGCTTCACTTTCAAATCTGTTTTAGGTGTGGAAGTGGACAGCCTCTCTGTGAGGTGGTCTATATTTTGGGTTTGTATTAATAGATATTCATAAGGAGTTACAGTTTAAAGGAAGACAACCCAATGATTTCTTTCTGTCCTCTTTATGACTATTTGAAAACTGAAATCAGATTCCTTTCCTTGCTCTACAGTGACAAATTCACAGGTATTTCAATGAAATTTAGTATTAAAAAATTATATACTTCACTTTTAAAACACCTCATTTGGGGCATTCTGACTTCAGTTGAGTTCACTGTTTTTCAGGTATGTTAAAAGAAAACGAACAAACAAAAAGCCAAACAGCAACTCACAGGAGGTTTATGAAAACGGTTGCCTTTCTAGCTTTCATGAGTCAATTGTTAAGCAATTAAAAATTAAGGCTATTGATCACCATAAAAGAGGCATCAGAACTGGGGGGGGGGCGCTTTTTGCATTCCTGTAAATTCTGGTGTTGACCTCACTGAGTAATGATTACTCCAGGGGCAAAATGTAATGATGCCTCATTGCAACGTGACATCTCACTCATTCTCCAGGTTCCCACAGAAAAGAAGCTTG
>NW_011495079.1:188543-189069 GCF_000754665.1 Bison bison bison | reverse complement strand
TGCCACAAAAAAAGAAAATTATAGGCCAATATCACTGATGAACATAGATGCAAAAATCCTCAACAATATTCTAGCAAACAGCATCCAACAACATATTAAAAAGATCATACATCATAACCAAGTGGATTTTATCCCAGGGATGCAAAGATTCTTCAATATTCAAAGTCAATCAATGTAATACATCACATTAACAAATTGAAAGATAAAAGCCATATGATTATCTCAATAGATGCAGAGAAAGCCTTTGACAAAATTCAACATCCATTTATGATAAAAACCCTCCAGAAAGCAGGTATAGAAGGAACATACCTCAACATAATAAAAGCCATATATGATAAACCCACAGCAAACATTATCCTCAATGGAGAAAAATTGAAAGCATTTCCCCTAAAGTCAGGAACAAGACAAGGGTGCCCACACTATCCACTACTATTCAACATAGTTTTGGAAGTTTTGGCCACAGCAATCAGAGCAGAAAAAGAAATAAAAGGAATCCAAATTGGAAAAGAAGTAAAACTCTCACTGT
>NW_011495079.1:187799-188074 GCF_000754665.1 Bison bison bison | reverse complement strand
TCATAGCAGGATCCTCTATGACCCACCTCCCAGAATATTGGAAATAAAAGCAAAAATAAACAAATGAGAACTAATTAAACTTAAAAGCTTTTGCATAACAAAAGGAACTATAAGCAAGGTGAAAAGACAGCCTTCAGAATGGGAGAAAATAATAGCAAATGAAGCAAATGATAAAGAATTAATCTCAAAAATATACAAGCAGCTCATTCAGCTCAATTCCAGAAAAATAAATGACCCAATCAAAAAATGGGCCAAAGAACTAAACAGACATTTCT
>NW_011495079.1:186213-187699 GCF_000754665.1 Bison bison bison | reverse complement strand
CATTCAGCTCAATTCCAGAAAAATAAATGACCCAATCAAAAAATGGGCCAAAGAACTAAACAGACATTTCTCCAAAGAAGACATACAGATGGGTAACACATGAAAAGATGCTCAACATCACTCATTATCAGAGAAATGCAAATCAAAACCACAATGAGGTACCATTTCACGCCAGTCAGAATGGCTGCGATCAAAAAGTCTATAAAAAATAAATGCTGGAGAGGGTGCGGAGAAAAGGAAACCTTACACTGTTGGTGGGAATGCAAACTAGTACAGCCACTATGGAGAACAGTGTGGAGATTCCTTAAAAACTGAAAATAGACCTGCCACACGACCCAGAAATCCCACATCTGGGCATACACACTGAGGAAACCAGAATTGAAGGAAACATGTGTACCCCAATGTTCATCGCAGCACTGTTTACAATAGCTGGGACATGGAAGCAACCTAGATGTCCATCGGCAGACAAGTGGATAAGAAAGCAGTGGTACATATACACAATGGAATATTATTCAGCTATTAAAAAGAACACATATGAATCAGTTCTAATGAGGTGGATGAAGCTGGAACCTATTATTCAGAGTGAAGTAAGTCAAAAAGAAAAACACCAATACAGTATATTAATGCATATGTATGGCATTTAGAAAGATGGTAATGATGACCCTGTATGTGAGACAGCAAAAGAGACACAGATATAAAGAAGAGACTTTTGGACTCTGTGGGAGAAGGCGAGGGTGGGATGATTTGAGAGAATAGCATTGAAACATGTGTATTACCATATGTGAAATAGATTACCAGTCCAAGTTCAATGCATGAAACAGGGCACTCAAAGCCAGTGACCTGTAACAACCCTGAGGGATGGGTTGGGGTGGGAGGGGGCTTCAGAATGGAGAACACATGTACACCCATGGCTGATTCATGTCAAAAGTATGGCAAAAACCACTACAATAATGTAAAGTAATTAGCCTCCAATTAAAATAAATAAATTAATTTTAAAATAAAAGGACCTGTGACATGTTCTGTGAGGTGGAGGACCATTAATGGTACTTAGAAATCAAAAAAGAAACTGAGAAAACAATACAATTTTTGATAACATCAGTACCAAATTCTGACTGTTTTCCAAAATGGACTTTCATTTCCTCGCAATCGAGAGTAGTTAAAATTTGTTCAACATGCAGATGTCAGTCCCTAAATTATCAAAATCTATATTACACTGTATCTAATTTTATTTCCTTCAAAAGCAGCTAAAAAGTGTTTCCCCAAACTAAACAGTTCTTTGCTGTCCAATTTTTAAAAAGAAAGGAAACACTAAGCTTGTACATACAATCGTGCTTAAATACAAAATAAAGATGCTTATTTAGTCAGATGTTCTTATCTCTGGTAGAGAAGGTGCGTGGAAGGTGAGGCCCAGCTCTGATTCAGAGGCTCTTTGAAATCTGACTTGCTTGCCCCGCTCCTTGCTCACTGCAGGCCAAAGCTTCCCCCA
>NW_011495079.1:185723-186113 GCF_000754665.1 Bison bison bison | reverse complement strand
ACAGAACTAGAACAAATAATTTCACAATTTGTATGGAAATACAAAAAAACCTCGAGTAGCCAAAGCAATCTTGAGAAAGAAGAATGGAACTTGAAGAATCAACCTGCCTGACTTCAGACTATATTACAAAGCTTCAGTCATCAAGGCAATATGGTACTGGCACAAAGACAGAAGTATAGATCAATGTAACAAAAATAGAAACCCCAGAGATAAATCCACGCACCTATGGACACTTTATCTTCAACAAAGGAGGCAAGAATATACAATGGAGAAAAGACAATCTCTTTAACAAGTGGTGCTGGGAAAACTGGTCAACCACTCGTACAAGAATGAAACTAGAACACTTTCTAACACCATACACAAAAATAAACTCAAAATGGATTAAAGATC
>NW_011495079.1:180047-182557 GCF_000754665.1 Bison bison bison | reverse complement strand
CTAGGGTGCTCCTGCTGCCTCTTGCCACTCTGAGTCTTCCAGAGCACAACTCCCATCTCCTGGACAGAACTGTTTTATCTTTGAGTAAATGTTAGTGCCATCCTCCAGTGGCTTGATGCTAAAACTGAAGTCCTAACCCCGATTTTCACAATGCCCTAAGGCATCTTCAATAGTTTTCAGTGAGAAGGGGCATGCAATTATTAAAGCAAATTTCATTTTGCTTCACTTCAGTTAAAAACAGAAATCACCCAGCCTTGGGAGTAGGGTGGGGAATGCAGTGAGGAGATTTAGGGCCATTGAAATTCAACACACCAGGGCTATGTGTCTCGACTTCAAAGTCCTTCCCTTAGAAATCATTGGTCCACATCCCTTATCTGTAGTTTCAAGGCCAAAAGCTCTGAAAGCTTATTCTGTTTTTGTAAATTTGGTGCCAAAATTTATTTGGGAGCAAAACTTGACCCGGGCTCGGTTAAATATTCTTATTTCTCTGCAAAAATAATAAAATGCTACCCCAGATTCCACCACAGGGTTGTGTGATATTTGGCATATGCAGCATATTACCTTGCTTAAGTCCCTAAAGTTCTGAATTGAGAAACACATCTGATTCCAGGGCTCCGAGACCCAAGTCTGGGAGCCTGGGCTGGCCCTGCTGAGCTGCAGAGTGTGGGCCAGGCTGCACCCTGAGTATGCTCGGTTCAGCATCTCTTATCTTCCAAGGCCATCAAAATGAAGTCCAGCCATTTGCCCAGGTTCAGCTGATGCTCAGAGGGCTTAAGTGACATTGCTCCTGGCACACTGTCCACACAGTGATGGTGTCTGGACTGGAACCTCAGTCCGACTATCTCCAGTGCCTCTGCCACGCTTACCCACTGCCCTGACACCAGACGGCATTTACCTTTTACCTCCAATGCAAGCAAGCAGTTCATTGAAATTGGATCAATCACTTAGCTGGTAAAGTGGAATCCCCCAAATTGAGCGAGACTAGTTTGCAAATAAGAAAGCGCTCCTATCAACAACTGGATTTGGCATTTCTGCTGACTCGAGAATTGCTTTCTCATGTTCCATTTAGAAACTACTCTTTAAGGCAACTATGATCTGGCTAAAAATGAATGCCCAATCCTCCTGCTACCACCCACAGAGGTGTGATGAGCTAGTCAATGCCAAAGAGGAGGACAAGAGTGTTTTCTGAGTGTTGGTTTGGGTGGTAGTAAAGCGTGGCCAAGTCCACCATGGTGGGAGCAAGAAGCATGGACTTCCTGTCCGTCCTGCAGGTGACCATGCTAAACACTCACCTCTTCCTTTCTCCCAGCTTCTCCTGATCACGGGACCAGCACTGAATTCTTAGGACTCTAATTCAATGTGGAAAGGCCACAAGAAGGAACATAGCCCCACAAAGAGAACCAGATCTAGAGACTCAGGCCTAGGAGACAGTCATAATGACAGCAAGCATCTGTTGGCAGTACTTTAGGTGCACTGAATGAACACATTTACTCCTTGAACAACCTACCATCACACCCGCTTTGTGGACGAGGCAGAAGTGAGGAGGGTCAGGCAGGATAGGCCAGGCCCCTGCATGCAGGGTTACTAGTGTGGCCTCTACAGCCACACTCCCTGCTCTGGCCCCGACTGGCTGTGTGACTGCGGGCAACTCTGCGGACTTCTCTGTGCCTCAGTTTTCTCAGCTTTAAAGGGAATGCTAACAGCCTCTACCTCTGAGGACCACAAAGAGAAGCAGGAGGGAAGAACTGGGTAGCACACTCAGCCCCAGGCAGCAGGGGCCCAGAATGCGGCCCCTGGCAGCGGTTGTAGCCCCTTGGGCTTGGCAGAGGTCACAGGTGTCCCTCCTGGCCTCGGGAAGCTCAGCCACGTGCTCCTTCTCCCAAGCCTTTCCCCAGCCCCACCTAGGGAATCAGCTGTGGGGGGGTGGGTAGATTTTCAAGACCCTGAACATTAAGGATTCTCTCTCTGAGCCAGCTGCTCCGGCTCTGAGGCAACACAGTCAGACAACAAACACTCCCCACTGAAAACAAAAGAAACCAAAAAAGCTCACAATCTTAGATGGTGACACGGCTCCAGGCTGAGGATGCTGCCTGATAGGATAAGGGTCCCAGTGGTGATTCAGCTGGTGCTCCATCGAGCCAGCCACGGAAGTCCACGAGAACAGTTGGCAACACGCCTACAACAAAATCAAACCTAAGTGCTCCTGAACTGTGGACAAGGGCTGGCCGCTCACCCTGGCCTCCCCCACGGGTGTACCCAACCAAAGACTGATCCTTGGTGTGGAGCACGTGGCTCATGAGGCTTCATGAAACCTGGATGAAAAAGACACGGTCTCTCTCCTCCTGGTACTGTCATGGCCATGGTCACCCAGAGCCCTCAGAAAAGAGGTCAGTCTTCCCAAGGAGTATCCCTCACGCTGCTACATACCCAAGCCTAGCACTTTACAGCCACCTCCTCAGCTTTTCTACAGAAGAAACAGGCAGGGTGGGAGACCGAAGTCCTGGGGGAAA
>NW_011495079.1:178257-179947 GCF_000754665.1 Bison bison bison | reverse complement strand
TGGGAGTCAAGGTCAAGAGCACAGAGTGAGCCAGTTGTAAGCACTTAAAGACCTGAAGGACACTGGTCTAAGGAGATAGATGGAGCCAGCTGATGGGCCTCCAGAATTTTCTGAGCAAGTGTGAACATGATCAGGTCTGTCTTATAGCAAGGTTATGCTTAGAGAAATGGATGTTTTATTGGGGCAACGAGTTTAAGATGGTTTATTGGGCAAAGTGTATGAGTTTGAACAAAGATCAAGAGAGCAATGGTAAAGAGGAAGCATGAAGACTGGAGCCGGGGCAGGGAGACACCTGATGTGGCTCCCACTGATCGATCCCTGCCTCCTGGTACCCTCACTACCTTGTGGTTCCCCACTAGTATTCACCACTTCATGCTCAAGTCTAATGAACAGAATGTTGCACACGTGATGCAATGTCACTTTCCAGACTAGGTTATACAGACTGGGGCTTTTGACTCACTGGCAACCTCCCCTCAACCTCTCTACTGGCAACCTCCCCTCAACCTCTCTAGCTGGCATATTCTCTCTTGCTGGCATATTCTCTCTTGCTCACTCTGATAAAGCTGGCTATCATGTTAGGAGAAGCTCTGTGAAGAGGCCCATGTGGCAAGGAATCAAGGGAGGCCTCGGGCCAACAGCTCATGAAGAACAGAGGCCTCAGTCCAACAACCCATAAGGAACTGTTTCCTGCCAACAACCACAGCAGTGAGTTTTGAAGCCAGTCCTCCCCAGTTGAGCCCTGAGATGACCGCAGCCTTGTGAGAGACATGGGGCCAGAAGGCCTGCTAAGCCGTGCCAGGATCCCCAGCCCACAGAAACTGTGAAGTATTAAATAGTACACGTGTGCTGCTTAAAAGTGGTTGTTTCAGGCCAATTTGTTACATGGCCATAGATAACTAATACAGACAAAGATCAGAGCATGAAAAATGGAAACTGTGATAGATATCACCTGGTGAGAAGTAGGTGAAGTGAGTAATTGAAAAGACTGCAGGAGAAGAAAGAGAAGTCATAGGGGTATTGAGAAAAGCACGGGCTCTGGGGCAAGACCGCCTGCCTTCAAGTTCCTGCTCTGCCCCTTGCTAACTGTGTGACTCTGGGCAAGTCGTTTCAGTGCTCTGAGCCTCAGTTTCTTCATCTGTAAAATGGGGATGTAAGAATAACTACTTGACACATCTCCAACCTTTTCATTTAGGACCTGCCTCAGCATCTGGTGCAGGGGTCAACAAACAGCACACTGCCCAGCAGACATTCACTGTGGCGCTTCTAGAAGGCCCAGTTTGCAGCTTTATGCCAGCAGGGACAAGATTCAAGTGCTTAGAGCAATTTCCTTGCATCCTATGAAGTCTTCACTGGTCCTGGGTGAGGGAACGTGCCTCATGGCCCAGTTCAGGGGAAGTGGATCTGTGCAATTCTGACCTGTCTGCCCTGGTTCCTTCCCCTGGCAGCACCTCTGGGTGCAGTTTTCTCCCAGGGAAGCTAAGTGACCTGCACAGAAAGTGAGACTATAACCTTGGCCTCCTTAATATTGTGCTTTGACTGTGCAGAATAAGCCAACTTAAATAGACTTTTTCAGAGTCAAGCCCAGTCTCTAAAGAGCTAGAGCCTGAATTTGCCTCCAAAGCCGGCTCTCAATAGCATGAAACACAGTTCTTATTTCCAAAACCAAGGGACAAAACCAGAGATGAGATTG
>NW_011495079.1:177613-178060 GCF_000754665.1 Bison bison bison | reverse complement strand
GGTAGTGGAGCAAGGCAGGCTGCCGAGATGTGGTGGGCACTGATGGCATCTTCTGGGGGCCTGGCTCAGACATGAAATGTGACAAGGGCTTGGTGTGGCCGAAAGGAAAGGGCTCTGAGGCTCCTGGGCTGGGGCTGCTCAGGTCCTGCTGCATGATCATGCTCAGGGTTTTGGGCTTGTAGATAGCACTGGCTGGTGGCTGTGGCTGGCAGAGCGGATGAGCGGAGGTGGTGAGGCCCTGGATCAGGGGGCACTGTGCAGTGAAGGACTGCTGGGGCAGGCTTGGGCTGGACAGTGTCTCTGGGCGATAGGGGGTTAAGGGCCCCGTGTTGCTGGTGGGCAGAGCAGACATCAGGTGCCCCTGAGGGTGTTTGACGGTAGAGGACATCAGGTTGGCAAGGATGGAGGTCTGCGTGCTGAATGGTGGCGGCTGCTGGGGCGTGGGGG
>NW_011495079.1:176553-177243 GCF_000754665.1 Bison bison bison | reverse complement strand
CATGGGTAACGCAGGAACTTGCAGCTGTGCACAGGCTGTGCTGGGATGGGCACCCGGGCCCATCGAAAGGGTGACATCCTCAAGGCATGGTCTCTTGATTTGATTAGGGTAACCCTCGTCGCCCATGCCTGAAAGCTGGAAATCTTCTCCTTCCTGTCTCCGCTTAGTGGTTCCCTGTGCCTGGGAGAGAAAAGAGGAGACGGAAGGAAGAGGAGAGAAAGAAAGAAAGAGAGAGAGTGTTTATAAAGGCTTGGCACATTAATGCTATTGGACAGGAAACTTATAAGATAAAACAGATGTGTCAGTTTCAAGACTTACAGTTGTGAAAACTATACAATATAGTCTATTTTTAGAACCATGATGCTTTTTTGTTGTTTCATTTAGCCTATCTTGCTGGATTTCAGATAAAGCATTATGCTGCCTCTGTAACAGTTTTAGAAAGAGTTGTGCAAACTATATAATACAGTCTATTTTTAGAACCATGATGCTTTTTTGGTTGCTGTTTCATTTAGCCTATCTTGTTAGATTTCAAATGAAGCATTATGCTGTCTGCACCAAACAGTACAGAAAGTCACGCATAGGATTTTCTCTGCCCTTTTGGAGGAGTTTTCGGGCAGATGTTGGAGGGCAAAGAAGAAATTGCTAAGCAAGTTGCAATTCACACCTGTTTATGGATAGCCTGATTTTTAA
>NW_011495079.1:175941-176453 GCF_000754665.1 Bison bison bison | reverse complement strand
TGATTCTTGGCCTGCCCAGTCGAGGAACTTGGGGAGGCCATCTGCTTACTGGCAGGCGTAATTGCATAGCTGAACCCCGCAGAGGAGGGTGGGATCTGAAGCGACACCCCAGTGTCCAGGCTGCAACTGGAAGCAAAGTCCTTGCTGGAACTGAGGCTCTCCAAGCGTGGCATCTGAACCGTGGGCTTGGCAGTCGCGCCTAAGGTTGCCGGTGGGTGGTGTTGTAAGACCAGCGGTTCTTCCGGCTTGGTCCCCAGGGTTTTCTCAAGATCGAGCTCACTCTGAGAAGATTCTTGAATTTCTGTGAGCTCCTCCAGCAGATCTTGAAGTTCCTGATCCACAGCCGGTGCGCTGTTGGTTTTGTCATAGTAAGGAATAGAGGGGCCTTTCACTCCCATTTCTGCTGTCGGTGGCCCTGCAAATGGTGGGCCCATGACACTGCCGTTCCTGGGGCTATTGTCCAGTAGTAACGGATGGCCAGGGGCTGCCATTGCTGTAGAACTAGGGTTCAT
>NW_011495079.1:174032-174430 GCF_000754665.1 Bison bison bison | reverse complement strand
ATTTTTAAAAATCAAACCATGAGGTACACACTGAACATACATACTGAACATTTTTAGGTTGTTTCCCTGTCTTGGGTTACATGCATCAGGCTCCAGTGAGAAAACTGGCTACAGCACAGGCTTTGGAGGAATGAAGTAGACCTGGCATGTTCTTTTGGGCAGCTGTCTGAGAGACACTCTTTGGAGAATAACAACGTGCAAAACAGTCACTGTAGCAAGGCTCTGTGCATCTGTACATATGCATACACAAACACTTCCAAGGACACACACTGGAAGAGCATGCGTGCAACTCTGTGGAGTGCTCATCTCTCGAGGGTGACTGGCAACTCCATTTAGTCTAGTCTCTGTATTTTTAAAAATATCGATCGTTTTTAACGGGAATGACTTGTAATCCCCCC
>NW_011495079.1:172633-173932 GCF_000754665.1 Bison bison bison | reverse complement strand
CCCAGGTGGCTCAGATGGTAAAGAATCTGCTTGCAATGCAGGAGATGTGGGTTCAATCTCTGGGTTGGGAAGATCCCCTGGAGAAGGAAATGGCTACCCACTCCAGTATTCTCCTGGAGATTCCCATGGACAGAGAAGCCTGACGGGCTGCAGTCCATGGGGTCGCAAAGAGTTGGACACAACTGAGCGACTAACACTTTCACTGTAATCCCTCCCCCCAGATATGCAGCTATCTAAATAAGAAATGCCTGTGTGCAGATGCATCATCAGGTTGGGGCAATAGGAAGCAACAGGGAATGGCCCTAGTCTGTGATGTGCACTTGGGGGAGCTGCCTACCATTTATAAAAGTCTAGCCTCCAGGAATACAGCAAAGCACTTAGTAATGCAGTATTTCTTACTCATTTAAGGCTCATACGGTCATCCACAGCTGACCTGTGAGTGACCATGACCTGCATGTGAAAGTGAAGGGGGTGGAGCACAGGATTCTGTGGAAACCACCTAAACGCCAATGCTCGCAGCTCCATTTCCCCTGAAGCCCTTTCCCATGAAGAAACCTCTTTCTGACTTGGCAGGCTCACCGGGGCATCCAGTGATGGTCCTGAGACATGCCCTCACATTTGGCTCACTGGAGGGCCAAGGCGTGTGTGTGTGGGCCACCCGCTAGCATGACAGTAGTTATGACTCTCACAGCAGAGTGGACATCAAAAGAGGTCCCCTGGGGCTGCACATCCAGGGCCTTGCTGCCCATCGGATTCACCTCGAAACCCCCAGCTTCCTGGCTCTACCACCACTGTCTCCTCCAGGCTGAGGCCCAGGCCCCCAAGCTCTGTCACAGCTCCCTGGCTAATTCTCAGTGGACCGCCAAGTTGATAACCACCAGCCTAGAGCATGGGTGGGGCAGGATGGCCTAGAGCCCTGGTGTCAAGGCAGACATGACAATGCATTGGCCTCAACACAGAATCTCTGAGTCCTGAGTTTGTTTATATAATCAGTGTCCTTTTAGTTATCATCTCATGATGCTGCTCAGACTATAATGGGAAGTGGGACACAATCTCTGACGTTTAGTGGACCCTCATTAATTGCTGGCTGGCATTAGAGAGGGCAGATATGGAAGTGCTCTGGGAATCCAACCCTGTCCTTTGAAGACGGGGGCCCTGAGACCCAGGGATGGGCAGCATGGCCAGAGGGCCCCAGGGGCGCCCGCAGATGCAGGGCCTGCCTCCACCACTCAGCTACCTCTGGACTCACAGTCTTCATTCCCCCACAGCAGGACGCCACACACCCCATCCCTGCAGGGT
>NW_011495079.1:170908-171921 GCF_000754665.1 Bison bison bison | reverse complement strand
TGGGAAGGAAAGTAGGGAGGGCAGGGGCTGTGAGTTGCAAGGGCCTGGACTTCCTGGCTCACGCTGTAGGTTTCAAGGTATTTCATTTAACTGTGGGTTGGCCATTATCCTTTTGGGATTAAAGGAGCAAGAGGTAGGGAAGGTAGGCCACAACCACCAGATGCTAAAGTTAATAGTGGGAACCACTGGCAAGGAAAGGGGCCTCCAACTCTCTGAAATGAGAGTATGTGCCCCCAAATTTTCAGGCACTCACTGAGTGCTGCCAAGCCACTATTCCCCACTCAGTTCCACTTTGCTAATGGCTGCAGCTTTGCATTTTCAGATTTTATAGGGAGAGCTTTCAATGGTTGGCCTAAAGTAACCTGGCTCGATGGCCAGATCCCCAGCCAAGCCTAAATAAGCTGAAGGAAGTTGGCTGTGTGGACAGACGTACTTAGCCAGGCTACACCAGCATCTGCTCTCACCAGGCCTCTGGGAAGCGTGGCGATCTATTGCAAGTTCAATGTCTCCTCCATCAGGATCCCATGACTGCTTACTCATCTCTATTGCGAGAAATCGGCCTGGCTTTCCCTGCTGCTGGTGCCACGCTGACATCATGGCTGGGTCACCTGGACACCTGGGTGCTGCCGCCACTGAGGTCAGCCTGTCTGGGCTGGGGTGCTTGACTGAAATAGGTGGCACCCTTCTGATCAAGTGCCACAGAGAGCTTGCTACCCTGGAATGACTTCCCTTCTCAGCGTCATGTTGGGGGCAGCAGGTCCCCACCAAACTTCCAAACCCTTCTAAATAGCTTTACCTATGGCCATTTTCCAGTCTTTGTGGACTCCGTACAGCAAGCTGTGGACCCAGTTGCCAGGCAGACCCTACTTCCTCCAGGTGGGCCTTGTACTACCCGTGACCCCGCCCTCTCACTGGGAGGGCTTTATTTTTTTTAACAATAAGGGAATCAGTAGCCATCTGCAGGATTGCCAGAGACCACATCTCAACCTTCCCTGTTTACATGAAACAGAATG
>NW_011495079.1:170134-170808 GCF_000754665.1 Bison bison bison | reverse complement strand
ATGGCAATTCTTCCCTTTCTACATTTTAGTCTGGAATGGCAAAAAAAAGAAAAAGGCAACAAAATCTTGGAAAAAGGTCTAGGTTATAAGAGTACAGTCTGGGCTCAGAAAACAGGCATAAATAGAAAAAAGAATATTTCATATATATGTATATATTACTATTTCATATATATATATATACATATATATGTATATAACTCATTCCAAGGAAGTCTGGCAGGCTGCTATAAACACTTAATTTTGGACACTGTAGCTGGTGGTTTAACAAGAACACCTACAAAAGGCCAGCAAAAATATACACTATCCGTTTTGACTAAGAATGTAGGAGGGTGTACGTGTCCAAGAGAGACCATTTTTTTCCCTCCAGAGGCCCTGAGCAAAAGCATCTCAAAGCTGGAAATCGCCTGTGGTGGTGCAGTCTCCCCTTCCTCCCTCACTAGCGCCCCCTGCGGCTCAGCAAGGCCGGTCTGCTTTTGCTTCTCTCAGGCTCGCTCTCTCACAAGACTACCCACCCACCGTCAACACCTTCCATGTGCTGTTACATATGCTTCCAGTGAGTTGCCAGGAACCTCATGCTGGCCAACGAGCTTGGATTTCAAGGCCTTTGAGACAAGAGTGTTCCAAGTAGACTTGCTCAGAACAGAGATGACATGGTGGGGCCTGGGCAAGGCAGC
>NW_011495079.1:168355-169744 GCF_000754665.1 Bison bison bison | reverse complement strand
CAGAAAGACTTTTCAGAACTATAAAGACCTGAGGCTGTGGAGAATCCCGGGGTGGATGGGAATGGCAGGGAATCCTGAATGCTGATTGGCTTCTAGAGGAGTCAGTTTGTCTCAGGAATGAATCTCTGCTAAGAGGTGGTTTGGAGCCAGAATCTCACCCGGGCTTGCCCTGAGCTGGCAGGCTTCATGCTTGGCAGAGACAGGCTGGGCTGGAGGAGCAAGCCCTGGAGTGGCACCAGCAGACCTGATGGAAGTCTTACCACCTCCATCTGCTGTGTGACTATGGGCAAGTCACTCCCCTTCTCTGAGCCTCGATTTCTTCTGCAGAATGAGTACACAGTTTGCTTGCCCTGGGTGCCTCACAGTATCCTTGAGGAGTACACATCAGAAGCACTTATTGTCACTGATGTCACTCCTCAGGCCCTGGTCCCCAGGCTGCCACAGTGCCCTCCAGTGTGGGCCTCAGCTTGCTCTCTGGCAGATGAAGTCACATCCTCTAGGATCTGGACATGAGGCTGAGAGTGGAAGGAGATGAGCAGCCTGGCACTGATGACACTGACCTGACAGCCAGTGGTGCTGCTTGCCACCACCCACCACTCTGGGCTCCACCACCCTTTCTGCAACCCTCAGCCATCCCAACCTGAGTGATCTCAACAGCAGCCCCCACAGATGGGGATTTTCTAGAACTGTGTTCTCCCTTTATGTAGTGCAGGCATACCAGGTGGAAAAATTGGTAGTTCTAAGAATGGCCTCAAACTCACAGAGGCATATGGATTTAAGGGGCTCATAATTCATCCTGTACCACCCCCTAAGAAGCCTCCAAATAGTCCATCATTGACCAAGTGTTTCTCGAGTCCAAGCCTTGCACTCCTACACTGTCAGGACTGCTGGGCCCTTAATGCCTGGCCAACCCCCTCCCTTTCACATGAGGGTTCATGAGGTGCAGAGCCAGGAAGAGATGTGCCCATGGACCAGTTCAGTTTCTCTGACTCCCAGGTTGGCCTCTTTCCACTGGAAGAAACCCTGCCCTGGACTCCTCCAAACACCTCCCCAAGTAGCATCATCAGGGGGACAAAGATGACTACTTGGGGGAGAAGATAAAGATGGAGTCACTTTCAAGTACCAGGATGGATTTGACAAGGTTGAAGGCAGGTCTTGAAGCGTAAGCAGAAGGGGACTTCACTTCTGCTTCTGCCCCAACAATGGGCTAAATAAGATGGAGACAGGCTTTAGACCATGGCAGGAAGGAATTTTCCTGCATGGGAAACTCAACAGCTGTGTAGGCACGGGAAGAATCCAGAGACACCTGACTCATCTGGTGTATTCTGGAGGTCACATGCTTACCGAATAAGCACATTTTAGTGGCTGGGGACCAACTCCTGGCTCTAA
>NW_011495079.1:165500-167779 GCF_000754665.1 Bison bison bison | reverse complement strand
AATACACAAACTGCCTGCAGATGTATGCAGTTCAATGAAGAGATCTTCGAGTCAGGCTGTTTTAGCTCTGATGTCATAAAAGCAGAGGCTGGGAGGGAACATGGGATGAGGAGTTTCGGGTCAGTGCACAGACCCTCCACATGCTTTAGGTCCTCTTTTTTTCCAGATTTATTGAGGTATGCTCGACAATAAAATTCTAATTCTTGAGGTTGTACAATTAGAATTTTTTTAAAGCACACAATGTGATGATTTACTATAAGTATACACTGTGAAATGATTTAGGTCCTCTTTTTCTCAAAATGAGGCAAAATTCATAGAGCATAAAATTAAGCTTGTTTGAGTGTACAAGTCTGTGGCCTCTGGTATGTCTGCAGTGCTCTGCAACCCAGATGGGGAGAGTGAGGCCGCTCACCAATCTGTTATCAGAATCATGTGAGCTTAGAGATGGAACGTGAGCGTAGGGTCTGGCAAGGTGCTCATATCAAATACATAAGTCTCTGTCTTTCCACTCTTGAAAACGCAAACACTTTCTTGGTGGTCCTAAAATAGTCTGTAACACAGTTACTCAGCAGCATTTGCCGTTCGAGGCAGACCTGCCTTTACTCATTGGCGGCATTCCTGAACAGCTGTGTGCAAGGCTAACTCTTGTCAACCAGATCATAAATGCAACAAGAATTTGCCATTGGAAGGAAATCCTCAGTAAAGGCTTTTATGAAGTGGAAGATCTCTCATCCAAACTTATCTTTCTTAAAGGTGTAGCACTCAGAGGTATTGGCCTTTCTCCTAATGAATCTTTACTGACTTTCAGCCGCAGACATGTGCTGATGTTCCAGAGTTCCAAGGCGCACAGCAATAAGAGCAGTTTTACGTATTGAGAATAATGACAACCTGAAACTATTCTTTTCTTTCACTGTGTGTGGAAAGTGTCTGTTATGGCACCAGAGAATATGTCAGACAGCCTGAACAATTTCCCCTGCCTGTGTGTGTGTGTGTGTGTGTGTGTGTGAATGTGATGGTGCTGGTAAATGAGGTGGTGTTGGTGTTTGGTGGAGGTGGTGTTGGTGGTCTTGGTGTTTGGTGGAGATGGTAGTGTTGGTGTTTGGTGGAGGTGAAAGTGTTGGTGTTTGGTGGAGGTGAAGGTGTTGGTGTTTGGTGGAGGTGGTGTTGGTGGGGGTGCTAATGGTGGTGGTGAGGCTTTAACAGGTAGTGGCCTGGGTGCTGATGGTTAAGGCACCATTCCTACAGAGTGCTTCCTTTCTGGTCCACCTCACTGTAAGAAGCTGCACTGACTGGGCCAGGGGAAGACTGAAAGTGTTAACAATTCTGAATGTATTATTAACAGAAACTTCAAAACTGTCTCCTTGCCATCATTCATAATTACCTTTTTCTCACTTGGAAAACTGAAGCTGAATTATTGGCAAAAACACAAGAGATTTTTGTTTGTTAAAATGCTGCCAATAAAGTAATTCTGTCAGATTTAAGTACAGGAAAGGGCAAGGCATTCTTTAAGTTCCTTAGCTGTCACGTGGCTTAAAAATAATAGGATGGACAGCACTCGGCTACTGTACTCTTAGCTCTTTGAAGCCATATATTCAGAAAGCAGACGTTGGATGTTGGTGTCTGGGGGCTGGCTTCCTGGAGATATTTTATATTGGCCAAGTTCATTGTTCTAAAGTCCAAAGGCTTGACTTAAAGGAGAAAGAAAAAGAGGCAAGACAATGCTGAGATTTTCTGATGGTGTCATGCAGGCAGCCATAACACTGGACAACTTTAGTGTCTCAAGCTTATTCTAGAAAAAGAGAGTGGCATGGAGCATCTGTTCACTATAGAAAGGGAGGCTTCTAACTGTACAAAGCAGGGCTGTTTAGGGGACCCAGAACAGAGACCCTCTCAGAATAAGCACACACTGGGTAGAGGAGTGCGGAACCAGACTCCAAAGGAGCTGGAATTCAAGTACAGACAGTACACAAAGAGCAAGAACAAGAACAGAGTGTGAGTAGGATCCTTCAGAGGACCGAAGGGGAGTGATGTGACAGAGTGTTCAGGAGGATGGGTGCAGAATGCTCCAGGCAGGAGGACAGAGGTCCTGGGGGAAGCTCACAGCATGTTCCAGGGACAGGCAGGTGGCCAGTGTGCTTGGTGTATAGCGAGCCAGGGGGACACCTGTGGCTCACAGAGAGCTTTGCCACCCTGGGAAGGGGGTGGATGGGAAGATATTTGCAATGGGAAACCACTGTCAGGGGTGGTTGCACCAAGGAATGACCAGCTCTATCTATTTG
>NW_011495079.1:163748-165400 GCF_000754665.1 Bison bison bison | reverse complement strand
TCTATCTATTTGTAAAAGGTCTGCCTGGATGGTAATGGGAGAGCTGTGGCTCAGGAGAGGAAGCAGAACTCCTGGAGAGGTGTCAAAATCTGTGATAGTCCCTCAAGTGGCACAGACTTATGAGAGGAAACTACGGCCTTGGGAAAAATGATCCAAAGCCCAGTGACTTAGATTAGGGGCTATAAAACTTTCTGTAAGGCTCGAAGAGTAACTATCTTAGACTTTGCAGGCCATGTACTCCCTGCTGAAACTCTAGAGTGGACAATATGTTAATGAATGGGTGTGGCTTGTGCCAATAAAACTTTATTTAGAAAAACAGGCTGTGGGCCGCATTTCGTCCATGGGTGGGAGTTTGCCTAGCCCTGACCTACCACACAGGCATCTACACCAAGGCACAGAGGTTATTTCCAAATTGCCTTCCTCACACTGCAGGGGCATACATAGGCCTAGTAGCAGGCAACATTTTCAGAGCTGAAAAGTTTCAAGATTTCAACCATCAGACAAGCTAGGTGACCATTTCTGAACTGGGTAAGGCATGCAGTAGTCTCAAATGCCCTGTTTAACCTTCACTAATGACAGTTGTTATTACTGCCCATCTGTTGGCAGGTGCTCTGTGGGTTCCATGAAAGGAAGGTTGGGGCTTCCTCCTCATCTCTGTACCCCCAGACTGCCTAGTCTTGTGACAGGGCTCAGCTGGCATCTGCAGATGTGAATTAAGCCAGGGAACAGAAGATTTCCTGCAAATGACCCTGGTCGCTTCTATTCCCAGCACAAGGCCAAGAGGCAAGAACTTTCCAGAAATTATGATGAACTCACTATCTGGCCCCATGAAGGACACCTCTTCGCCTTTTGTGTGTTCAGGGCCTCTTGTGTTCAACAAAGAGGGTGACCTGGAGACTTTCTGAGGGATCTTCTAGCCAAAAGGGAAGGCAGCCACTGCTCACTGAGCATTCAGTGTATGTCGAGGATGGAGTCAGGTCTCAGCGTCATGAGAGCACCTGCCAGCTGACTGCCTTGGGGAGCAATGGGCCTGGAGAAGAGCTCTGGATGGGGATCAGGAGAGGGACTGTGCCCTGCAGCCCCAGAGGGATGCAGACAAAGGCAGGTTGGTGCAGAGGGATAGGGGCAGGAGGGAGGGAGGGGTGGCACCAGCCACATATGGGTCTTGGGTCTGGGTCCTTGGTGGCCAAATTCCCCCTGGGCTCCTGCCTGCCTTTCTAATTTTGTTACTTTGGGGTTTGGTGATCTGGTGATGGGAGGAGGAGGGAGATGATGAGCAGAAAGGAAAGGCCAAGAGGCAGAAGGCAGGGTTTTGACAAATTATTATACGTCAACTGCAGACATTAAAATCTGTAGGCCAAACCTTAAAAGTTCATGCTTCCTGTCCCCAGGTCTAGAACTGGGCACGCCAGGGGCAGCTTATGACATGCATCTCCACAATCTGAGCCACGCTGAGTTCTCCAGCTGGGGATTTTCAATGAAAGTAAGAGGCTCCATCCTGCACAGGCCAACCCAGAGTTTGATGTGCCCAGGGCCTGTGAACCAGGGATGCCCCATGCCAGCCTGTACATACCCTAGTGGGCTCTCCTGTCTCCCTGACCTGGGGTCCAACACTGTCCATCCTGCCCCCACCCCAGGGAGCTCAAGTTCCA
>NW_011495079.1:163293-163648 GCF_000754665.1 Bison bison bison | reverse complement strand
CAAGTTCCAGACACCTGTCACCTCAGGCCTGACGTCAAGAAAGCTGGGGCCAGGGGCTAGACAGGAATGCAGCCACGGCCAGTGTGGGCTCCTGGAAGTTAAGAAATAGGCAGTGCCAGTGAGTGCCAGCTGCCAAGTAGACCTGCCCCTTTCAGGAGCCTCCCCTGAGCATGGACTGTGGTGGATTTTCCGGTCACCGCTGTGCTGGACGGTGCTACCCAGGCGGGACCCGGATGCAGAGCCCAGTGGTATCCTGCCAGGCCAGCAGTGTACTGCCCTCATGGAGAGGCCAGGCTGAAGGCAAGGCCTCTGCCTGGCAGGGCGTCTGGAACAGGGTCCAGCCCTCCCTGCAGGA
>NW_011495079.1:161862-163193 GCF_000754665.1 Bison bison bison | reverse complement strand
TCATTTTTTTTTTTTCAAAGTGCTAACAGTGTAATAACCTGTGTGGTTTACACTGAGTTCAGACCCATACCTTGTTCACAGTCATCTGACGTGGACAGAGGGCAGAGTCCCATGCAGGATTCCAGTAACTCTCAGGGACAGCTGCCTCCCCGAGGAGCTGATGCCTGGAGCCCCACCCCCAACCCCTGGGTCCAGAAAGCTCCCCTCTCCTGGGGCTGGAGCCGCACAGGCACCATGCCTGAAGCCTGCATGAAGCAGGGGACACCAGGTTGCCTCTCCAGATTTCTAAGACAGCTGTTTTGACCACTTAGCCCAGGACCTGGGTGGCTGTCCCTACCTCCCTGTGGGGTTTTAATTATACTGGCTCTTAGCTCCCAGGCTGGGCAGCTGGTGATGCCAGTCAGAAGATTCCATGGAGCCACGAGTATGAAGTCAAGATGCCTCTCCACTCTATCTCTGTTTATGGGCTGTCTGCTACTGGAGTGGACTGTCCAGGTAATCTAGGGCTCTGTTCTGTCCACTGCTATAGCCTGAACCCCAAGTTGTGGCCTGATTGGGGAGGACTCTGTCTGTCTTAAGTCCCAACTGGGGAATGGAAAGCAGGCAAGGAAGAGGGGCTTTGGAGTCAGGGCACCTGGGTTTGAGATCTGAGTTTCCAACCTACTGCCCATATAATACTGGGAAAGCCCCTCGGTCCCCTCCCTGGTGAAATGGAGATCTTGGTCCGCGTGTCACAGGAGTAGACGAAACTACTGTCTATGAAGGAGCATGCCCTTCTCCTCTGAGCTTCTGAGGTACAGATCTGTTCCCCGTGAAGGAAGCCTGAGAAATCTGCCCTTGACTGGGAGCTGCTGTAGCCCAGTGTCTAGCACAGGGCTGGGTGCACAGGAAGGACCCCATAAAATTGGCAGGATGGGCCCTCTGACTTCAGGAGGAAAAGAACTTACTCACACAAAGTGCCAGGCAGAGCCTGGGGATGAAATGCGATGTCTCCTCACTGAGTCCCCCCTACTGGGCACAAAGTCCCAAACTTAGCACGGCAGCAAGTGAATGGCCCTCCTCCTTTATCTGAAGCAGACAGACAGACAAGGCTCCTTTCTTCCCTTTCTTCAGCTCCCTTTGCATTTAGAGGTGAAAAGAAGAAGGGGTGAGCGGTTGGTTAAGGTCATACCACGGGTACAAAGCAGGCTGCACTTGGGGCCACCCAAATGGGGACCCTTGATATAGCTCCCCTTTTCATACTGTTCATGGGGTTCTCAAGGCAAGAATACTGAAGTGGTTTGCCATTCCCTTCTCTAGTGGACCACGTTTTGTCAGAACTCTCCACCATG
>NW_011495079.1:160641-161588 GCF_000754665.1 Bison bison bison | reverse complement strand
CTCACAATGATTCACATGGAGATCCCAGGGCTGTTTAAAAGAACTCTCCTTTGGGACTGATATAATTTTATGAGCAGATCTTGACTTGAAATTAGTTTTTTTGTTAGTCCATTTCTTGGAAAAGGACAAGGAAACCAGGTAAGCTGATGTCTGTATCAGACCTTCTCCACTGAGGCTGCTGGCAGGAAGAGACAGGGTGGTGTTAGGAACGTGATTCCAGAAGCACACAGTTTCCCAGGATGGGGCTGTGGGGTATCATCCCTGGACACTAGAAAACATCCAAGGGAAAGCAAGCACAGGAAACAGCCAAGACCCCAGTCCAGGCCACACTCAGAAACACTAGCCCTGCTCCTGCCAAGGACCGCCTCTTGGTGCTCCCATTCTGGGTCCTGTACTTGTCTGGACAGCAGGTTTCATGGTGAACTGACTGGCCATTATGCTTTGAAACTGTCTGTCTCTGTCCACAATCAAGGGGTTGCTGAACTACTCAGCATGTGGGGCCTGTAGGGCAGAGCTCCACGTGGGTACTGGTTACCTTACTGAAGCTGCCGGGGTTGACCAGCCAAGAGAAGTCAGTTATGCTCAAACCAAGAGCTGCCCCAGCTACTGGTGGCCACATCAGCAGTGCCTGGCTCGGTCAGGCTCCACATTTACCCATCAGGCACAGCAAAGAGAGTGGGCTCCTTGAGTGTCAGACCCTTCAGAGGCCACAGGCATCTTCCAGGAAGATGAACGTGGCTTTTATTGCCAAGAGGACTTATCTGAGAGACTTGCTTTTGGAGCCTAAGGCTTATTTTTTTGGATCTGCTCAACTGAGGCAGGTCCTTGGTCTTCTAGGACAGCTTGGACTTTCGGAACCAGCTCACTCAGAGCTACAGAACAAGGGGTGTTGCGGAGGAGGGAGAAACGCTAAAGCAATGCATGTGCATTTTTGGCCAGGCTTACAA
>NW_011495079.1:160208-160541 GCF_000754665.1 Bison bison bison | reverse complement strand
AGAGGACATGCAGAGGACAGAGGACAAGCCAGGAGCACGGCATGCCTTTCCTTTTCTGACTGTATATCTAATACCTTAAAGCTTCCATTTCATCTGGAGCTGCCTTATGAAGGGAATAGATGGCTGCTCAGAGCTGGGGAATCTTTACAACTTTGGGCGGGGTGTAGACTGAGACAGAGACAACTGAGTTCCAACTCCACCCGAGCGCCAAAACACACCCACCTGGCATGCTAGTATTTGAGAGATTTGTGTGCTAGTCTTCAATCCACTCACCATGCTGGGGGAGGAATGGCTGGAGATCTTAACTTCAAAAAGAGGGGCCAAATGTTTTGC
>NW_011495079.1:159694-160108 GCF_000754665.1 Bison bison bison | reverse complement strand
GATAACTACTCCCGCCTGACATGTACTCAGGGTTTTGTGGTTTTCAACATGATTCAGAGCCAAGAGACAGCAGAGGCCATCAGCGAAGAAAGCAGGCTCTGAGCTCTGCTGTGTCTTAGCTCTGTGACTTTGTCAAGTTCCTTAACCTGAGTCTCAGTTTCCTGGGGATAGCCTCTTTATCTCAGGGTTATTTTCAGGATTACAGGAGATAAGGCACCTTGAATGCTTAGCAAGTGCCTGGCACCTAGTCAATTCTCAAATAAAAGTGGCTATTCTTACTCCTGGTTAATTTGATCTTTGTCCTCAGGGTGGGTAAAGGATGGCCAAAGCCCCATGGCTAGTTAGGAGCAGAAGCAAGACTGGAATCAGGTGTCCTGAGCCCTGGTCTTAAGCCAAGAGCGATCATCACATCGC
>NW_011495079.1:156412-159594 GCF_000754665.1 Bison bison bison | reverse complement strand
CAAAGAGAAGCCAAGCCCAGAAATGGTGTGAGCCAAGTCTATTTCTCCAGAGTGAGGGTACGGGTGGCTGCTCGGAGGACGTGTTCTAGGAGGAACCCATCCTGCATCCAGATCTACACCAGTCAAAACCAAGCCGGTTACTTAACTAGTCACACTTTACACAGGGGTGGTGGGGCTCACAGGGTAAGAGGAAGAGGATCCTGCACCTTCAACCCCCACTACAATCTTTTCTCCTTGGGATGGAAACAAGTGTGGAACAAAGGAGAAATTGCAAGACCTGCTGAAACTGAGCCTGGTCTCTGGATGTATCACCAAGAGGTTTTCTTTCACAGACTTAGTTCTTGACCATAAAAGAGAAGCAAGAGCTAGAAAGGGTAATGAGGATGGAGGGTGGAGATTGACTTGGAAAGATGCCTGATGGGATGACTGGCAATTTGGAGGACAGGATATGGGTAAGTAATTGCTCCCTCTCTGCCATCCCATCTGATTGGTATCCTTTTCGAGGTGGAACTCCAGTAAACAAAGTTTTGTAAATGTCTCAACTATCACTTTCTCAATATATTTTTAGTGACAGACAACAAGGTCAAAAAAGAGAAAAAAGATTTCAACCATGTCCTCACTCCCTGACAGCTGTGCAAAGATCAGAATTCTCACCTAAATAGAAAACTGACTTACTCAAAGTAGACTGCCCTTGGAATTGGAGAAGCTGGGCCCTCTAGTTACGTGAAATGACATTACCTCAAAGCCCCCAGCTTCCATTTCTCTGAACAGGAAGGAAGCAGACCCACGGGTCTAGAAGAGCCATTTCCTCTCTGCTCTATTAATTGCTGAGATTAAGCAAGCCACTCCTTTGTGGACCTAATGCACTGAGATAACAGCCATTGTGCTTACAGCACCTCCTAGTAACTAAGCTAACTTGGTAGACTAGTGAGGTTGTAGGCTTTTATTGTCAACCAACCAATGGCTCCCATGTCTCTTTCTAGAATCCTGGCTCCCCAAACTACTTCTGGAATCCCTAACCCTTGAGTTTCACACTCATGGATGATGTCTGAGTTCTGAGGGAGGCAAGTAGAAATTTGTCAGGTGAGTTTTTAAAAGGACATCAGGGCCAGAGAGTCAAATGGGAGTATCTTTCAGCGCCCTACTCACTGGCTTCCTGTTCTCAGTGGTACTAGGAAGCTAATGTAATATATCCAGTGCCTGTCATCCCCAAATTCCTGGCTTCCATTAAGAGAAAACGTATACTTTTTTCCCTTTTCACCCTTTGTCTCTTCCTAGTTAAAGGGGTGTACGCAGAGAGAGCTGGACTGGGAATCCAGACGGAGCCTTGGACTCTCCTGCTCTTCCTGAAACTCACAAGGAGCAGGGTCAGCTCATCTCCTGGATCTTTTCTAGGTCATATTTCAGTTTCTTTACATTTGGGGTTGGTATCTTGCCACCAAGTTTGCACAGAGAACTTCAACAACACATCTTATGTTCAAATTTAAGGTTAGAAACATTCAAAGCCCCCCTCCCCCCATAGCCCATTGTCTGACCGATTCCTGGAGCTTTCTGGGCTCCTGACGATTTCCCACCATGGCGAAATGGGGAAGCATGCTCTTGACTACAAGTCGACTTTTCCAGTCATCCATTGTTTGACCTGCAATTTTATTCTTGACTCTCCCAGGCGCTTCCCAAACGACCTAGACACAGGGCTTAGGGAGACAAAAAGTACACTGTCTTTCAGACACAAAGATGAGACCATTGACCCCGTGAATCACAGACTTGCACTCTGAGGACAGGTTTGGGTGGAGTTGGCTACGTGCGTTTTTCTTGTCTCTCTTTCCACCCCACCACCCTCACTGAGCCCTTCCCACCTCCAGGGATGAGGGGCACGTCTGGTAGGCAGTTGGCTGGGATGAGATGGCAGTCTCTGGAGAGCTGAGGGATGGGTAGAGGAACAGCCCGATGTGACTAAATGACATCGGGCTTCAAGGCAGGGAAGGCTTTTCTGCAGGACACCATGAGATCTTCTGTTCTCTAACACAGAATTTTTTTTAATATGAAAACCAAGGTGGTTGGATCAGGTGATGGCTTAACTGCCCTTTCAGCTCTATTGAAGCCTTCGGTCCATAGAAGGGGCACCTGCCAACTCTGCCCCTGTGAGCACCAAACCAAGTGAGCGGACTAACAGGTCATAACCCGACAATCACTGGAAGGAAGCAATGGCTGTTGGAAGGGGCTCACGAAACTCCGGTGCACTGGTTTACAAAAAGGTAACCGAACCGGCTGCGATCACGATCACGGCTGTGCCAGCTGATGCCCTCTATGACAGACGAACAGACACATGCAAACCCAGGGACAGCAGATGTGTTTTATTTCTTTTTGTTTCTCAGAATGTCAACATGGAATTAGAGCTCTGCCAAGAGATTCATTTGTGAGGGAAGCTCTCCTTCCCTAGATCTCCTTGGCAGGACAAATACTGGTCTAAAATTTCCGTATCCACATATCTGGCTCTGGAAAAGTGCAGACGTACTTTCCCCATTCCTCCAGTGCAGACAACTGAAATCTCTGGGCCTTACATATAAAACAAGCACCAGAAGACCCTGAAAGGTGGGGAGAAGAAAGCAAACTGGATAAAGACCTTGGGACATAGGGAACGACGCAGTGGCCAACTCCCTGGGTTTTCTTTTTGCCTCACAGATCCCAGACTGGGACTGAAGAAGCAGACAACCCAAAGTACCAGTGAACACAGACAAAACAGCTCCTGCAAAAGTCTCCTCTCTTTACTCAAAGGGCCAGTAAAGGGGCAGTCTCCCAAGACTGAAAACTTTTATGCAAGAGCCAGTCTTCTTCAGCTAAACACCACAGACAAAAGGGTGGTCCCACCCAGTCCCATCAGCAAAGGCCAGTTGGGAGCCTAGACTCCACCCCCCCGAACAGAAATGAGTCATCTCCCCTGTTCCTGCCAGGGTGGTGTTAGAGGATGCCGCACAGAGTCAGGACCTTTGCCCCTGCACAGGGTCATAAGTCCACATCCCATCCCTTCCAATGTCAGCAGAGGTCACATGGGGAACAGTAATGAGGCACTCTTGCCCATCCCACCCACGGTGGCATTAGCAGAAGCCCAGTGGGGAGCTGGAACTATCATCACTGCCCAGCAACAATGAGAAGTTCCAACCTCCTTGGTGTCAATGAAGGCT
>NW_011495079.1:154792-156312 GCF_000754665.1 Bison bison bison | reverse complement strand
CCATAGTTACCTGGCAGAAATGAGACAGTGCACCCCTTTCCCTGCCAGAGCATTGTCAGAGAAAGCCAGCTAAACAGAAGATCTAAATGAGTGCTGAAAATCACACTTCAGGTAGGGAAGGGGAATCAAAACATTCTCAGATGAATGAAAACTAAAAGAATTCATTAAGAACATACTTCTCCTAAGAGAATGGCTAAAGGGAGCTCTCTAAACAGAGAGGAAGTGATAAAAGAAGATGTTTTAGACATCACTGAGGAAAAAGGAACCATGGAAAGAGAAAAAACATGGGTAAATAGAATAGACTTTCCTTTTCCTTAAAAAGTTTTCTAAATTATATTTGGCAGCTGAAGAAACGTATATATGATGTAGTACCAAGAAACACCAAAAAAAGTGGCATACAGAAAGATACATGCAGAAACACCATACACGAATCAGCAAATGAAATTCTAAAAAATTTTCAAGTCACCCACAGGAATACAGGAAAAAGAAAGTAGGGACAAATACAGAAAGCAAACAGAAATTAAAAATAAATTGGCAGAATTAAGCACTAATATCAGTAAGTACATTAAGTGAAAATGATCTAAATACAGCAATTAAAAAGAGATGTTGACAGAGTCAATTAAAAAAACAAACATAACACAACTATATGCTGTCTGCAAGATGCTCATCTCAAATATAATGATATGGACATGTAGAAAGTAAAAGGATGAAAAAACTTTTAAAATCAAGCAGGGGTGGCTCTGGTAACATCAAATAACTTCAGAACAAAGAAAATGACCAGATACAGAGAAGGGCAAAGGATCAGTCTACCAAGAAGACAAAGTAATTCTAAATGTGTATGCACCAAACAACATAGCTACATGATATACACGTCAAAATTAACAGTAACTGAAAGAAGAAATAGAAAATTTGACATTTATAATGGAGACTTCAATGTCCTCTCTCAATAACTGATAGAACAATTAGAAAATCAGCAAGATATAAAAGAACTCAACACCATCACCATTTAATAAGATCTAATTGATATTTATAGAACACTCCATCAAGAAAACAGTAAAATTTACATTCTTTTCAAGCATCCAAGAAATATATACCAATACAGACACCATTTGGACTATAAAACAATCTATAAAAATTTAAAAGCATTGAAGTAATATATGCTATTTTCTCTGACTACAGTGGAATCACAATAGGAAACAAAAACAGAAATGACAACAGGAAAATCTCCAAACACTTGGAAACTAAGCAACAAACTTTAAAAAAAACTCAGGAGTCAAAGAGGAGGTCTTAAGAGAAATTTTTAAAATAAACTGAACTAAATGAAAATGAAAATATATTACATCAAAATTTGTGGGACACAAGTAAATCTGTGCTGAGAGAGATATTTACAGTTATAACAGAAATGAGGGTAAGTCTAAAATCTATAAGTTTCCACCCAAGGAACCAAGAAAAAGGAGAATAAACCCAAAGCAAACGAAGGGAATAATATTAAAAACAGCCAACAAGCCCATGTAAACATG
>NW_011495079.1:154032-154293 GCF_000754665.1 Bison bison bison | reverse complement strand
TTCCACTGTTTCCCCATCTATTTCCCACGAAGTGATGGGACCAGATGCCATGATCTTCGTTTTCTGAATCTTGAGTTTTAAGCCAACTTTTTCACTCTCCTCTTTCACCTTCATCAAGAGGCTTTTTAGTTGTTCTTCACTTTCTGCCATAAGGGTGGTGCCGTCTGCATATCTGAGGTTATTGATATTTCTCCCAGCAATCTTGATTCCAGCTTGTGCTTCTTCCAGCCCAGCATTTCTCATGATGTACTCTGCATCTGT
>NW_011495079.1:150016-153271 GCF_000754665.1 Bison bison bison | reverse complement strand
CTATTTCAAATCCTGAAAGATGATGCTGTGAAAGTGCTGCACTCAATATGCCAGAAAATTTGGAAAACTCAGCAGTGACCACAGGACTGGAAAAGGTCAGTTTTCATTCTAATCCCAAAGAAAGGTAATGCCAAAGAATGTTCAAACTACCGCACAATTGTACTCATTTTACATGCTAGTAAAGTAATGCTCAAAATTCTCCAAGCTGGGCTTCAGCAGGAGATGTTAGAGAAATGCAAATCAAAACTATGACATACCACTTCATACACAGTAGGATGGCATAATAAAGAAAGGGAAATAACAAGTGTTGACAAGAATGTGGAGAAACTGGAACACTCATACATTGCTGGTGGGAACTGAAACATTACAGCTGCTAGGGAAAGCAGTTTGGCAGTTCTTCCAAAAAAAGTAACATGGAATTACCATCAGACCCTGCAATTCCATTCCTACATATATACCCAAAAGAAATGAAGATCGATATTCAAATATTTCTACACAAATGTTCACAGTAGCATTATTCATGATAATCAAAAGGTGGAAACAACCCAAATGGCCATCAATGTGTAAATAGATAAACAAAATTTGCCTTGTCCTTACCACTGACTTATTCAGCCATACAAAGGAATAAATTATTGGTATATAGATAAAACCTACTAAGTGAAACAAGTCAGTCACCAAAGGTCACATATTATATGATGCCATTTATACAAAATATCCAGAATAGCTGAATTCATGGAGACAGAAAGCAGATTGGTGGTTGACAGGGACTGAGGGCAGGGGAGAAGAGGGGACTAACTGCTTACTAGAGATGAGGCTTTACTTTGGGTGATGTAAATTTTCAGGATCTAGATAGAGGAGATGGTATAGTACATTGTGAATGGACGAATGCCACTAATTGTCATTTGAATTTCACCTTTATTTGTTTGAAAAACCCACCAAATACTGGCAAAAATGAGAGAAACTGGATTATTTATGCATTGTTTGAGAGAATGAAAAGTGGCAAAGCTACTCTGGAAAACTCTTTTGGCAGTTTCTTAAAAACTGAACATGTAATTATTACATGGCCCAGGATTTGCACTCTTAGGTATTTATCCCAGAGGAATGAAGTCTTGTATTCATACAAAAATTGGCAAACAAGCATTTATAGTAGCTTTACTCAAGATAACCTCAAACCAGAAACAACCCAGAAATCTTTGAATGGATGAATGATTAAACAAACTGGTACCTACATACCATGGTATACCACTCAGCAATAAAGACATGACTGTTGATAATGACTTGGATGAGTCTGTAGAGAATTATGCTGAATGAAAAAAAGGCAATCCCCCAAACTTAGCCACTGTGTGATTCCATTTATATAACATTCTTAAAATGACAAAACTATAGAAATGGACTAATTAGATGTTGCCAAGGAGTAAGGAAGGGGTTGGTGTGGAAGGGAAGTGGATGTGTCCATCAGTCGGTGAAATGAGGGATTCATGTGGAGATGGACATGTTCTGTACCTTGACTGTACCCATGTTGGCATCCCAGTTGTAATATAGCTCTGCAAGATGCTATCATTAGGCAAAGCTAGTTAAGAGGGCACAAGGGATCTCTTTGCATTATTTCTTACACATGCATGTAAATCTACAATTGTCTCAAATCCACAAATTCAGTTACAATCATACGATCATATTATTTGATACAGAAGAAGCACATCACAAAATTCAACACCCATTCATGATGAAAACTCTCAGAAAACCAGGACTAGAGAGGAACTTCCTCAACTTGACAAAAAGCATCTGCAATATTTCTACAGCTAACATCACATTTAATAATTAAAGATGAAAGCTTTCCCTCCAAGTTTGGTGACATGGCAAGGATAACTACTCTCACCATTGCTCGTATCAAATCAATATGTTGAACATCTTAAACTTACCCCATGTTGTGTATCAAATATATTCCCAAGAAAACAAAAAACAAACCAGAAACAGTACTGGAGGTTCTAGCTAGTTCATTAAGGCAAGAGAATGAAATAAAAGGCATACATATTAGAAGTAAAACTATCTCTATTTGTAGGTGATTTGATTTTCTACATGGAAACCTTAAAAAATTTACAAAGTATATCCTGGAACTAATAAGCAAGTTCAGGAAGGACTCAGAATACAAGATCAACATATAAAAATCAATTGCACTTATAAATTCCAGCAAAGAATGCATGGGCACTGGGATTAAAAATACGGTACAGTTTACTATTGCTCAAATACTTCTACAGTGAAAATCAAGCAGATCACATCCAGGATTGTATGCTAAAAACTATGAAACACTAATGAAAGATCAAAGATGCTATAAATGTATAAAGGGATATTCTGTGTTTACAGAATGAAAGACTCAACATTGTACAGATATCAATTTTTCTCAAATTGATACACAGCTTTATCAAATTCCTATCAAAATCCCAGCATGATTTTTGGTAGATATAGATAAAATTATTCTAAAATTTCTATGGAAATGTAAGGGAAGGAGAAGAGATGAAACAATTCTGACAAAGAAGGATCAAGTGGAAGGAATCAACTTGCCCAGTTTCAAGACTTATTATATGACTGCATTAAACAAGATAGTGTGGTATTGGCACAGGGACAGACACATTGATTACTAGAACAGAACAGATTCCGGAAATAGATCCACATAAATATGCCCAACTGAGTCTTGACAAAAATGCAAAAGCAATTCAGTGCAGGAATGGCAGCATTTTTTTTTCTTTTTTTTAAATTTTATTTTATTTTTAAACTGTACATAATTGTATTAGTTTTGCCAAATATCAATATGAATCCCCCACAGGTATACATGTGTTCCCCATCCTGAACCCTCCTCCCTCCTCCCTCCCCATACCATCCCTCTGGGTCGTCCCAGTGCACTAGCCCCAAGCATCCAGTATCGTGCATAGAACCTGGACTGGCAACTCGTTTCTAACATGATATTTTACATGTTTCAATGCCATTATCCCAAATCTTCCCACCCTCTCCCTCTCCCACAGAGTCCATAAGACTGTTCTATACATCAGTGTCTCTTTTGCTGTCTCGTACACCGGGTTATTGTTACCATCTCTCTAAATTCCATATATATGCGTTAGTATACTGTATTGGTGTTTTTCCTTCTGGCTTACTTCACTCTGTATAATAGGCTCCAATTTCATCCACCTGATTAGAACTGATTCAAATGTATTCTTTTTAATGGCTGAGTAATACTCCATTGTGTATATGTACCACAGCTTT
>NW_011495079.1:148912-149781 GCF_000754665.1 Bison bison bison | reverse complement strand
TTGCTGGATCATAAGGCAGTTCTATTTCCAGTTTTTTAAGGAATCTCCACACTGTTCTCCATAGTGGCTGTACTAGTTCGCATTCCCACCAACAGTGTAAGAGGGTTCCCTTTTCTCCACACCCTCTCCAGCATTTATTATTTGTAGACTTTTGGATCGCAGCCAAGGAATGGCAGCATTTTTAACACATGGTCTGGAACAATTGAACATCTATAGGCAAAAAATAAACTTCACAGTCAATATCATGCCTTACACAAAAATTAACTAAAAATAGACCAAAGAGTTAATTGTAAGATGTAACATTATACAAGTTTTAGACAAAGGTAGGAGAAAAATCTTTGGGATGTAGAGCTAGGCAAAAAGTTCTTTCTTAGACTTGACAGCAAAAGCACAATCCATAAAAGGGAAAAATGATAAATTGGACCTCATCAAAATTAAAAACTTTTGCTCTGTGAAAGACCCTGTGAATAGGATGAAAACATGACTAGGAGAAAATACCTGCCAACCTCCTATTGGATAAAGGACTAGTATCCAGAACATATAAAGAATCTCAAAAACTCAACAGTAGAAAAACAAACCACCCAATTAGAAAATAGGAAAAAGACATGAAAAGGCATTCCACTGAAGAATTTCTAAGGAAGGCAAATAAGCGCATACACAGATGTTCAATATCATTAAACATCAAATAATTGTAAATTAGAACCACAATGAGATTCCACTACCTACCTATCTCTCTCTCTCTTTAGTTGCTAAGTCATGTCCAACTCTTGCGACTGAATGGACTTTAGCCTGCAGGTTCCTCTGTCCATGGAATTCTCCAGGCAAGAAGACTGGAGTGGGTTGCCATTTCCTTCTCCAGGGGATCTTCC
>NW_011495079.1:147790-148812 GCF_000754665.1 Bison bison bison | reverse complement strand
ACCTACCTATCAGAATGGCTAAAATAAAGAGCAGTGGCAACACCAAAAGCTGGTGAGAAGGTGGATCATCTGGACCACTCACTGTCAGTTGGAAATGTAAAACTAGCTACGCAGCTATAGGATGACACAGCACTTGCACTCTAGGGCTTTTATTCCAGAGAAATGAAAATTTATGTCCACACAAAACCTACTATTATCAAACAAGCTACCCATTTAGCTCTAAGGGAAAAAAGACAAAATTGAAAAAAATAATGCTGCTTTGGCTCTTAAAGACTCCACTCTACCAATTTGTTGCCCTGCCCCTTTGCGGTTCCCAGCAGCCCAGTGTAGACAGGACAGGTGATAGAGCAGTCGGAGCTGTGTGGATGAAGGCAACCTCCTGACTCAGCATTGCATCACTACGCTTTGGGACCAGCTGGGCCAGGGGAGCACGGCCAACAGGAAACCCAGGTAAGAGTTCTCCGCCTGGAAACTGACTTTGGTCCAAGTCAGAAGGGGTCTCCCGCCACCAGCACCCCAGCCTCTCCAGACGTGACCTCGTTTCCTCTTTGCCTCTAGAGGAATCCAGGCCTGGGAACCAGCCCTCAGGCAAACCTTTCTGCCACAGCAGCGGTGTGCTACCTTAGCACACACAACGCCAGCTCGGGCTCCTTCTGCCCTGGCAATATCCATGAACAGCTAGATAGGAAACCTAATGCCCCCCATTAACAGAAACCCAACCCCAGCAATGTTTCCAAGCACAATCCAAGGTTGTGGATGAACTCCCAAATCATCTGCTACACACACTTTGGATTTCAGCCTCAGAAATCCAGGTGAATCCAGCTTTCTCTATTCACGTTGGCTTTAATACAGAGAGAAAATGCCACCCCTCTGCCTGCATCATCAAGTAAGTCCATGCTCCAGGGAGAGGCTTGGCTCTGGGGTTCAGTAACCTGTTGACATGGGGAATGGTGTGGGGTGAGTGGTGTCCTCCAAGCTCAGGTTCAGGGCAGAAGATTGCAGGCAGTCTCTCTCCCTTTCAG
>NW_011495079.1:144205-147690 GCF_000754665.1 Bison bison bison | reverse complement strand
GCTCCCTGCCTTAGCCAAGGGCTCTAGTACCGGATGTCTTGCTGTGGACTGTGGACTCAGCCAGAAGTCTGATGTCCATCTCAACGTGCCACTCGGGGTCAGATCTCCGGGCATGACAGAGGAAGGAAACAAATCAAATCAGAGGCACTTGGCAAAGAGGCAAGGGGAGCATGAGGATGGAGCAACCCTGAAGGACTGAAATCTTTCCAAGCAACAGAGTCCAAGGCCCTCCCCCAAGGAACTAAGGAGCAGAAAGCCTTGGGCTTCAGACTGAAAGGTGCAAAGGCAAGCTACACAGGAAGGCCAAGTTGACTCCACATCTCTCATCCTAGCTGCTTCTTCCCCTATGGTCCCTGGATTGGGTGAGGAGAAGGGTCCTGCTCAGCCATTCCCATAGGAATCTCTGAGACCATGAGATCCCATCCCAGGTCTCTGGCTTGTTGGGTGTATTTTGAGTTAGGATAGGAGACACTGGGATATTAGAGTTCTCATTTTTTTTTCAAGGGTGAAATTTAGCTTGCAAATGAAAGAAAAAGTCAAAAGACCTCTGGACTTCAAACGGGCTTACAGAGGAATGGAACCCAGCCAGTCAGGTGGAGGTAATAGGACGGCAAAATAATTCAAGTCTGTCTTCAGACATGTACATTGGTGTTAACATTGAATTGTGGCCCCCCATTCATGTTGATATCTTGACCCCAGTACCTTAGGGTATGACCTTATTTGGAAATAGGGTAGTTACAGATGTGATTGGAGTAGGGTGGGCCCTTAATTTAATAGGGCTGGTGTTTGTATGAAAAGGGGACATTTGGACACAGGAGGTAGCCTTCCTGATACCTTGATCTCAGACTTATGCTTTCTGCAAATGTGAGAAAATTCTTGTCTTTGGTTTAAGTTTGTGGAACTTTGTTATAGCAGCACTAGCAAACTCATATACCAGGGAGAAAAATGCTAAAGGGAAGGCACAGGTGCCAGTGAGGCTGGCCTGTGTCCACAGCCAAGGGGGGCTCCCTCAGGGAGCTTCAGGGCTTGTTACTCTTCAGAGGTAAAGGATCCTCTAGTTTGGATGACTAAGAGCTGGAGTGTTCTGAGCCCAGGGCCATCTGTCTCTCGGCACTTAAAGAACACCCAGTTCTGGACTCTTATTATTTGGCCTGTCCCACCACCTAAAGACAGGGACCCGGGCAGCTAAGAGCTGGAGCATCCAGCCCAGGGCTCTGCTTATGGCGAGAGCATCACAAACTTGTGTAGACAAAACTGGCTGGGGTGCAGGGCTGTGTGGAAAGTAAGAGGAAGCAACAGGAAGGAGGCACCTCCACTGGAGAATCACAGGATGAGCTGAATACATGCCAGGAGGCCAAGGCCACTGCTATTATCCAGACCACCAGCAAAGAATGCCTGGTGGGAACAGATCCATCAACCCACTGCCATCAATCACAGCCATGGTGGGCTCTAATCGTAGCAGATGACCCTGCTCCAAAAGGAACTGGCTGCTGTGAATTCCGATTTGCCATGAGAGATGTTGGTGTGAAGGTGTAAGGAGTCAAGTGAGATGCCCTAGTCCAGAGGAGCTTGTCCTGGGTAAAATAGGGAGAGCCCAGGCTGGGCTCAAGGGTGAAGAAGACTGGCCTTCTAGATGTTAGGAGAGTCAGGGCTTCAAAGCCCAAGAACAGGCCCTGAAGCAGGAAGACTGGCTTCTCAGTCATGACTCCTTAACCTTGAAGATTCAGTTTCTTCACATGTAAAGTGCAAAGTTCTATATAGAAATCTAACAGCTACCACTGAGTGTGAATGGATTCAAACTTGGGTGGCCTAGAACCATCTGAAGGAGTCTGTCAGCCTAGAGCCTTGATGACTTGTTGGATTGGAGTCCATATGTCCCTAGGAATGCATAACACGTTGTTCAATATTTCTGTGCATTTGAAAAGAGTGCTTTGAGAGTATCCAAGAGCCACAAGGCATGTAATTACAGGTTAATAAATACCTCAATATTCTAAAACACTGCTTTCCTTTTTTTAAAAGTTGACTTGAAAAAGCCCAAAGTGATGTGGAGCAATTGGAACCATCACATATTGCCAGTGGGAATGTAAAACGGTGCAGCCATTCTGGAAAAGAGTTTGGCAGTTCCAGGATAAGTTAAGCAGAGAATAGCCATGAAAGTGTGAAAGTGTTAGTTACTCAGTCATGTCTGACTCTTTGTGACCCTATGGACTGTAGCCCACTAGGCTCCTCTGTCCATGGGATTCTCTAGGCAAGAATACTAGAGTGGGTTGCCATTTCCTTCTCCCAGGGATCTTCCCGACCCAGGGATCAAACCCGGGTCTCCTGCATTGCTGGCAGATCTTATTGTCTGAGCCAGCAGGGAAGCCCCAAATATGACCTTATAATTCCATTCTTGGGTATAATACAGCCAAGAAAAATGAAAATAGGCCTCTACCAAAGCTTGTACAAGAATGTTCATAGCAGCAGTACTTCTGACAGTGAAGAGGTAGAAACAAACCAGATGTGCACCAACTGGTAACTGGCTAAGCCAAACATGGGCTCGCCATACAATGGAGTATTACTCAGCCATCAAAAGGCATGAAGTACTGGTACATGCTACAACATGGATGAACCCTGACAACATTATGCCAAGTGAAAGATCACAAAAGACCACAGAGAGTATGATTCCATTTATATGAAATGTCCAGAATAGACAAGTCAAAACAGTAAAAACACATCAAATTGTATGCTTTCAAAGAGTGAATCATATGGTATGTAAATTATATATTAATTAAGCTTTTATAATAAAGACCAAATTATTATCACTCTCTAACTTGGGGTTTTAGAAAGTTGTTCCTTTTAGAAAAAGGATAAACCAAGGTTATAAGTTTGGGGAGAAGGAAAAAGTTTCTATCCTGTACTCTGAGCAGGACTAGCCCCTAAATGACACAGAGGTGCTGGGACCTTTCCCACATTATCAATAAAGAACTTACAGACTTGGTTTCAAAATAATACCTCAAGATCTGGTTGCTGCAAATTCTGCTTCAGGGAACCACTGCAATCTGCCTCCTTTTGCATTTCAGATACTGCCACCGAGGTTATAAATGACCAGCCACCACACACACCCCTGAGTGCCCTGCACTGCTTGGTGATGAATCAGCTTGAGGCCGGGGGCTTCCGGCAAGTACAAACGTCCCATGGTCCTATGCAGTAGGTCCAGAGAGCAGACTTCTGCTTCAAAAGGAGCCGAAACTTGTACAAACCAACAAGTCAACTGGGATCACTGTGTCTCCAGCTGGCCCCACCTGGAAACAAATTTGACTCCAAGACCGAGTGGCACAGAGTGTCCATCCGTGACATCAATCAGAACAGAGTTTTCTGCAACTTGGGGACATCCAGAAATGAGGGCAGATCAAGACAGTCTTAGAGCAGGGATAACAATGCTGATCTTATCACATGATCGACTGTGGCAGAAACAGCCTGCGAAGTGATTGGAGGCCCAGTTT
>NW_011495079.1:142866-143577 GCF_000754665.1 Bison bison bison | reverse complement strand
AAGACCTCATTTCTTAGTGGACTTGTCTACCATCATCTTTTTCTGTTTTAGACATCATGCGTTTTGAAAATTGAAAGTTCACTGGGATTTAAAGTGGTAGTCCAGACGGGCCCTCTAGATGCCGGCATTCCTAGGTGCTGAATCCCCATGAGTTCCCCCAAGCTTTCCCACAGTAGATGACCAAGGTGGGTGTTGTGCCAGAGGAGGCGTGTCTAGAAACTGTTCCAGTGTCCTCTCCAAGGCTAAACCTGCCACTCATACGTTGGTACACATACAGACACAGATGCACACAGTCACACATGCTCAGAGAAACATACACAGACACAGGTACCCACAGTCACACATGTACACACAAATGCACATACAAATAGACATCAGATGCACAGGTGCACACAGACACACGAAGACAGACACAAATGTGCACACAGACATACAAAGGCATACACAGACACACACATTCAGAGACACACACAGAGACTCTCTTGCTCGCTCTCTCCCTGTCCCAGGAAGTACCCAAGCACTAGAGGCCCAGGGGAAAGACTCCCCTTCTCAGTGGAGGATGTTCCCATCAGTCCCAGTCCCAGGGCACCCAGCCCCTCGATCTTGCCATCCAGATGGGCTTCTGTTCAGAAGCTCTCAGGCAGCTCCAGTACCACCAGCACAGGGAAGAGAAACATAGCTTCACCCTCTTCCCTCCCTGCTCACCCCTTG
>NW_011495079.1:137511-142766 GCF_000754665.1 Bison bison bison | reverse complement strand
TTCCCCTAGACTTAACATACAAGAATCACTGGAGGTGCTGGGGTAGGGAGGACGTGGTTTGGTTTTGTGGCAATTTCAGTAGGCAATAGCTTCAAGCTTATCAACGAGCAGGCAAGTGAACATTTACAAAGTGTTTGGAGTTGGTGACCCAAAAGACATCCTGAGCGGAACACTGGAGTCAGGAGACCTGGGGTCCACTTCTATCTCAACAAATCACGGACTCTCTAACCCTCAGATTCATCTGCAAAGTGCGGCTGATGCCCTTTGCTCTTTGCCTTTCACATGTACTGTGTGAGGGCCAGATGAGAATCAGAACCTGAAAGTCCCTGGGGAAGAGGACTGGGGGGAGCCAGCCCCTTTCTGCATTTCTGAGCAACGAAACTGAACAGCAGCTGTCACTTTTGTCCCCAGCTTCTATATACTCACACTGGTTAGAGTCCTACAAATGTTAGTGTGGGGAGGAAAACTACAGATGAGAAGGCGACCTTCTTCTTGAACAAAGAGGAAAATCAAGGCAGAGACTAGTCCAGGATGGCATGGAGTGTTGGGCAGAGAAAGCTAATACTACTTGTTAGGCTCACTGAATCTGGAGTCAGGGTGCAATTAAGGTGAGCTGGGCTGGAGACAGACACCCCATCTAATGTGCCCTTGGGTCCACATTCCAAAAGGAATGAGCCAAGAAGCCTAATATACCCCTGAGGCTGCCTCCCAGGCCATACAGTGACCTGACCTCGCTTCAAACCATCAACAGCACTAAGGGTGCAGTCTTTCCCTGCCAAGGCTGGTTAGCACACCACTTCACCTCTCCATTGTTCACTTTATTTCAATAGACCAAAGAGTTTGGCCTGGAGGACCCTACAAGCCTTGCCAACTGGCACTGCCTCGATGGCCATTCATGGACTAGGACTCCGAAGCCACAGTGCAGACCTCCTTCAGTGGCTGCCTGCAGATTCCTAGTGGGGCTGGGCAGGGTTTGGGGTCCCCACCTTCCACACTCAACCAAACACTCATGGGATCCCCACCCCAGATTCTAAACAAGGCCATCTGGAGATCAGAGCCCTGGACAATGAATTAGGACAAGGCTGGAGAATTCACCAACCTCAGAGTCCAGAACACTCTAAAAAGAAAGAGGAAACAAGGAAGGTGACAGGTAAGAAATGTGGCACTTGTCACCAGGCATTGCAAGGAGGCATCCTAGGAGGTCTGCACCCCAGTCCAGCCTTCTGTGTCCATCTACACTGTGGTGGGTTCAACTGAGAAAATGATTTAATAGGGTGTGTGGCGGGAGGGGAGGGTGTGTAACATGTGGCGTAGAGGAGCAGTGAATTAAAAGAAGAAGAGAGCAATTAAAAAAAAATAAAGACAACTAGGCTAGAAAAGATTTGTGAAGAGTTCAGCTGAGTGCCAAAGAATTGATGCCTTCGAATTCTGTGCTGGAGAAGACTCTCGAGAGCTCCTTGGACTGCAAGGACATCCAACCAGTCAATCCTAAAGGAAATCAACCCTGAATATTCATTGGAAGGACTGATGTTGAAGCTGAAACTCCAATACTTTGGCCACCTGATGAGACGAACTGACTCATTGGAAAAGACCCTGATGCTGGGAAAGATTGAAGGCGGCGGCAGAAGGGGACAACAGAGGATGAGATGGTTGGATGGCATCACCGACTTGATGGACATGAGTTTGAGCAAGCTCCAGGAGTTGGTGATGGACAGGGAAGCCTGGCGTGCTGCAGTCTATGGGGTTGCAAAGAGTCGGACACGATTGAGCAACTGAACAACATGTTTAAATTGTCTTCCTGGGACCTCCCTGGTGTTCCAGTGGTTAAAACTCTGTGCTCCAAGGCAGGGGGCCTGGGTTCAATCCCTGGTCAGAGAACTAGATCCCACATGCTGCATCTAAAGATTCTGTGTGCCACAACTAGGACCTGGCACAGCCAAATAAATAAATAAAACTTTTTAAAAAATAGTCTTCCTGAACACATTCCACTCTCCAGATGGATATTGGATAATAAGAAAAGCACTAGGGTTGCTCTTAAAGACTTCATATGAAATCCCATTTGATGGGAGGAAATGTGCTTTCACCACTTACTATGATGTAATAAATTATCTCCATTCTTGGAAATGCCTCTCTGCAAGTATTTTAGATATTATTTCACAAATGAAAGAAAACAGTCAAGGCTGCTACCATCAGCTTTGGAGGAAACAATCTAATTTTCCAGATATTTATCTATTGCAAGTTGGCAACAATGGCTCAGGTTACTAAAGACAGCGGGAGAATGCCTGTGCATTTCAGAAATGGTCCCCAGACACTTCCCTTTGAGAACACAGTCAACAAAAATGCACAGAAGCAGGCATTAAAGATGAATGCAATTTCACAGGCAGCCATTCAGATGCACGGCATGATAAAGAGGCAAGAGCAATGTGGTACAAATGAGCCTGGCCTCTAGAAGAGTAGGAAGGGAACATGGACACAAATACCTTTAGGAGGCTACTTGGGTTGATAGTGAGAGTGGATTTCTAAAGTTCAAACTACACAAGTTCTATGGCTGGCCCCATGCCAAGTTAGCCTATTTATCAAGCAAAAACTACTCCAATCCATAAGCCCAAATGCTAAATAATACTAGGGTGAATAAGACATTTTTACTTGATCATAAGTGTCTTCCCTGAGTCAGAAAAAAATGATGCCATTTTGGAGCTTAAAACTGGGGTTTAGAACCGCAGGGTTCTAGTCTACCAGAAGGAAGAAGGTTCTTGAAAAAGACCCATGTCCTGCTTCAGGCTTACCCTATAGTGCTCAAGGGACCCAGGCAGCTCTGTGCACCAAGAAGGCAGCCAGGAATCCCAGGGTTCTGGTTTCTCCTTGATTTTATTTTCTAAGTTTTTATTGGAGTATAGTTTCTGTACAATGTTGTATTACTTTTCTCCTTAGTTTTATCCATTGTATTTCTTCTATACTAATGTCTTCAAAATCCAAATCAGGACCACCTCCATAATCTCAGCAGTCCTTCCTGCTCTAATTCTTTCAAGGATGAATATCTAACTCCATTGTGGGTCAAATACAAATATATATTTCTGTGCTTAATTCAAACAGCTAAAGCTTAAAAGCCACATTACCAAGATACATTACAAACCCACAGAACTCGAGATGATTCAGAGGAGTATCAACCATTACTGAACCTCAACTGTGCACAGAAAGTGAAAGCCACTCAGTCGTGTCCAACTCTCTGTGACTCCATGGACTATACAATCCATGGAATTCTCCAGGCTAAAATACTGAAATGGGTACCTGTTCACTTCTCCAGGGGATCTCCCCAAACCAGGGATTGAACCCAGATCTCCTGCATTGCAGACAGATTCTTTACCAGCTGAGCCACCAGGGAAGCCCAAGAATACTGGAGTGGGTAGCCTATCCCTTCTCCAGCATATCTTCCTGACCCAGGAATCGAACTGGGGTCTCCTGCATTGTAGGCAGATTCTTTACCAGCTGAGCTACCAGGGAAGAAGATATGGAATTCAGAAATTTACCAGATAAACACTTCTGTGCCAAGACTCTGCAGTTCATTCATCCCATCAGCCATCTATATATTCATGCAATCAAGCTGCCTGTGTTACACTGAGCTGTCCTTTCTCTTTCTCCTTATACTAAGCAAGTATGAGAGAGTTGTGGAGAAGGTGTAAGAAAAGAGACAAACTTTTCATTTTGTATTGCAGTTAAGGTTTGGTAAAGTCCTGTTACTTCTATAACCTTGATGCATCCAGAAGGTACTGTTTTAATAATGCTTTTTATTTTTTTTAATGGTAAGAACCCTCTGGTGGTTCATGAAATTCATTTCATATTCATATATGAAATTGCTTTTTATGAGAGAGGATCTCTGCTGAGTTTCTCTTGGGCACTGGAAGTTAGAGGAGGAAGCCCCCACACCTTTAAAGGCCGATAGGGTCTCTGGTTTCTATGAAAATGTTTTCCACTGTCAAAGCACTTGTACTCAGAAGAATCAGAATGAAATGAGCCCAAGGCTTTGTATCTAGTACATGGCAGTCTACATGCTGCCTGCAGGGTTGCACACAGGTGCTCATTATAACTTCTAAAGTTGGAATCAAGAGCCCTGGGTTCAAGTCCCAGCTTGGGGAGGTCATGGGATACACTGCCTGTATCTGGAGTGTGCTCATCACCCTGTCTTTCTCCAACCTGATGACCCCCACTTGTCTATATTGCTGGATGGAAGCTGGGGTGCACCAGAGCAGATGCTGAGGCCTAAGGCATGGTCACCCTGACAGCAGGCCCAGCTCAGTACTGAATCACCATCACTGAGGTCAATTAGAAGCTCCCAGTTTTTTTTCCTCAAGCCACAGTCCTCCCATCCCATTCTTGGGCAGATGAATTCAAGACCCAAATATAGGACCTTGCCTTTTGTTTCTGTTGAACCTCCCATGACAATCTTGGGTCATCAAGATCTCTTTGGATCCTACAATACTTTCACACTACAGAGAATCCATCGTCTGGGACTATGTCAGGGCCGGATGTGTTAAGAGTGATTCTCTCATCTCATCCAGATCATTGAGAAAAAAAGCAAAGCAGGCTAAGAGGAACTTGCCTGGAATGTGCCTCAAGACTTCCTTCTCCAAGGGGGACAAGACTCCACAGCCTTTGGATTCGGTCATTTCACTGGTTACACAATCACATAACTGGGCTATAAATGAGGATTTCACAAGCCCTGCTGCCAAATGCTTTGCTGAGGTCCAAAACCACTTGCCTGCTTTTCTCTGCCCTACCTGCCTAGGGAGCTTCTCCAACAGAAAAGAATATTCTACCCAACGCACTCTCCCATGAGCCCGTGGGGACTAGGGGGGAGCCCCACTCCTTCTGCTTTTGTTTCAGACCTGCTCTGGGCTGGCTTCCTTCTCTAAGCACCCCCATGTTTGCAACTGCTCCAAGAGCATGTTCTACAATTTTCCCAGGGAGCTGCATCAAGCTAATTAGAATCATGTAAGATATCCAGTTTAAGGAGTTTCTTTTCTGGAAATTTGCAAGTAGCTGGCCCACCTGGTGCTTTATAGTTCTTTTTGGCAGTTCTGCATGATCCAGAATGCTCTCCCCTGCTCTGTGCCATGGGGGTGTCATTCGTCCCAGCTCTCAAGGAATGGGAATGCTATGCAGCCCCTTCATTTGCCACCATCTTCCCATCGAGCTAAACCATATAACCAGCCGATCTATGACTCCCAGGTTGAAGGGCATTCTCTTCGACAAAGAAG
>NW_011495079.1:136127-137411 GCF_000754665.1 Bison bison bison | reverse complement strand
CCCAAGAGCCTGGCTTCTCCTCCTGCGGATGAGTCTCTTTGCCAGCCCAGGACTCCTTGAATGTGGGGTCTCCTTACCTTCTTCTTTCCCTTCAGTCACATACCCCAGTGCTTCACCTCTGACTCGGATACATCTTGGCTGCTTTGGTTTGATGCTGTGTTGCATCTCTAGACGGTCTGGAGTCTTTGAGCTTACGTCTGGTTGGTTTGAGTTCATGGAACAGGATTTCTTCTCATCTTCCCTGTGTTGTGCCTCTGGCAAATGGGTCCATTAAATAAAGTGGCTTCAGTTCCCCAGTGGCCTGCCTGCTTCTCCATCAGGAAGTGCAGTTTCTGCTCCTGGGGCTCTGACAGCTCCCACCAGCTGACTTGCTGTGACCCAGGAAAGGAGGAACCAGGCCAGAGAAAGCCACCCTGGTAGCAAAGGGCTCCACTGCCCAGGTCTTTAGGGCAATCCTGAGATAGGTGCAGTGTGGGATATGGTGACAGCCTCCCAGACGCAGTGACAGATGGCTTCTAGGCAGCCTCCAACTTGTTGCAGATGACGCCACTATTTGGCCTTGGCTAGCACTTCCCCACCTGGCTTGGAGGCCAAATCCAAGAGGCACTGGGTGCACCAAAGGCTGAAGTGGCCTTGCAGCTGGCAAGACTGTGCCTTGGCACAGGCAGTGGTGGTAACCAGTTGACCCAGCATGATAATGATCTCCCCTTCTCTGTAAACCTTGTGTCCCAGAGAGGGGGTGGGGGTGGGGAGGTGGTGCTAATACACTTCTGGGTGGGGAGAGGTAAGCTGGTGTGATCAGAGTTGGTGCCTTGGAGCTTTCATTCTGTGAAGCAGACAGAGCTGGGGTTCCTTCCCTGAGGAGGGCATTTGGGCGGAGGAAGGGGAACAGGGCCCTGATCAGGCCTGGTGACACCAGCGAGCACATGGCTGCCTTGGTGTCCCCTCCATGGTGAAGTCACACACCCTTAGAGAGAGAACCTAGGGCTGGATCCAGACCTGGGTATTCCTTGAAGGTTGTGGGAGCCAGGCTTCAGATTCTGCGATCATGAGAGGTTGGGTGGGGAAGATCCTGTGGAGGAGGAAATGGCTACCCACTCCAGTGTTCTGGCCTGGAGAATCCCATGGACAGAGGAGCCTGGAGGGCTACAGTCCATGGGGTCACAAAGAGTCAGATGCAACTGAGCACAGACACACACAAGAGGCAGTGCAGTAGCTAAGCAGTTAAAGCATGGACTCTGGTGCCCAAAGGCCTGAGTTTGAATCCTAGCTCTGCCACTTAAG
>NW_011495079.1:132436-136027 GCF_000754665.1 Bison bison bison | reverse complement strand
TACCACTTAAGAGCTGTGTGGCTTTGGTGAAGTTACTCAACCTCTCTGTGTGTCTATTTCCTTATCTATAAAAGAGATGATAGTAATAGCATCTGCCTCATAGGGTTGTGATGAAGATCAAAGACACAGTATCCATCATGTGCTTTGTGTGGTCAGCCCTACCAAACATTCACTATTGGCAGGTCTTCCTCTAGGCCCCCTCTAGGTCCAGGCAAGGAACCTGGCCACGGTGGCCCTAGCCACTGGGTGGAGTAAAACGTCAGAGCACAGAGAGCCATGCTGACACTCTTTCTGTCCAGTCTCTCCACACTAGAATACGAGCCCATGCTATCTGCCAGTCCCTAGAAGAAAGCCCATTGCAGGGTGGGCACACAACGACCAGTGAATAAGCAGCTGTGGAATTCCCCCTTGTGGTGGATGACCTGGAAACATGTGTCAACACTCAAACGTACTCACTTGGCTGCAAAGACTTTGGGGTGACAGCAAAAGACACTGAAGCAGGCTTCAGACATTCTACTGGGTCAGAACCACGAGATGGCCTAGGAGTCGGGGCCCTGCTCCCTTGCTGCAGGGCCTGGCCGTCCCTGGGCCTTGGCCTCAGTATCCTCTCTGGATGACAAACAATGTAAGGTGGGCCCTGCACTGTGCCGTCCAGGAAGCTCCTTTTCCATTAGAGCCCCAAACACACAGGGCACTAGCTGAACAAGTTAGGCTAAGGCTTGGGCTCACTCCTGTCAAATTCAAGGTCAGGCTCAATTTCTGATAGCCATATCCATACACCATTTCTACATCAACTCTAGGAGCCAATTTCTTGGGCTTCCTTTATAAAATGTTCACTTCCCTTCCCCCAATTCCTAACTTACATTCAAAGACATTTTGGGAAACAGGTATATTTTGACAAGAACAATTTGAAATTGCCACAGGTATAAACACAAGTATAGACACAGTTGTTTGGTTTACTTATGAGAGCCCCAGAGTCTGTGGAGAGGCCGCATAGCCTGCACTTGATGTGAAATGCAATGGACCAAGCCATCCTGGAGAAGAGGGCTCAAATTCTTTTAGGTTGTTAACTTGACCACTAATGCTTCCAGAGACCAGATCTTGGCAGCAACGATCCCTGTCTGTATTTGTCATCTTTGGATAATCACAACAGGAATGGCCAGTGTGGATGCTGGGCCTGGCTTACTCCATGCTGCCAAGTAGCCAGTCAGGAATGGTCCCAATGAATGGAGTTTTATCAAGAGGAAAAGTCAGAGACCTTGCACTGGCGTAGGGACTATGTAAGGCTGACTACCTGGCAAGGGAAGGAGTGGCGTGCCCAGGAGCATCAAACTGATGGTACCCACAATCCATAAGAATGGTTTCGATTCCACAGAAACTTCACCCAGGTGGGGAAAGCTCAACAGGCCACCCACAGTCTTTGCAGAGCTCCTCTAGGTGAGAAGGTGCTTGCTGTACACTTTCTCTTTTGGATCATCCCACAACATCCTCACAAGAGAGGCTGTCTGGTCCTTGCCAAAACTGGAGGGAGCTCACAATTTCTATAGCCCTCCTCCTCTGCCAGATTGCACATCTCCATGTTTTAAGTTCTCTGGCTGGCCACCTGCATTGTATTTCCTTTCTCCACCATGTGTTAGCACAATTCACAGGTGGAGAGCAGCATATACAAGTGACTTAGAGACTGTGGCAAGCTAGCAGAGAAGCATCTGAAAACAGCTCATACAATCAAATCCCAATGTTTGAGTAAACCACCATCCCAGGACTGACTCCCCCTCCGCCCCCTCCCCCACCCATTGGCCTTGCAAGTCAAGCTACTCAGTACTTCCATTCACAGACATAAACATCCACTTATGAGTTCCAAAAACACCATCTAAGTCAACATTTGGACTCAAGGAACGTTAACAGGACTACATAATCAGGCAACTCACATTTCTGCTGTGTGCCTTTATAAAATTCTCTGGGAAGGATGCACTGGAATCTTACAGAAAAAATGTTGACGTGGAAGTAAGCTACCAGTACACAGAAATCTTGGATTTTAAGTTAAAAAATATTGTACTCTGAAGATAAAGAGAACAGAGATTTTTCTTTCTTATCTGAGAACACATTCTTCTACAGAATTGCTGAAATGGAAGTAATTATCAAGAACTGAGAACATTCATCAAGAAAAATCTGTTCTTTCCTTGATCTAAAACTGGGTAGCTGGAAGAACCAATAGACTGAAAATGAAATTAACTTGGACTACAAAGAACACTTAGTTTTCTCCCCCCAAACCCTGATGTTTTACATTTTCCCCAGATACAGTATATAGGTTGTCCCACCATTATTACAGTAACAGTGGCCACCCCTCACCCCAGAAGTGTGCTGCTAAGTGTTTAACAAGCAGCTTTCTGGGGGGAAAAAGCTCTGACTCAAGGTTCTGTCACAGCACTTGATGGATTTCTGCTGAAAATGTTCTCAATGTGGCTGATTTTGAGCTACCAACATGATATCAACAAGCTGGTAAATTTCCTGAAAGCAACTGGCTTCAGGGAGCCAGTAGGAGTTCTAGCACACCACTGTCCCCTCTGCTGTGTGTGTCCTCTGTGCCTTCTACTCTGGGATCATGGAGATGGCAAAGAGAAATCACCAAGGAATAAAGCAGGTTGCTACAACGGTCCACAGGCTTCCCAGGTGGCTCAGTGGTAAAAGAATCTGCCTGCCAACGCAGGAGACCAGAGTTTGACCCCTGGGTTGGGAAGATCCCCTGGAGGAGGAATGGCAACCCACTCCAATATTCTTGCGTGGAGAATTCCATGGACAGAAGAGTGTGGCAGGCTACAGTCCATAGGGTCGCACAGAGTCAAGACATGACTGAAGTAACTTAGCACCTGTAATGGTCCACATGTGCTGCCTTTTGGTTGATAAACTCTTCCCATGAAAATAATTATTATAATGAACCTTTTTGAAGGACCAACATAGTGCCAGGATGTTTGACAAATATTCTCTCATTTAATCGTCATGTCAACACTAGGAGGTAGGTCCTGTTATCATCCCTGTCTCACAGAGGAGAAAACTGATGTTCAGGGAGGTTCAGCAATTCACCCAAAGTCACACAGCTCCTAAGTAGGGGAGCTAGCACTGGAATCTAAGTTCCCTGCTTGTGCTTTGCAGTTAGAGGAAAGTGCAGTACAAGAAAAAGCTGCAAGGTCGACAATTTGACTCAGCTGAGGAGTCAGGGGGAAAAAAAATGCCTCCTAATTAAATAGGTCTCAGTGTTGCCTTAGCAGGGGATTCTTAACCCAGGACTCATGAGCACAATCCAGTGAGTCTGTAAACTCAAGTGGGGAAAAAAATTACATTTCTATTTTCACTAACCTCTAACAGAAATTTAGCATTTCCTTCAATTATGAATGTTGGCAACAAACCACAGTAATATTTACATAACCTGTGGCTGTGTCGCCAAGAGAAATCAGAGATATTTTTGTTTCACATTGTAGTCATAGCAGGAATCTCCAAATATCACCACTTTGAAGTTACAGTAGTTGCGAGACATACTGCTAGATCTTACTTAATGCACTAACAAACACTTCTATAACTATGTCACAAATTTGT
>NW_011495079.1:130233-132234 GCF_000754665.1 Bison bison bison | reverse complement strand
TTAACAAAGGTCCCTAAGTTTCACCAGAAAGCCAAGGGCATTTGTAGCACAAAAAGGCTTAAGAATCCCAGGCTTGGAAAGGAATTTAAACAGCATCTAGTACTAAGCATCTTCCCTTCCAGGTTTGAGAACCAGCATGGCCCCAGTAAGCTCAGAAACCACCCATCACAATTGTTGTAAGGATCCTATGACCTATAGCCCCTTTGCCCTATGTGTGCATGTGCTCAGTCACTCAGTTGTGACTGACTCTTTGTGACCTCAAGGACTGTAGCCCGCCAGGCTTCTCTACCCATGTAATTTTCCAGGGGGCCCTTTTCTCCTCCAGGGGATCTTCCAGACCTAGGCATCAAACTCGCAGCTCTTGTGTCTCCTGCACTGGCCAGCGGGTTCTTTACCACTAGTGGCACCATGCCCAGATATAATGAGTCTTTTGATGGCTCGTTAAAGAGGTTCTTCTGAGAGCTCCATGTCTGGTTCCCAGAAACAAGCATGCTTGTTTATTTAGAATGGCTGGGCCCAACTGGACAGAGGCTGTGCCCATAGCCTGGGCTCATCGATGGGTACTCCAGCATTTTTCCTGGGTGAGACAGCTTGGTCTCGTGACTCAGTCCTTCCTGGGAAATGGCTGAGAAGCAACTTTCAGAGATGAAAGCTGGAGTGGAGAGGGTGACAGAGGGAGGGGCTGGGGACAGGCTGAGTCACACCCCTAACCACTCTCCTAGGCTCTCCTGGAAGTGCTGTTCCATGAAAAGGGGGTTCTGTCCTGCCCTCTCAGGGCTGAATCATCCCGGGGCAGCTCAGCTCCTTTGCCTGCATCCTCTCAGTGGGGCCTCAAACCTGGCCAGTATCTGCCACAGAGAAAGTCTAGAACGAGTGTGTTACTATTTTAGTGGAAAAATAAGCACAGGGTGGGTCATCAGGCAATAGGCGACCCACCTCCTCTTGGCTGAGCATCAAGAGATCCCACAGATGCCTGCAGGATCCCAGGCACTTGCATTTTAACAGACTAAGGAAGCCAAGCTACAGTTTGGGATTTTTGGAGCAGTTCACTTTGGGCGGCGCTTGTTTTTGCTCATTTCTCCCCAGGCTCTGTGAGGTGATGGAGGTCCGAGGGCAGTGTGCCTTTCCTTCCTGACTTGCATGTTTAGACTTCATTGTGCTGGAAAAGGAGGTCCTTGCATGAATTCTTTTTCTTCTGAACAGCCCTACCACTCTGGCTATGTGACATGGATCAGACTTTACCCTTCTGTGCCTTGGTGCCCCTCCTTTGTAAAAGGCAATAATCATGGAATCTACCCATCAGGTGCTTTTTAAAGGCACCAAGCATAAAGTGCCAAGGACCAGCTGCTGCCACTGCTCTGTGTGGCACCTGGCACTCAGGCCTGGCTAAGAGTGCAGGCCCAATACAGGTTCAGAAACAGAATGCTTTCTCTTCCTCTTCATCCCTTCACTTTTAACCCAAGTGTGGCGAGAAGTGATAGCACTGCACCAGGGCAGGAAAGCCTCCAGTAAGTGCTGGTCTTGTAAATATCAGAGATGAGAACTTTGCTAAGAAATGTCTGCAACACACTTCTTTCTGCAAATCAAGTAGGATGAGGCCTCAGAGCTGGGCTCAAGTTCTAGTCCCTGGAGTCAAGTACTGAAGAGGAAACTGAGGCCCAAAGAGGGGAGTGGCCTGACAGCACCAGCCCTGGAGCAGAGGTCTCCAGCCTTCAGGTCACCAGTCCCCAGGTGCTTTCTGAACACAACTCCTGAGTCACAGAGCAATGCCTGGCACATAAGGCCTCTGTCCTGCTGGCAAGGGACTTCTATGAGAAGGCATGGTGTCATGCAAGCCTCCTTCCCACCTTGCCTCTCTCTGACAAGCCTTTAGAGAGATAACAGGAAACAGGAGTGCTTACAAAACAGTCAGTGCTCCAAGCAAACATGGCACCATGACCCTTTCTTTCTGACTTATTCCAAGTTAGAGGCCAGCTGTATGCCACCCAGTAACATGGCTTC
>NW_011495079.1:129909-130017 GCF_000754665.1 Bison bison bison | reverse complement strand
CATGGATTAAAAAAAAAAAAAAAATCACACCAGTGCGGAATGTGATATTATACAACTACTTTGAAAAAACCAGTTTTGGAATTTTTTTCAAAAGTTAAGAAATATACT
>NW_011495079.1:120815-129809 GCF_000754665.1 Bison bison bison | reverse complement strand
TCAAAAGTTAAGAAATATACTTTAGGACCCAAGCACCCTACTGCTGGGTATTTGCATAAGAGAAATGGAAGAGTAAATGTCCACACTTATATTGACCATCACTGTACTGATGGTCACTCCAAATTGGAAATAACCCAAATATCCATCAACAGGTGAATAGATAAATAAACTGTGACATAATCCATACAACAGAATAATCCTCAGTGATTAAAAAAAAATATAGAATGAATGATGGATACACACATGAATTGGCACTCAGTCATTAAGCTGAATGAAAGAAACCAGACCCCCCAAAAGAATCCTTATTCTGTGGTTCCATTAATACAAAACTCTAGAAAAGGCACTTATTCAGGATTGACAGAGAACAGATCAGTGGTTCCTGGAGGTGGTGGAGAGAGGCAAGAGGGAGGGGTCACCATTGGGTATAAGGAAACTTGGGGAGGTGATGGGCATCTTTGTGATCTTGACTGTGGTGGTGTATACATGTGATAAAACTAATCCAATGCTGCTTCAAATACATAGTTTACTGTCTGTCAATTGTCTGTTGAGGTCTCAATTACACCTCAACAAAGCAATGAAACCATCCCACCAGCAGCTCAGCTGGAGTGTGGGCGATATTTGGCCTTTCATAGGATGTGTTGATGTACTTTGCTTGGCATTCTGGTGCGCCTGTGCTTGCCCAGCTTCCTGGGTGATAGTGCCTGGTACTATTTCACTTGGACTTTCTGGAAGGCTCCCAGGAAGCCATCGTGTGAATGCAGTGGGCCTGGCCTCTTTCCAGTGCCATTTTGCCCCTGTCCACCACAGGGGGCACTTGATCCACCCAGGAGTGAAATCCGGGAGAGCCGGGCAATTTGGCCCTTCATTCCACATCAATAAATGAGAGCCGGTCTCCACTCACTCAGGCCTTCTGGGCTGCCTGGCCCTCCACAGGGTCATAGACAGGAGTACATATCTCCAAATTTTCAGAAACCAAGTAATAAATATAGTTTCAAGCCCACAATGACTGTCCATTGGGGCAAAAATCATGTAACCAATTTAGCCATTTTAGGGTGTACAATTTGCTGGTATATTCACAAGGCTGCACAACCACCTCTTCTGCCCAGTCCCCAGATATCTTCCTGACTCCAAAATAAGCCTTGTACCCATGAGCTGCCACTCCCCATCCCCCACACCCCACCACAACTCTTGGAAGCCATTAATTTGCTTTCTGGCTCTGTGGGATTACCTATTTTGGACATTTCCTATAAATGGGATCCCAGAGCACATAATCATCTGCATCTGGCTTCTTGTCCTTGTGGACGTCCATCCATGTTGTAGCATGGCTCAGTATCTCACTCCTTTTCTTGGCTGAGTAATATTCCATTGTATGTAATGCAGTGACTAACCTTCTCAGAGAACTTCCGGTCTGTGTCCAAGACATACCACTTAAGTCACAGGGCAGAAGGAATCTGTAGATCTCTTAGGCTACCATCTTGTTTCTCTGACAATAGCATGTGACAACTTACGGCCAATGTGCAGGCTAAGTCACTTCAGTTGTGTCCAACTCTTTGTAACTTTATGGACCATAGCCTGCTAGGCTCCTCTGTCCGTGGGATTCTCCAGGCAAGATTTCTGGAGTGGGTTGCCATTCCCTCCTCCAGGGGATCTTCCCAACCCAGGGATTGAACCTGTGTCTCCTGTGACTCCTGCATTGCAGGCAGATTCTTTACTGCTGAGCCACTGGCAAAGCCCTCTGACCAACACCTAGTACTTTTTTGTTCTAATGAGCATCTCTTTAGAGAGAAACAGGGCAAGGTGGGTCAGAAATATAATCTATTCTTAAGCCACCAATACAGCCACTGCCAGATTTTTACACCATGAATATTTCCTCCACATCCCCTCAAGAGTCCCTGAGAGCCCATTCAATTGTTCTTTCATACCACTCATATTAGTTTTCTGTGGCTACCATAACAAATCACCATAAACTGGGGGGCCTTAAACAACAGAACTTAATTCTTTCCCAGTTTGAGAAGCCAGAAGTCTGAAATCAGCATGTCCACAGAGTTGGTTCTTCTCTCTGTGGGTCTGTGTCCAACTTTCCCTCTTCTTATAAGGACACCAGTTATATTGGTGTAAGGCCCACTCTAATGACCTGATGTTGACTTGATCACACCTGCAAAGACCTTATTTCCCAAGAAAGTCACATACCTAGGCTATGGGGGTCAGGACTTCAGAACATATCTTTTGAGGGACACCATTCAAATGTCTGAGTTGTTCACAACAGTAGTTCTATCACAGATTCTAGCCAGCATCTCTGCCCAGATGAAACATCCATCAAGCCTGTCTGTGGAGCAAGAAGGAATACCCATCCACAAGCAGTGTTGATAAAGGTTTTTGGAAAGTTAGTGTTTTCTCGATCCTTACTCCTCACCCTCTGCCTTCTCCTCTTTCTTCCCCTCCTCATCCTCTTTTTCCTCCTTCTTCTTTTCCTCTCCCTCTCCCTTCCCTCAACCTCAGAGCCACCGGAGATACTGTGGGAGAGGATGGTTGGGGTCACCTCAGAAAATGCTCTGGATATTAGCCAAATAAATTTAGCCTTCAGTCTGTGTGTCCTGGGTCCTGGCAGAGCTAAGGCCAGAATCGTGTTGTAGGAGACATCAGAAGCATACAAAGAGATGGGAAAGCGCAATTGAATGAGGGAGCAGTAAGTTATGCAAGGGCATGGGTGTGGGGAGGGTGCTGAACAAGCACAGGGGGGATGATTTTAAAAGAAGGTGATGTGTCTGAAATACATATGTACATCAAGTCAGACACGACCAGAAACAAAATGGACTGCCACACAAGGGAGTGGGGGTTTCCTGCCCCAGAAATGTATGTTTAAGCATATGCCAGGAAAACCACTGAATGGAGAACTTAGGCATCATAAGTCTGGTGAGGCTAGGAAAGTTTATGATTCTGTCTAACACAGGGAATTCATGATCACAGCTTCTAAAATGCTAGAGAATCAGGACTGCGTGACCAATCAGCTAGTGAGGGGGTGTAACAGCACAAGTTGGAAATAACGCCCCAGTTTCTGGTGAGTGTTACTATTATTGGAGTGAGGGTGCTGGTGGGCAGGGAGGAAGGGAAGTTAATCCTTGCACACAGTGAGCTGAGGGGATAAGAGGGCTACAGGTAAGCAGGTGGAATGGACTGAGACAAATCTGGGTTTTGAGCTCACGTGACAGGCTGGAGACCCAGATTTGAGTCACAGGTGTACTTCCTACAACAACTGAGCAAGGAGGAGACACAATAGGAAAGAAAACCTCATTTACAAAAAACGACGAAGAAAATGACACTCTTAGGAAGCAACAAAACAAGCATGTACAAAACCTCTATGAAGGAAATGCTAAAACACTCCGGAATGACTTGAAAGGAGGCATGACCAAATGGAAAGACACTTATTCTTTTGAATAGGGTGACTCAACGTTATAAAGATGTCAGTTCTCGCTTACTTGGTTTATAAATATCAGATGTAATCCAAATGAAAATACCAACAAGCTTTCTAATGCTGCTAGACAAGTTAATACTAAATTATATGAGAAACATAAACATACAAAAGTAGCCAGTAAAACATATTATAGGGCTCTTCTGGTTCCCACCAAGGTGGAGTAGCTCCATTCCTCCCAGGTCCTCCCTCACATAATTAAAAAACCTTGCACATTGCCCCAAAATGTGAATATACTTAACGATATTGAACTGTACACTTACAGATGGGTAAGAGGATAAATTTCACACACTATGTGTGTGAAAGAATGTCAGTTGCTCAGTCGTGTATGACTCTTTGTGACCCCATGGATTGTATCACTTCCAGGCTCCTTTGTCCATGGAATTCTCCAGGCAAGAATACTAGAGTGGTAGCTATTCCCTTTTCCAGGGGATCTTCCTGACACAGGGACCAAACCCAGGTCGCCAGAATTGCAGCTAGATTCTTTACCATCGAAACACCAGGGAAGCCCCACATGCTGTGTATTTTACCACAATTAGAAATGTTTTCAAAAACAAACTGCAGACACAAGCAAAACCTGGGCATAATACAACAAACAAGCACAGGAGGACTCTAGAAGGTAGAAAGCAAAGGTGGTCAACTCTATAGGCTTGAGTTTTTTGGGTTGCCTCACTGACTCTCAGATATCCTGAACAAAATGGTGCCAAAGCCTCCAGCAGGGAACCACAGGTGCGCATGCACGCCCACGCATGCACACACACACAAACACCCTCTAATAAAAGACTTCCCCCCAGAGGATGGTGAAGAAGGTAGCCTATGACAGAAAAGTTTCCTGAACATCCTCACTCTACTCTAACCAACACCAACAAAAAAGCCACCCCTGTCCTGTGGTTTCAGCCAGGCAAAGTGGGTTCCGTGTCAGCCCAGCCCCAGCCCCATGTGAGCACATGTCTGCACTCAGATTCCTCTGCCCAGAGGTGTCAGGGATCCAAGCAGACTCACAATGCCTCCCTTACTCAGGTAGTGTCGGCAAAGTCCAGAAGAGAGCTGAGCCTCCATACCCACCTGGCAGACTGAAACAGCTGGTGTGAGTTGGGGTTCATGAGTAGTAGACCTGACCAAGTCCTTCTCTCCCCAGGTATAAGGGTGATTGAATGGGAAGCTTAATGTCCACTCCACCCAGTGTCAACAAAATTGAATAAGGTCTTGCAAGTCAGGGCCTCTCAAGGTTCCCATCTCCATCTGATCACTGGCATGAGTTAAAAAGGACTAGTGAGGAACTGAACAACCACACCCTCACCTGCAACAAGACTGAATGAAGCAGAGTGCAGCAGGTTGACACTGCATTCTTCTTTCCCCCTCTCCTCACCTGGGGTCCGCTGGACCCAGAAGGAATCTGAGATTCCTCTTCTCATACGGCAGCAAAATGACAGTGTGGGTCAGCCACCCACTTCCCCCTCCCCAGCAGAACTTAATGGGGAAGCTGAGCTTATACCCCACTCAGAGGCAAGGCAAGGCAAAGTCCATGCTCCACTTTGCCAAGTAAGGTGTCAGCACAGCCCAGGGGTAGCTAAACATCCACCTCAGCCACCAGCAAGAAGGCTGTATCAGTTCAGCTCTCTACTTTTGCCAGTTTGGGGTCAGTGGGGACCAGCAAGAAACTGAACACATACATACCCAGCAAGCCCTCACATTATGCCTCAGCAGGGGGATCACTTGCTAGAAATTGAGATGGAATACCACCCAAGGTCTCATAATATAATATGCAAAATGTCTAGGATATGATTTTTTTTAATCATTCATTATACCAAGAACCAGAAAAATCACTGTGTGAATGACTAATAATGATCAACAAATGCCAACACCAACATTATTCAAATACTGGAATTATTCAGAAAGAATTTTGAGGCAGTTATCATAAAAATGCTCAACAAGCAATTACAAATACTCTTGGATCAAATTAAAAAACAGGAAATCTCACCAAATAAAATGTATAAAAAAGAACCAAGTGGAAATTATAAAACAAAAAATACAATAAAAAAGAAAACAACCCACTGAATGGGCTAATAAGTACAGTGGAGATGAGAGAAGATAGAACTGGTGAACTTGAGGACATATCAATAGAATTCACCCAATCTGAAACACAGAAAGAAAATAAAAAAGGAAGAGGAGGAGGAAGAAATGGCCCTCAGGGATCTGGGACAACAACAAAAGTTCCAACACTTACATCACTGGAGGCCTAGAAGAAGAGGAGAACAATTGAATAGTCAAAGAAATAATGGCTGAAAATTTTCAATATTTGGCAAAACCCTAAACCCACAGACTCCTGAATCCAAGATAATCCTAAATAGGAAAAATCCAAAGAAATTCATGCAAAAGCATTCCATAATCAAACTTCTGAAAACTAAAAGACAAAGAAAAACATCTTGAGAACAACCAGCCAATACTGACACATTATGCATAGAGAGCTATCAATTAAAATGACAGGGGATTTCTTTTCAGGAACCATGGGGTGCAGAAGGAAGTGGCATAACAGTTTTCAAGTGCTGAAATAAAAGAATTGTCAACTCCAAATTATATATCTTGCAAAAAATATCCTTCAGGAATGAAGGGGAAATCAAGACATTTTCAGATGAAGGAAAACTAAGAGTTGTTGCTCATAATCCTACCATTAAAGGATGGCTAAAGGAAGTTCTCTTACCAGAAAGGAAATGACTTCAAACTTCATAAAGGAAAGAAGAAATTCAGAACAGGTGAAAATAGTGATAAGCATAAGAAGCTATTCTCGTGAGTTTTTAAAATCACATCTGATGGGTGAAAGAAAAATTATAACACCATTTCATCTGATACTCAATGTATACAAAAGAAATGGTTAACACAATTACACTTAAAAAGTGGGGAAGTTAAAGGGGTTTAGATGGAATTAATATTTCTATACTTAAAGTGATTAACATGTAGACTGTGCCATGCCGTGCCAAGTTGCTTCAGTCATGTCCAACTCTTTGTGACCCCACTGACCGTAGTCTGCCAGGCTCTTCTGTCCATGGGATTCTCCAGGCAAGAAGAGTACTGGAGTGGGTTGCCATGCCCTCCTCCAAGGGATCTTTTCGACCCAGGGTTCTGTGATAAATTACTTATGCACACTGTTATTGGAGTAACACTAAGTGCTTACTAGAGTAACCATGAATAAAACTATGCAATATGATATACTCAAAAACACTGAACAAAAATCAGGATAGATTCCTAAAATATTTCTAAGTAACCCATAAGAATGTAAAAAAAGAGATCAGAGAAACAAGAACCAGAGAAAGTAAAAAGACAAATAATAAAATAGCACCCTTAAGCTGGAGGATATCAATGACCACCTTACATTTATATGGTATAAACATACCAAATACAACACAGACACTGGCAAAGTAGATTTTTTTAAATGACTTTACTATATTCCATCTACAAGATACTCCAAATACAACAGCACAGGTAGGTTGAAACTAAAGGATGGAAAAAAATATACCAAGCAAACATATAATTTTTAAAAGACCAGCAGTGGCTCTATTAATATCAGAAAAAGACTTCAGGGCAAAGTAAACTATTGGAAACTGACAGAAATTATGTGATAATAAAAGGATCCGCCAGTAAGATATAATGTGCCACTCAACAGTCTCAAGACACATGAAGCAAAAACTGAGAGAGCTAACAGGACACACACATTCGTATTACAGTTGAGGACTTCAATGCTCCACTCTTAGCAATAGTTGAACTCAAGAATATCTAATGTATAAAACACTTATACATTTGTCTCAAGATACTATAGAACATATGGCAAGATAGACCACATTTTGGGCCTTAAAACATACCTCAACAAATTTAAAAGAACTGCAACCACACAGAGTATATTATTTAACCAAAACAGACTCATACTAGAAATCAACAACAGAAAGAAATCAGGAAAATCTCAGGAAAATCAGGAAAATAAAACAATACACTTCTAAGTAACCCATGGGTCAAAGAGGACATCTCAAAGGAAATAAAAATGCTTTGAACTGAATGAGAATGAAAATGTAAGTAATAAAAACACATGGAACATAGCTAAAGCAGTGTTAAGAGGGAAATATATAGTGCTAAATGCATATATTAGAAAAGAGGAACAGTCCCAAATCAGTATCTAAGCTAAATCAATAATCTAAGCTTACACCTCAAGAGTCATGGAAAAATAAACCCAAAGGAGCAGAAGAAATACAGATAAGATTTTTAAAAAAATCAATGAAACTGAAAACAGAGAAAAATCCATGTACATAAAGCCAGTTCTTTGAAAAGATCGGTAAAACTGACCTCTATCAAGACTGAAAATAAAGAAGACAAAAATGACCAATATCAGAAATGAAGCATGGGATAACACTTACAAGACCTGGCAGACAGCAAAAGAATAATAAGGAAATATTATGAAAAACTCTACACACATAAATTTGACAACTCAAATGAAATGGACCAGTTCCTTGCAAACCACAAACTACCAAAATAGATTATTTGAATAGCCTTATCACTCTTAAGGAAAATGGATTCATAGTTTAAAAATCTCCCCCCAAAACACCAGAACCAGGTAGTTTCACAGAAGAATTCTACCAAACATTAAAGATTAATTAATACCAATTCTATACATTGTCTTACAGAAACTAGAGAGATTTTCCAATCCATTTTATTAGGTTAATATTACCCTGATATAAAAAATAGATAAAGACAGGACAAAAAACTAGAGACCAAAACCCATCGTGAACACAGATGCAAAAATCCTCAAGAAATTATTAGCAAACGACCACAACTCACACAATATGAATTATAGAACCCAAGTCACCCTATACTGATTTAAAAGATTAATTAGTAGTTTATAAACTCTCACAAAGGAAATCTCTAAACCTAGGCAGTTTCATGAAAGAATTTTACCAGATATTTAAAGAAGAATCAGTACTGCTTTCATACGATCTCTTTCAGAAAACAGAAAAGGCAGGCAAACTCCCAATTTCGTTTTATGACTCTGATACCAAAACCAGTCAGGTACAGTACAGAAAAAGAAAATTACAAGCCAATTTAAAAGAACTGAATTTTTAAAAAATTGGCAAATCGAATCCAGGAATATCTAAAAGGAATAACACAATGACTAACTGAGGTTTATCCCAGGATTGCAAGGCTGTTTCACTTTCTAAAAATTAATACAGAGAAGGACAAATATCATATGATATTACTTGTATGTGGAATCTAAAAATATAGTACAAATGAACTTACTTAAAACACAGAAACAGAATCACAGACATAGAAAACAAACATGGTTAAACAGGGAAAGGGGAAGGGATCAATTAGGAGTATGAGATTAACAGATACATACTGCTATATATAAATTAGATAAACAACAAGGGTTTACTGTATAGCACAGCAACTATATTCAACATCTTATAATAACCTATAATGGAAACTAATTGAAGAATAGAATATATATATATATATATATATATATATATATAACACACACC
>NW_011495079.1:120388-120715 GCF_000754665.1 Bison bison bison | reverse complement strand
GTCTGATGCTGTAAAGAGCAATATTGCATAGGAACCTGGAATGTTAGGTCCATGAATCAAGGCAAATTGGAAGTCGTCAAACAGGAGATGGCAAGAATGAATATCACCATTCTAGGAATTAGCGAACTGAAATGGACTGGAATGGGTGAATTTAACTCAGATGACCATTATATCTACTACTGCGGGCAGGAATCCCTTAGAAGAAATGGAGTAGCATCATGGTCAACAAAAGAGTCCGAAATGCAGTACTTGGATGCAATCTCAAAAACGACAGAATGATCTCTGTTCGTTCCCAAGGCAAACCATTCAATATCACAGTAAACCAAC
>NW_011495079.1:118747-120288 GCF_000754665.1 Bison bison bison | reverse complement strand
AGATTTTGTATAAAGGATTCAGGAGAATGAGGCTGAAAACCAGCCTGGACCTGAATTCAGGAGAATAAGCCTGAAAACCAGTCTAGGGAGATGTGTTGTCTGGTAACCAGACTTGCAGAAGTATAATATACCAAATTATTTCAGATCATGACTAACTTGAGGGGCATGGCTTCTGAATATCTGGAGAACACAGATCAAAATCAGTAATATTCCAGACAGAGTCCCTAACCATTATAATCATATACACCAGTTGACTCAGTAACCAATCCTTCTGTTATTCTCATCAAAGTGATAAGGTGCCAGAACTGGGGTAAGAACAGCACATGTCACAAAGAAAATATGGCAAAATGGTATTTGATAATGGAGGGCCATCCTCTTTCTGCTCTAAAGGAGTTACCGCTTGCCCTGAGTTGCTTACTTTTTCTCATTTTACCTTCATGCCACCAAGGTATTGTTCTCAACAGAGCTGTGTTATTTCAGAGCACAAAGTAGCAATCCTTGGTTTTAGTCTTTCATTATATTTTATTAAAACCAGGTTTTTCCAAAGCCAGTACTTCATAACTCACTTAATTAAGCAGCTAACAGTTCCTTTTTCACTGTTCATTCCTAAGTGCTAGCATATAGCACAGTCAAAATCCCCTCTCCCTTCAAGGGTGAGTGTCACTGTAGGATTGTCTTGTCACTCTGTTGATTCTGCTTCAGACAGCCTTAGGGTCCATTGTGGCTGCCAGCTAGAGGGAAGATTTGCTTCTCCTACCAGTGTGATAAAAATTTCTTAACCAAATTCAATGATATATCTGACCTATGTTTGTTTAAAAGGCCTTCCTATGAATTTGCTTGAAGATTAAGCAATTTTGCAAAGCACAGCTTAACTGTCTATTAAAGACTTAAAAGATGAGGTTGAAGATCTGATCACAATGTATTGATAAAGAAGCTGAATCAAGTTTCTGTGGTAGAACCAGAATTATGGCTGATAGATTATACCAGGACATATAGTAAACTTTACCCATACCATATAATCTTGGAAGACTTATCACCCTTTGAAAACACTTCCCATGTAATTCAACATATCAAATGAAACTAATTCACTAATCTTACTTCAGATGCCTTAAGGGCCCCCTAAAGAACCTTAAAGTCAGCTTGAAGTCAAAAGAAATTTAATTAAAGTTTGAGATTTGGGAAGTTTGTCAAAAAGTCTCAAAACACTTGGTCAAATAAGGTCATTGGTCACTGTAAGACAATGCAAATATAGTCTAAAAGTTACATAAATTATGGCTTAAGATCTGGCACTCAATAAATACTTAATAAATGGATACTTAAGGATAAATGAAGTGAGATTAGTTAATACTGCACTCACCCAAGTTTTCCCTAGCAATCTTGTAAAGTAATCGAGCCCAGATTCCTCCAAGTTGTGCCTCCCTAGTGGATCTTTGCTTAGTGCTTGAAAATTTTGGAGGAAACCTGAAATGCTCAAGGGAATGGCAAACCACTTCGGTATTCTTGCCTTGAGAACCCCATGAACAGTATGAAAAGGCAAAATG
>NW_011495079.1:118205-118647 GCF_000754665.1 Bison bison bison | reverse complement strand
CCTGCCTCTTGAGAAAACTATATGCAGATCAGGAAGCAACAGTTAGAACTGGACATGGAACAACAGACTAGTCCCCAATGGGAAATGGAGTATGTCAAGGCTGTATATTGTCACCCTGCTTATTTAACATATATGCAGATTACATTAGGAGAAACGCTGGGCTGGAAGAAGCACAAGCTGGAGTCAAGATTGCTGGGAGAAATATAAATAACCTCAGATATGCAGATACTGCTAATGCTACTGCTAAGTCACTTCAGTCGTGTCCCACTCTGTGACCCCATAGACGGCAGCCCACCAGGCTCCCCCGTCCATGAGATACTCCAGGCAAGAACAGATATGCAGATAACACCACCCTTATAGCAGAAAGTGAAGAGGAACTAAAAAGCCTCTTGATGAAAGTGAAAGAGGAGAGTGAAAAAGTTGGACTTAAAGCTCAGCATTC
>NW_011495079.1:116698-117865 GCF_000754665.1 Bison bison bison | reverse complement strand
AACCAAATCACTTTGCTGTATACCTGAAACTAACAAAATATTGTAAATCAGCTATAATTTAAAAAAAGAACAAAGTAAGAAAAAAATTAATTCATGTTATACATAATATCAACAGGCTAAATAAGAAAAATCACAGGATTGTTTTGTGCTTGATTTTAAAAAAAGAACTCTCATAAAAGAATAAAAAAGGACAACCTTCCTTATCTTGATATAAAGCATCTGCAAACTCCATAGCTAACATTATACTTAACGGAGAGAGACTGGATGCTTTCTCCCTAAGATCGGAAGAAACCAGGCAAGGATGCTTGCTCTCACCACTGCTACTCAACAAAATAATTGTAATTTTAGCTACTGTAACAGGTATGAGAATGAAGCAAAAGCCATACAAACCAGAAAGGATGAACAATGCCTGTCCCTATCTGCAGAAAACATGATTGTTTACATGGAAGAGTCCAAAGACTTGACAAAAGAATTCCTAGAACTCTTACCTAATAGTAGTTCAGCAAGTTCAGCAAGGTTGGAGGATATAATATCCACAAACAAAAAATCAATCATATTTTTATATACCAACAATGAACATTTGGTAATGTTCAATTCCAAATAAAATTTCTAAAATCAAAAACAGAATACTCTGCAACCCAAAGTGAAGTCGCTCAGTCATGTTCAACTCTTTGCAACCCCATGGACTGCAGCCTACCAGGCTCCTCCATTCATGGAATTTTCCAAGCAAGAGTACTGGAGTGGGTTGCCATTTCCTTCTCCAGAGGATCTTCCTGACCCAGGGATCAAACCCAGGTTTCCCACATAGCAGGCAGATGCTTTACCATCTGAGCCACCAGGTCTATAACCCAGGCCTTCCACATTGTGGGTGGATTCTTTACCAGCTGAGCCACCAGGGAAGCCCAAGAATACTGGAATGGGTAGCCTATCCCTGCTCCAGTAGATCTTCCTGACCCAGGAATTGAACCGGGGTCTCCTGCATTGTAGGTGGATTCTTTACCAACTGAGCTATCAGGGAAGCCGTCTACTGGCATAAGGATAGATGTATATAGATAGATCAATGATACAGAAATGAGGGCCAAGACATAATCAAATTTGTAAGCTTTTGCACAAGTTCAGTTCAGTTCAGTTGCTCAGTCGTGTTCGACCCTTTGCGACCCCATGGAC
>NW_011495079.1:115690-116598 GCF_000754665.1 Bison bison bison | reverse complement strand
GTGTGTGTGTGTGTGTGTGTGTGTGTCTGTGGGTGTGTGTCTCTCACTCAGCGAGTATCTCTTTGTGTTTTTCTGTGTGTGTTTATTTTTGTGTATATGTGTGTCTGTCACTGTGTGTGGCTATGTGTGTTTCTGTGGGTGTGTGTGTGTGTCTGGGTTTATATGTGTCTGTCTGTCGGGTTGTATATGCCTCTTACTTAGTGTGGGTTTCTCTCTGTGTGTGTGTGTCTGTCAGTGTGTATGTGTTTGTCTCTCAGTTTGTGTGTCTCTGTGTGTGTCTCTCAGTGTTTCTATCTCTCTCTCAGTGTGTATCCCTCTCAGTGTGTGTGTGTCTCTCACTGTGTGTTTCTCTCTCTGTGGATGTCTCTCTTTATCAGTGTGTGTGTGTGTCTCAGATGCAGTGTGTTCAATCTTATATGGTGTGTGTGTCTACTCTCACACAGTGTTTGTGTGTCTCTATATGTGTTTGTCTCTCAGTGTGTGTCAGTGTTTCTCTCTCTGTGTGTTTGTCTCTCAGTGTATGTGTGTGTCTATATCTCAGGGTGTGTGTGTGTTTCTCTCTCAGTTTGTGTGTGTGTGTCTCTCTCTCCATATTTGTATGTCTCTCAGTGTCTCTGTGCCTCTCAGTGTGTGTGTCTCTATCTCAGTATGTGTGTCTCTCTCAGTGTGTGTGTCCCTCTCCCAGTATGTGTGTCCCTCAGTGTGTGTGTGTGTGTTAGTGTGTGTGTCTCTCATTCTCTGTGTGTGTCTTGGTGTGTGTGTCTCTCTCAGTGTATGTGAGTGTCTCTGTGTGTGTCTCTGTCAGTGAGTGTGTGTCAGTTTGTGTGTGTCTCACTCAGTGGGTGTGAGTATCTGTGTGTATATATCTGTGGGTGTGTGTCACTCGCTCAGTGAGTGGGTGTCTCTTT
>NW_011495079.1:115325-115590 GCF_000754665.1 Bison bison bison | reverse complement strand
TTAAAAATAATAAAATGAGCAAAGGATCTGAACAACCATTTCTCCAAAGAAGGTATTTGTATGTGCTTAGTCACTCAGTCATGTCTGAGACTTTGTGACCCTATGGACTGTAGCCCATCAGGCTCCTCTGCCCATGGGATTCTCCAGGCAAGAATACTGGAGTGGGTTGCAATTTCTTTCTCGAAGGGATTTTTCTGATCCAGGGATTGAAGCCACATCTCCTGTGTCTCCTGCATAGCAGGCAAATTTTTTACCCACTGAGCCA
>NW_011495079.1:113177-115225 GCF_000754665.1 Bison bison bison | reverse complement strand
ACACAACTGAGTGACTGAACTGAACTGAACTGAACTGAACTGAAGAGGCAAATAATTGTGAACTTTTTGTTATACCAGTATTTTCTGATTGGAAACTTATGCTTTAGTTTTCCTCTTCTAAGAAGGGAGAGGTTGGTAAACTTAGATTTGTCCAGGAACCAATGTTCCAATATTTTATCCTATTTGAAGTGTGACCCAGATTGTCAATGAATTCTTGCCATTTACCATGGATTACTTTCAAGTTATCAAAATCTGGAGAAAGCTATTTTAGGTAGACTTAATATTTCATCATATCAAGTTATTGATATTTTCTTGCTGACACATTTGCAACAGATATAAGGTCTTATTTGATCTCTAAAAAATCTAGGTACAACAGTTGTGTTACATTTAGAAAACCAACAAACTCAAGCTAGCTTCAATACCAGATATATCAACTCAGTACTGAGTATTTCCCAGTTCAAGAGGTTTAACATTCTTTTTGGTCAATTTTCTAAATATTAGGAAGTATTTCATTTGTAAGCGCTGTTAGTTTTGAGTCAGATAAGTGGTGCTCATTTACAAGTTAACTCAGAAGGATTATTACACAAAATGGTCACATTCTGGAGAATGCACCTAAGGGGCTGCATTCAGGAAACAAATTTGAGTTTCCCATAGCCAGCACACTTACACACAAGACAAATACAAACACACAAAAAGAACAAAACATAAGAGAGATGGTGTGTGTGTCTTTCACTGTCTGTTCTTCTATGTGTGTGTATGTGTGTCTCAGTGTGCCTGTGTCTCTCTCTCAGTGTGTGTTTGTCTCTGTCAATATGTGTGTGTCTCTCTCACTGTGTATGTGTGTGACTCTCTGTGTGTGAGCCTCTCAGTGAGTGTCTGTCTCTCAGTATGTGTGTGTGTCTGTCACAGTGTGTGTGTGTGTGATTGTGTGCATTTCTCTCAGAGTGTTTCTCTCTCATGTGTGTGTCTCTCTGTATGTGTGTGTCTCTCTGTGTGTTTGTTTGTTTCACTCAGTGTGTGTGTGTGTCTCTTTCATTTTGTGTATGTCTCTATGTGTCTCTCACATTCTGTGTGAGTCTTATCTCAGTCTCTGTGTCTTTCTCAGTGTGTGTTATGCTCTCAGTGTGTGTGTGTTGCTCTCTCAGTGTGTGTGTGTGTGTCTCTGTGTATGTCTCTCAGTGTGTGTTTGTGTGTCTCTCAGTGTGTGTGAGTCTGTCTCTCAGTGTGTGGGTGTCTCTCTCGCAGTGTGTGTCTGTCTCTGTATGTGTATGTCTCTCAGTGTGTGTGTCTCTATGTGTCTGTGTGTATGTCTGTCAGTGTTTGTGTATAACTTTCAGTGTGTATGTCTCTCACTGTGTGTTTCTCATTGTGCATGTCTCTCTCTCTCTCAGTGTGTGTGTTTCTCTCTGTATATGTATGTCTCTCAGTTTGTGTGTGTGTCTCAGTGTGCATGTGTCTATGTGTCCCTGTGTGTGGCTCTCAGTGTTTGTGTCTCTCTAAGTGTGTGTGTCTCTCACTCTGTGTTACTCTCTCTCTCATTGTGGATGTCTCTCTCTCTCTCTTGCTTAGTGTGTGTGCGTGTGTGTGTGTCTCAGTGTTTGTGTCTCTCTTGTAGTGTGTGTGTCTCTGTGTGTCTGAGTGTGTTTGGGTCTCTCAGTATGTGTCTCAATTTCAGGGTTTGTATGTGACTCTCAATGTGTATGTCACTCGTAGTGTGTGTGTCTCAGTGTGTGTGTCCTCTCTCTGTATGTGTATGTCTATCAGTGTGTGTGTCTCAGTGTGCTTGTATCTATGTTTGTGTGGTTCTCTCTCAGTGTGTGTCTCTCTCTCAGTTTATGTGTATCTCTCAGTGTGTGTGTGTCTGTCAGTGTGTGTGTGTGTGTGATTGTGTTTCTGTGTTTGTGTCTCTCTCTGTGTCTGTCTCTCTCTCTGTGTATGTCTCTGTGTGTGTGTCTCAGTGTGTTTGTGTCTTTCTCTCAGGGTGTGTGTGTCTCTCTCTAGTGTGTGTCTCTGTCTGTCTGTGTGTTTCTCTCTCAGTGTGTGTGTCT
>NW_011495079.1:112761-113077 GCF_000754665.1 Bison bison bison | reverse complement strand
GGGACAAAATATTTGCAAATGATACAACCAACAAGGGGTTAATTTTCAAAATATACAAACATCTAATACAACTCAATACCAAAAAATAAAAAAATGCAACAAAAAAAAATAGGCAGAACACCTTAATAGACATCTCCAAAGATATACAGATGACCAAGAGGCACATGAAAAGATGCACATCACTAGTTATTAGAGAAATACATAGCAAAACTACAATGAAGTATCACCTCATGTCTGTCAGACTGGCCATCATCAAAAAGTCTACAAATAAGAAATGCTGGAGAGGGTGTGGAGAAAAGGGAACCCTCCTACATTG
>NW_011495079.1:111415-112661 GCF_000754665.1 Bison bison bison | reverse complement strand
GAATGGATAAAGAAGATGTTAAATATATAAACAACAGAATATTACTCAGTCATAAAAAGAATGGAATATTCCCATTTGCAGCAGCCTAGATCGACCTAAAGATTATCATACTAAGTTAAGTCAGACAGAGAAAGACAGATATTCTATGTTATCACTTATATGTATTATCTAAAAAATGATACAAATGAATTTATTTACAAAACAGACTCACAAAGAAAACAAATTTATGGTTATCAAAGTGGAACAGGGAGGGGAAGGGGTAAATTAAGAGTATGGGATTAACAGATACACATTACTGTATATAAAACAGATAAACAACCAAGATTTACTGTATAGAACAGGGAACTATATTCATTATCTTGTAATAACCTATAACCTGAAATAATATGATACTGTAAATAAACTATAGTCAAATTTAAAAATAAAAGAAATGAGGGTCAAGAAATAAATCTTACATTTGTGCTCAGTTGATTTTTGTCAAGAGTGTCAAGACAAATAAGTCTTTTCAGTAAAACATGTTGTGACAATTCAATATCCACATGCAAAAGAATGACATGATTCTTTTTTCACTATACACAAAAATTAACTCAAAATGGAAGACAGACCTAAATGTAAGAACTAAAACTATCAGACTCCCAGAAGAAACACAGGAGTAAATCTTTGTGATCTTGAATTAGGCAATGGCTTTTTTGGACATGATATCAAAAGCACAAGTGATAAAAGAAAAAATACATAAATCAGACTTCATCAAAATGAAAACTTTTGTGCTACAAATAATAACCATCATAAAAGTGGGAAAATGACTCAATGAATGGAAGAGAACATTTGCAGTTTATATAATGTATGAGGGTCTAGTAGTGAAGGAAATGGAACCCACTCCAGTATTCTTGCCTAGAGAATCCCATGTACAGAGGAGCCTGGCGGGCTATGCAAGAGCTGGACATGACTTAGAAACAAAACCACCACCACCCCATGAGGGTCTACTGTTTGGGATATATAAAGAACTCTTAAAATTCAACAATAGAAAGACAACCCAATTTTAAAATGAGCAGGGACATCCCTAGTGGTCCAGTGGTTAAGACTTTACCTTCCAATGCAGGGAATGCGCATTGTATCACGGGCCAGGGAGCTAGGATCCCACATGCCTTATGGCCAAAAAATCAAAAAGTAAAAAAAAGAGAAAACAGCAGCAATACCATAACAAATTCAATAAAAGACTTTAAAAATGGTCCACATTGTTAAAAAA
>NW_011495079.1:110946-111315 GCF_000754665.1 Bison bison bison | reverse complement strand
GGCTATAAAGAAAAAGACCAGGAAATTACAAGTGTTGGTGAGGATGTGGGAAAATGAAATCCTTATATATTGTTGGTGAGATTGTAAAATGGTACAACTACTTTGCAAAGCAGTCTGGTAGTTCCTCAAGTATTAAACATATTATTATCATATGATCCAAAATTCCACTATTAGGTATCTACGAAAGGTATCTCTACACAAAAATTTGTACATGAGTTTTCATAGCAGCTTTATTAATCCGTTCACTTCAGTTCAGTTGCTCAGTCATGTCCGACTCTTTGCGACCCTATGAATCGCAGTATGCCAGGCCTCCCTGTCCATCACCAACTCCCGGAGTTCACTCAAACTCATGTCCATTGAGTCGGTGAT
>NW_011495079.1:110380-110846 GCF_000754665.1 Bison bison bison | reverse complement strand
CTCTTTGTGTTGATCTCTGTGTATTTATCTCTGTGTATATGTATGTCTCTCAGTGTATGTGGCTGCGTAAGTTTCTCTCTCATTGTGTGTATCTCTGTTTGTGTCTGTCAGTAGGTTTGTATATGCCTCTCTCTCAGTATGTTCGTCTCTCTCTCAGTATGTGTGTGTCTCTCAGTGTGTTTATGTGTATCTGTAATTTTGGCTTTGTCTCTCTCTCAGTGTGTGTCTGTCTCTGTGTCTGTGTCTCTCCCTTAGTGTGTGCATCTGTGTGTGTATATCTCTCAGTGCATGTGTCTCTCACTGTGTGAGTGTCTCTCTCAGTGTGTGTGTCTCTCTCTATCTCAGTGTGGGTGTCTCTGTGTGTCTGTGTCTCTCAGATTGTGTCTCCCTTTCAGTGACTGTGTGTGTCTCTATGTGTATATCACTCCTAGTGTATGTGTCTCTCTCTCAATGTGTGTGTGTGTTT
>NW_011495079.1:109014-110280 GCF_000754665.1 Bison bison bison | reverse complement strand
TTTACAGTGTGTCTGTGTGTGTTTCTCAGTGTGCATGTCTCTCAGTGTGTGTGTCTCTCTCTCAGTGGGTGTGTCTCTCTCACTGTGTGTCCCTCTCTCAGTGTGTGTCTGTGTCTGTTAGTTTGTGTGTATCTCTCTTTCTCTGTGTGTTTCACAGAGTATGTGTGTCTCTCAGTGCATGTGTGTTAGTATGTGTGTTTCTCTCTCAGTGTGTGTGTCTGTGTGTGTGTCTCACTAAGTTAGTGAGTGTCTCTTTGTGTGTGTTTTTATGTCTGTGTGTATGTGTGTCTCTCAGTGTGTGTGGCTATGTGTGTTTCTCTCTCAGTGTGTGTGTGTCAGTGGGTTTCTATATGCCTCTCTCTCAGTGTGTGTGACTCTCTCAGTATGTGTGTGTGTCTTGTGTATGTGTGTGGTTTTGTGTGTGACTCACTCTGTATGTGTGTTTTGCACTCAGTGTGTGTATATGTGTCACTCTCAGTATGTTTCTCTCCGTGTTTCTCTGTTTGTGTGTCTCTTGTGTGTTTCTCTGTCAGTGTGAGTGTGTCTATCAGTGTGTCTTCCTCTATCTCAGTGTGGATGTTTCTGTCTCTATCAGTGTGTGTGTGTCAGTCTCAGCGTGTGTGTGTCTCAGTCATTGTGTGTGGCTGTCTCTGTCTCAGTGTGTGTGTCTCTGTGTGTCTCTCAGTGTGTCTCTCTGTCAATGTGTGTGTCTGTCTCATTGTGTGTCTGTCTAAGTGTTGTGTGTCTCTTTCTTAGTGTCTATGTGTGTCTCTCATTCAGTGCATGTGTGTCTCTTCCTCTCAGTGGTGTGTGTGTGTCTCTCTCAGTGTTTCTGTGTTCACTCTTTCACAGTATGTGTGTCTCTCTCAGTGTGAGTATGTATCTCAGTGTGTTTTTCTCAATCTCAGTGTAGATGTTTCTTTCTCTCTCAGTGTGTGTGTGTCTCTGTATGTGTGTGTCAGTCATTGTGTGTGGCTGTCTCTGTCTCCATGTGTATGTCTCTCAGTGTTTGTGTGTGTGTCTCTCTCTCAGTGTGTGTGTCTCTCTCTCTCCATATGTGTATGTCTCTCTGTCTCTGTGTGTGTCTCTCAGAATGTGTCTGTCTTTCAGTGACTGTGTGTGTCTCTATGTGTGTATCACTCCTAGTGTGTGTGTGTCTCTCTCAATGTGTGTGTGTGTGTGTCTCTCTCTGTATGTGTATGTTTATCAGTGTGTCTGTGTGTGTGTCTCAGTGTGCATGTCTCTCTGGGTGTGTGTCTCTCAGTG
>NW_011495079.1:106923-108914 GCF_000754665.1 Bison bison bison | reverse complement strand
GTGTGTGTGTCTCTCTCAGGATGTGTGTCCCTCTCTCAGTGTGTGTCTGTGTCTGATAGTGTGTGTGTCTCTCTCTTTCTCTTTGTGTTTCTCGGTCTCTGTGTGTGTGTTAGTATGTGTGTGTCTCTCTCAGTGTGTGTGAGTGTCTCTGTGTGTGTGTCTCTCACTCAGTTAGTGAGTGTCTCTTTGTGTGTGTTTCTGTGTGTGTTTTTATGTCTGTGTGTATGTATGTCTCTCAGTGGGTGGCAATGTGTGTTTCTCTTTCAGTTTGTGTATGTCAGTGGGTTTGTATATGTCTCTCTCTCAGTGTGTGTGTCTCTCAGTATGTGTGTGTCTGTCAGTGTGTATGTGTATGTCTCTCAGCTTGTGTGTCTCTGTGTGTCTGTGTGTGTGTGTCTTTCTCTGTATGTGTATGTCTCACTGTGTGTGTCTCTCTCAGTGTGAATGTGTCTCTCAGTGTGTGTGTCTGTCTCAGTGTTGTGTGTCTCTTTCTTTGTGTCTGTGTGTCTTTCATTCAGTGTGTGTGTATCTTCCTTTCAGTGGTGTGTGTGTGTGTCTCTCTCAGTGTTTGTGTGTTTACTCTCACACAGTGTGTGTGTGTTTCTCAGTGTGTTTTTTTCTCTCTCAGTGTGGATGTTTCTTTCTCTCTCAGTATGTGTGTTTCCCTGTATGTGTATGTACCTCAGTATGTGGGGTATCACTGTCTCAGTGTGTGTGTCTCTGCGCATGTCTCCTTGTGAGTGTCTCACTCTCACAGTCTGTGTCTCTGTGTGTGTGTCTCTCAGTGTTTGTGTCTCTCTCTCTGTATCTTTATGTCTCTCACTGTGTGTGTCTCTCTCAGTGTGAATGTGTCTCTCAGTGTGTGTCTCTCTCAATGTGTGTGTTTCTGTCTCATTGTGTGTCTGTCTTGGTGTTGTGTATCTCTTTTTTAGTTGTCTGTGTGTGTCTTTCATTCAGTGTGTGTGTCTCTTCCTCTCAGTGGTGTGTGTGTGTGTGTCTCTCAGTGTTTTTTGTGTTCACTCTCTCACAGTGTGAGTGTGTTTCTCAATATGTTTTTATCTCTCTCAGTGTGGATGTTTCTTCCTCTCTCAGTGTGTGTGTGTCTTGCTCGCAGTGTGTGTCCTTGTATGTGTGTGTCTCTCAGTATTTGTGGTGTCACTGAGTCAGTGTGTGTGTCTCTCTGCATGTCTTTCAGTGTGAGTGTCTCTCTCTCTCAGTCTGTGTCTGTGTGTGTGTGTCTCTCAGTGTGTGTGTCTCTCTCTCAGGGTGTGTGTGTGTAAACATCCACAATGAGAGAGAGAAACACATTCTGAGAGACACACACAGATAGAGAGACTTAAACACTGAGAGAGAGTCACAAACTCTGAGAGACACACATTAGAGACATACAACGGAGAGACACTCACTCTGAGAGACATAGACATACAGAGAGAGACACACATGCACACTGACACACACACACACACACACTGAGAACCAGACACACTCACCATTAGAGAGACACACACACTGAGAGAGAGGCACACACACTGAGAGAGAGACACATACACACTGAAAGAGACTTAAACACTGAGAGAGAGACACAAACATTGAGAAACACACACAGGGACACATAGAGACACACACACTGAGAGACACACACATACTGAGAGACACACACATAGACACACAGAGACAAAAATACTGAGAGTGACACATACACACACACAGACACACACACATACACAGAGACACCCACATACTGATAGACAGACACACACACACTGAGAGAGAGAGAGAAACACACACCCTGAGAGTGATAAACATACACACACTGAGAGACAAAAGCACACACATGGTGAGAGAGACACACTGACTGAGTTACAGAGACACACACAGAGACACCCAGGGACACACACTGAGAGACACACACATGCACAGAGAGACACACACACACTGAGAGAGACACACATTGAGGGAAACGCACAGTTATACAAAGAGATACACACACT
>NW_011495079.1:106516-106823 GCF_000754665.1 Bison bison bison | reverse complement strand
TGTGTTTATTGATTAGACTCAACATAGTAAATATTTTAATTGTCCTCAAATTGATCTGTGATTTTAATGCAATTCCCATCAAAATCTCAGCAAGATTTTTTTTTGTAGCCAAGACAAGCTTATTCTAAAATATGTATGGAAAGGTTCAGGTCCTAGAATAAAATGATTTTGAAAGACAAGAATATATAATAGGAGAAGGCACTGTTGTTGTTCAGTCACTAAGTCGTGTCCAACTCTTTGTGACCCCATGGACTGCAGCACGCCAGGCTTCCCTGTCCTTCACCAACTCCCAGAGTTTGCTCAAACT
>NW_011495079.1:103186-106416 GCF_000754665.1 Bison bison bison | reverse complement strand
CTGCATGTCTTTCAGTGTGAGTGTCTCTCTCTCTCAGTCTGTGTCTGTGTGTGTGTGTCTCTCAGTGTGTGTGTCTCTCTCTCAGGGTGTGTGTGTGTAAACATCCACAATGAGAGAGAGAAACACATTCTGAGAGACACACACAGATAGAGAGACTTAAACACTGAGAGAGAGTCACAAACTCTGAGAGACACACATTAGAGACATACAACGGAGAGACACTCACTCTGAGAGACATAGACATACAGAGAGAGACACACATGCACACTGACACACACACACACACACACTGAGAACCAGACACACTCACCATTAGAGAGACACACACACTGAGAGAGAGGCACACACACTGAGAGAGAGACACATACACACTGAAAGAGACTTAAACACTGAGAGAGAGACACAAACATTGAGAAACACACACAGGGACACATAGAGACACACACACTGAGAGACACACACATACTGAGAGACACACACATAGACACACAGAGACAAAAATACTGAGAGTGACACATACACACACACAGACACACACACATACACAGAGACACCCACATACTGATAGACAGACACACACACACTGAGAGAGAGAGAGAAACACACACCCTGAGAGTGATAAACATACACACACTGAGAGACAAAAGCACACACATGGTGAGAGAGACACACTGACTGAGTTACAGAGACACACACAGAGACACCCAGGGACACACACTGAGAGACACACACATGCACAGAGAGACACACACACACTGAGAGAGACACACATTGAGGGAAACGCACAGTTATACAAAGAGATACACACACTGAGAGACAGACACACAAACACTCAGAGAGACACACACATTGAGAGACACAAACACACAGAGACATACACACAGACAGACACACAGAGTCACACACACTGAGAAAGAGACAAAAACACTGAGAGAGACACACATGCTGAGAGATACTGACACTCGAGAGAGACACACACACTGTAAACCCACACACTGAGAGACACACACAAACAGCAACACACAGAGACATACACATTGAAAGACATAGCATTGCCTGGGATTGGTTCAAATGCTGATCTTGGACATTTTTGTGATGTTTCTTAACCACTGAGTGTATTATTTTCCACACGAAAGGAGAAAGTAAGGCTCTGAGGGAGCATGTGCAGTGTTATGACAGCTGACGGCCCTTGGCTGTCTTGATATTTTGTGTTTTATTTAACAACATGGGTTTAAGTTTAATATCATTTGTTGGTTAACTTTCAGAATGGTCTTCTTCATGTGTTGCCTTAAAACAGAACACAAATCCCGAGAATTTTCACATGAAAATGAGCACACAGATGGCTTGATTGGCTTGGGGCTTGTTCACTGGCCCCAGACCTGGTATTCAGTCACCTTGGAAGGCTGTTTTGCATTTTATCTGAGTTTAAGATCATTGTATTCAAGCAAAAATGGTCCTTAAAATATTTGGTGATGTTTGCTGGTTACAAATAAGAAAACAGAAGTCCCTTGGCTTGTTGCTTTCTTTAAAACCCAGAAGAGAATCAAGCACCAAGTGTTTTCCTTTTTGTTTCATTTACAGTATAATGGTGTGGGTCTTTATAGGGCATTGCAATCGTTTGAATTTGCTTGTGATCTTGGTCGTGTTTCATAACTACTCTTACAATAAAAGTATTTTCAGTGGGCGTATTCTGAATTGAATGGACTGGCTGGGTACTTGAGTTTGCACAGTCATTGTGGATGTGCATTAGCTGCTCTTGTCAGCCAAGACTGGATGCTGTTAGCATTGAAGTTTACATGTTCATCCCACTGTATTCAATTAAGTTTGATCCTGGCACTCCCCAGAATTTTCTTTAAATGGTTTTCTACAAACTTCAATTTGCAAAAAGTGAAGTTCACCTATGATTATGCTTTATTTTGTATTACAATTTCTTGTTTGAAAGAGTTATTTCCTTAATATTCTGGTATTGTTCCCTCTTGACAAACTTTATTAAGGGTAAACATTGGGGGATAGTCTTGATTTTTAAATGCATAACTTAATCATGTGACTTTGTCTTTGATGTGTTTATGGCACTGAATGCATTTCATCTGACTATGTCCACCATTAACAAGAGTTTGGGGTTTTATTTTGCAGAAAACGTATGCATTTGGTATCATTTAACTCAGTTAAATGTGCATCCTCTTTCATAAGACTTCTGTAAAAGTTTTTCATTGTCTTCTTTGCATGAATAAGGAAAAAATTGTTCCGATTGTTTTTTTTTTTTCTTTTCACTCTCGTTTAACACCAGCAACTGGCTTCAAGCTGTCCACTAGCCCAAGCTCTCAAAAAAAAAAAAAAAAACAGGTGTTCTCTGAGACTGTCCTTCTCCAAATAAGTGTCATTGCCTTTCACTGTAATGTTTCAAAATTTCTGTGTGGTGTTTGGTTAATGCAGGGTGATCTATTGGTTCATTTTGAAGGGGCAACCATACGTCTGAACATCAGTCTCTGTCTTATGTTACTGGTAGCATGATTGAGTATCTGGGCTCAAAGTTTTCAGAAACTTCTCTACATAAGGGAAACAGATGCTTGCCCCAGACACCACTTACATGTGTTTCCAAGTTACTTAAATTTCCTACAGTTGTGCAAGTCTGTCTATGTGCAGGCAATCTTCTTGCAGATCTGCTTCAGGACCTGTGATGGAAAATTCCAGTACTGGTCAGCCTAGGGGACTGTCAAGTGAAGAGTGGATCTGAAAGCAACTAGACAAGTAAGAGCAAACTTACGTTATGTGTGACCACATGTGCTGAGCAGAGGGTTGGACCCCTTCCCTGTCACCTGTAGCATAATTGAAGATGGTATCCAAATGTCTTTCCTGGGTCTCTAAGAGAACAATGTCAAGGTCTCTCACTGGACACTGCTTGCTAATTTTGTGGTAGAAACTGTTAATGGAATCAGTTCCTACAACAAGACTGTGGTATCTTTTGCCAGATCTTAATCATGTTCCTCTGTTCATTGTGGGTGCCTCTGCTGCAGAAACATTGATTTTTAGAATGTCAGTTTTCAAAATAACCTGATTTTGACAGTTTAGCATCAGAAGGCCAATCTGTCTTTTTATTCTCATTGGAAACTCTTGCAGTAGCTGGCAGCAGTGAGATGGACTGGATTGGCCTGTTGAAAACAGACCTCATGAATGTGGAATTTGCACTGCTTGGATGCCTTTTTTTCCTGGTATGACAGCATGGATCTGAA
>NW_011495079.1:101669-103086 GCF_000754665.1 Bison bison bison | reverse complement strand
AGGCTGACGTAGCTTCTCATCTGCACCTGTGAGGACTTTCCCGAGTGTGAACTTTGTGGAGGCCAGAAGGTGACTGTTACCCGGGCAGTGCCAGAAAGGTCTCTACTCTTTCTCTTTCTCTTTCTATATAAAGTTACTTCTTCTCTGTGTGGTGATTAATTTGTCAACATTCAGGTGAAGTCATTTGCTCATTTGAAAGGGGAGGAGAAAATGTTCAATAGAAATATGCACTGTTTGAAATGTTCTCAAAGAGACTTCTAACCTTTAGTCTCAATAAATAACTCTGGTTCCTCTGCTTTGTTAGCGATGCAAGTTTCAGTCAGAAGCTGGCATAACAGAACCTGAATTTCACCCACCCAAGTTCAAATTGCACATATCTTTTTTGATGGGAAACTAAAGTATGTAGCCTTTTCCCAGCACACTGACATTCATACTCTTTTGGTTTATACCTGTAATAGGTTAAATTACTTTAAATCCTTTGATGATGGGTGTCATTGTGAATTCCTCATTCAGTGATGAACTGAAGCTTATAACTGAAGCTTTGAGAGAAAGCTTTCTCCTAACCTGTGATCCTTGACCAAGAGACATGATGGTGATCAAGCCTGGCTCATTTGCTAGTCAGAACAGTTGTGAAACTTAACAATAATGGTGACCCCTCCTCTCATTTCCACACACGTGTGTGCTGGCTGTCCATCACATCACAGTCATCCTGAGTCTCTTCATTGGAGGGGGCTGTGGGGAAGACCTCAGTGAATTGTTTCATGGGTCCTGCTGCTGATTATTGGCATTTTCGGAAGCAATCACAAGGTAGAGTATTCCAAAAGGGTGTTTTGCCAATTGGCAGCAGTCTCAAGAGCTGGAACTCTTGAGGGAGATAAGGGGACACTACTCAGTAGGTCAGATGTGACCTGGCTCCTCTGTGCTATTCCAGGTGTTGATCTCTAGGCCTGCCTTGCCATTTATCCTCCTTAGGTACGTATTCAATGAATGTTTTCTCTCTGATGGCAATGGTAATGTACTACAAGGTCTTCAAACTAAATTATCTATATCAAGCTCATGCTTGCCCCTGATTTATGTGCGTGACAGAGAAATGGGAAATACTGGGCACTTAACGGCAAGATCTTTGTAATGGGGTGTCTTTCTTTTTTATACTGTCCTCTTATACACAGAGAGTAGTTTCATCAGGATAGCAGCAGTCATTTTGAGAGGCATGTTAGCCTACTGGAAGTGATGGTGATGGTGGTGGCCGTGATGGTGGTTTTTCTGGTGATGATGCTAATATGATAACCACTGATATGAAGCTTAATAGAAGCAAGAACTATTCTCAGATCTTTTCTTGAAACTCGTTTCAAAAGCTTCTGCACAACAAAAGAAACTATAAGCAAGGTGAAAAGACAGCCTTCAGAATGGGAGAAAA
>NW_011495079.1:100819-101569 GCF_000754665.1 Bison bison bison | reverse complement strand
ATCACTGTCTCCTGTACAATGTCACGAACCTCCATCCATAGTCATCAGGCACTCTATCTATCAGATCTAGTCCCTTAAATCTATTCTCACTTCCACTGTATAATCATAAGGGATTGGATTTAGGTCATACCTGAATGGTCTAGTGGTTTTCTCTACTTTCTTCAATTTAAGTCTGAATTTGGCAATAAGGAGTTCATGATCTGAGCCACAGTAAGCTTTATTCATAATAATAGTCAAAAAGTGGCAACAACCCATATTTCAATCAGCTGGTGGAATATTATTTGGCAATAAAAAGGAATGAAGTAGTAAAACATGGATGAAACTTGAAAATACTATAGTAAAGCAAAGAAGTTCAGTCACAAAAGGCTGCCTAGGTATGGCTCAAATTATAAGAATGTACAGAACAGGCAGGTCCGTAGATACCTGAAACAGACTACTGGCTGCTAGGGGCGGAAGGTGAGGAGGAATGGGGAATGGCTGCTACTGGTGATGTGATTTCCTTTTGGGGTAACAAAAATGTTCCAAAATTAGGTGGTGGTGATGGCTGCATGACTCTGTGAATATACTAAAAAGCCCTGAATTAACACTTTAAATGAATTTTATGGTATGTGAACTATATCAATAAATCTGTGTTCAAAAAACACAATACTATTTACAATTGATCTAAAGAAAATGTGAAGTAAATCTAAGAAAATGTGCATATAATCTGTATTGAGAATATTACAAACTGCTTATAAAAGAAAGATTGAA
>NW_011495079.1:99006-100719 GCF_000754665.1 Bison bison bison | reverse complement strand
GCATTTCCCATGATGTACTCTGCATCTAAGTTAAATAAAAAGGGTGACAATATGCAGCCTTGACATACTCCTTTTCCAATTTTGAACCAGTCTGTTGTTCCATGTCCAATTCTAACTATTGCTTCTTGTCCTGCATACAGGTTTCTCAGGAGGCAGGTAATGTGGTCTGGTATTCCCATCTCATTAAGAATATTCCAGTTTGTTGTGATCCATACAGTCAAAGGCTTTAGCATACCCAGTGAAACAGAAATGTATGTTTTTCTGGAATTCCCCTGTTTTTTTCTATGACCCAGTATAGGTTGGTTCCTCTGCCTTTTCTAAATCCAGCTTGTACATCTGGAAGTTCTGAGTTTGCATATTGCTTAAGCCTAGCTTGAAGGATTTCGAGTATAATCTTGCTGGCATGTGAAATGAGTGCAATTGTACGGTAATTTGAACATTCTTTGGCATTGCTTTTCTTTGGGATTGGAATGAAAACTGACCTTTTCCAGTCCTGTGGCCACTGCTGAGTTTTCACTGTACCTGGTATCAACATTTATTATATAAAAAACATTAATCAGGACTGTGTGGAATTGGCAGAAGAATAGACACACAGATCAATGGAGCAGAAATAGACCCACATAAGTGTGCTCCATTAATTTCTGACAAAGATGCAAAAGCAACTCAATAGAGGGACAAGCTTCTCAACAAATGGTGCTGGAGCAATTGGCCATTTATACGCCAAAAAAAAAAGATGAATCTTGATTTATATGTCACACTTTGAACTGAGAAAGCAGAGACATCACTTTGCCGACAAATGTCCATATAGCCCAACTATGGTTTTTCCAGTAGTCATGTACAGAGGTGAGAGTTGTACCATAAAGAAGGCTGAGTGCCAAAGAACTGATGCTTTCAAACTGTGGTGCTGGAGAAAACTCTTGAGAGTCCCTTGGACCACAAGGAGATCAAACCAGTCAATCCTAAAGGAAATCAGCCCTGAATATTCATTGCTGAAGATGCTGAAGCTGAAGCTCCAATACTTTGGCTACCTGATGCGAAGAATGGACTCACTGGAAAAGACCCTGATGCTGGGAGAGACTGAAGGCAGGAGGAGAAGGGGACAACAAAGGATGAGATGGTTGAATGGGATCACAGGTTCAATGGATATGAGTTTGAGCAAGCTCCGGGCAGATGAAGGACAGGGAGGCCTAGCATGCTGCTGTCTATGGGGTCATAGAGTCAGACATGACTGAGCAACTGAACAACACAATATTAGCTTCCTGATTTTGATCAACATTTTATTCTTACGCTAGAGAATGTCTTTATTCTTAGGCAATACACATTCAAGTATTTTGAGATAAAAGCACATTGTGTCTGCAATTTATTTTCACCCAGTTTAGAAAAAGAAATGTGTTTGTGTGCATGTGTAGAGGGGGGAGTAGATAAAACCAAATAAATGTGGTAAAATGCTAGTATTTGTGGAATTGAGAAGGTATGCAGAAATTATTTGTATTTTCCTGACAACTTGGCTTGAAATCTGAATTCATGTCAAGCTAAAAATTAAATTTAGAAAGCTTAGAAGTGATCAGTTAACCCAGTGGAGAGCAGGTGTAGATAGAAGCCTGAGGGCCAACTGTTAGAAAGTATTCACAGTTTATACCATGGGTTTATAAGAGGCAATGGGACAGGTGTCACAGGCACACACATTTGGAGAATACTAACTATTGTTTTGAT
>NW_011495079.1:98479-98897 GCF_000754665.1 Bison bison bison | reverse complement strand
ATTTGTGCTGCTTGGGTGTCTTTTTTTCCTAGTATGACAACATGGATCTGAAGGTAATTGAAAACATTTCTGTCTATGGAAAAGGGTAAAATGGGACCTGTGGACCAAGTGGGTGGTAGGGAATGGCGTTTTGCCAGACCACTTCCACACGCGATAAGGATCCTAGGAATATGGTGGAAGTAATTGTCAAGACAAGAGTCAATACTCCTTCAAATTTTCACCTTTCCAGTAATACATGGCTGTGTGTTTGCTTGCAGACATTGCTGAGACCGTATCTAGTGTTTCACCCAAAAATAGCCTCCAGTATCTGAAAGTCTCTCAGCTCTCTCTTATTACCATCTTTGAGCTTCACTCTCCTCCTTTGCTCAATGGGATTTCTAGCATGCTGCCATGGATGTTGTGAGAATCAAGTGTGATA
>NW_011495079.1:98019-98379 GCF_000754665.1 Bison bison bison | reverse complement strand
CTCAACATCACTCATTATCAGTGAAATGCAAATCAAAACCACTATGAGGTACCATTTCACACCAGTCAGAATGGCTGCGATCCAAAAGTCTACAAGTAATAAAATGCTGGAGAGGATGTGGAGAAAAGGGAACACTCTTACACTTTGGGGGGAATGCAAACTAGTACAGCCACTATGGAGAACAGTGTGGAGATTCCTTAAAAAACTGGAAATAAAACTGCCTTATGATCCAGCAATCCCACTGCTGGACATACTCACTGAGGAAACCAGAATTGAAAGAGACACGTGTACCCCAATGTTCATCACAGCACTGTTTATAATAGCCAGGACATGGAAGCAACCTAGATGCCCATCAGCAGA
>NW_011495079.1:95468-95980 GCF_000754665.1 Bison bison bison | reverse complement strand
TATGACACCATAAAACTCTTAGAAGGGAACATAGGCAGAATACTGTTTGACATAAATCACAGCAATATTTTTTTTGGATCTGTCTCCTACAGTAATGGAAGTAAAAGCAAAAATACAAATGGGACCTAATTACACTTAAAAGCTTTTGCATGGCAAAGGAAACTACAAACAAAATTGGAATCAGAGAAAATATTTTCAAGCAATGTGACCAAAAAGGGATTAATGTCCAAAATATCCAAACAGCTCATATAGCTCAATATCAAAAAAATTAAAAAAAAAAACTCAATAAAAAATGGGAAGACATTTCTCCAAAGAAGACATATCAGTGGCAAACAAGCACATGAAAAGATGCTCAGTATCACTAAGTATTATATAAATGAAAATCAAAACTACAATGAGGTATAACCTCACACTGGCTAGAATGGTCATTGTCAAAAGTTTACAAATAATAAATGCTGGAGAGGGTGTGGAGAAAAGGGAACCCTCCTACACTGTTGGTGGGAATGTAAATT
>NW_011495079.1:94981-95368 GCF_000754665.1 Bison bison bison | reverse complement strand
CCCCAGTCTGTAACTGTCTCTCCCCCTGTGTATGTGCTGAAAAGCCTTTCTTCTTGGTGGTGGTTCCTTTTCCATTTGGGTCTTCCTGTTGGTGGGGGTGACATTGCCTCAAGGGGACCTTCTCTGCACCCTCAAGGAAGAAGGTGTTGTTGGTACAACAGTGGAGGGGTGGTTATGCATTGTTTGTGGTGTTGTGCTACTGGAGTTGGGGAGAGGAAAGGGGAGTTCAGTTTGGGGAGGGAAAGGGTTCAACGGTTTCCCCATTTCAGGCTTTTGCTTTCTCTTGATTAGGTAAATTTGGGCCTAGCAGGGCTATGAGCAGGAGGCTCTGACAGTTTAAGGAAAGACTGACAGTGGGGAGAACAAGGGTTTTGGTGTGAAAATTGT
>NW_011495079.1:94539-94681 GCF_000754665.1 Bison bison bison | reverse complement strand
GCTGTGGTATAGAAGATAGTAAAGCGCATGGATATGTGTGAAGTGAATGAATGTGGGCCTCTGCCGGGAGCCGGCATATTGCATATTGAGTGCAGCGCTTTCCACAGCATCATCTTTCAGGATCTGGAATAGCTCAACTGGA
>NW_011495079.1:93809-94439 GCF_000754665.1 Bison bison bison | reverse complement strand
TTCCTCTTTCAGACAATTACTGAAGTTAACCACTAGAAAAGATTAAAAGGTCATATAATCCACTGGTCAAATCACATTCTCCAAATAGAACAATCCAAACCAATAAAAAGAAAAATCTCAGAGAGCCCACCATCCCTCTAGGCCAGCCCCTCACTGTAGTCAAGGGACCTACAGGGCCCAGAGAGGGGAAGGGACTTATCCAAGGCCACACAGTGAGGGAGCAGAGCTGAGCCGGGCATCCAGGCTGCCTCCCTCTCAGACCAGGATCTCTCCAACTCTACATCCCCATAGTAGTCCTGTCCCAGGCCAGAGGAGGTGGTGGCCAGGCCCAGAGAAGAGGTGGTTGGTTGGGCCGGAAGCAAGAGAAACAGTCCTAGAACTGCTGGCCCTGTGGGGACAAGCTGGGTAGAGTTTGTAAGAACCCCATGAACTACAGGTGGCCAATACATTTATATGGTTAGAAAACTAACAAACAAGCAAACCTGGTAAGTACTATGGGTGCAAACAGTGGTGCAAAATCTTCTCTTAGATAAGACAAACTGTTAGTCACTGCAAAAATCAGGGGTGGGGCGGGGCTGGGGGCTGGGTTCTTTTTTTTTTCTCATAATGAAAATTAGCAAATATGAAGTC
>NW_011495079.1:92740-93709 GCF_000754665.1 Bison bison bison | reverse complement strand
TAACGGGGGCTTTACCCAACTTTACAGCATTCCTCAGACTTGTGGATGTCACTGTTAGAGAAGTTATTGTGTTCCTGCTTCAGTGTGTGCACTGCCATAGGCTGTGAAAAGCAGTTCCGGAAAGGTGACCATTGCCCCCTTATACTGTAGCCTAGAAGGGTAATCTGAAGGAGTCTCCTGGGAGGTGCCCACTGATGTTGACTACACTTGGTTGAGTAGACGCTCAGCTCTCATGTTGAGATTTCCCTGTGCACTGTAAAGAGACAACTGAAAGGGAGCAACTATTCTTGGTATGTTCTACTGGTATACCAGCCAGACAGTACTTTCTTCAAAGCTCACACGTCACAGGTGCCTTGTGAATGTCCTAAAAGACAGCCATATTGGCACTGGCAGCATGTAGCCATGGTGAATGGTGGCTCCTGGCCATAGTCTGTAGCCTCTTGTCAGGATTCTGAGTCCCATGGGGCGTGGGTAAAGTTGGATCTGGGTAGTAGGTTGGCACTGACCTACTGGTCAGACGTCTGTGTCACAAAGGGGCATGGGAAATATTGGGACTTGGGTGTAAGTTGGCTCTATCCTGAGGCAGACCTTGGTGTTATAAAAGGGCCTGGGAAATGTTGGGTCCTGAGTGTAAAATGGCTCTGATCTGAGTCAGACTTCTCTGCCCCAACAGACATGGGTCCGGGTGGTCCAGGTGGTAAGTTAGCTCTGGCCTGAATAAGACTTCGGTGCCTCAAAGGGCATAGGAAATGTGGGTTCCAGGCATAAGGTGGCTCTGGCCCGAGTCAGACTTCTATGGCAAAGGGCATTGGAAATGTGAGGTTTGGAGCTTTAGTTGGCTCCGGCCTAAGTTAGACTTCTCCACAGTAAGGATCATGGGAATTGTTGGGACTGGGTGGTAAGTTAGATGTGACCTGAGTCAGACTTCTGTTGTACAAAGGGCATAGTAAGTGTGGGGTTTCAGGCCTA
>NW_011495079.1:92011-92640 GCF_000754665.1 Bison bison bison | reverse complement strand
GGGTTTAGCTGGACCAATCTTCTGATGTTAATTACTAAGCTGTGTGAAGCCTTCTTAAGTAACATTTTTCTTGCTTAAAAAAAAATTTTGGTGGTTACCCTCACCTCCATCTCCTCTTCATTTCAAGTCAATATGGCTATCTGGGGGTGGCACACTGTGTCTATAACCATAGTGGAAATGACTGATATGGAAAATGCTCCCAAGATTTGGGAGAATACATACTGAACTAAATGGATTTCTTGGCTGATTGGCCAGCCAGTTTGATTGTTCTTTTACAGAGAGGCTTTTAGAGGTTACAGGGTCACCCCAGGGCAGGAGCCCCTCTGATCAAGAAAGATGGCATGTCATATAGACCATGGCCCCTCTTTCAGAGGCCTGCTAGTTGCAGGTGGGCAGAGCATAAGAAGGAGCAGCACTGGATGCAGCTGCTCATAATGATTAAGGACAGGGGACTCTGGTGTGAGAGATATGAGAAACTTCTTGTATTCAAAGAAGGGTTTTCTTCCCCTTCCACATCCCTGGAACCGCCTGGGATCAGCAGAGCATGGGGACTGATGATAGCAATGCAGATGATTATGTGAAACATGAGAATAGATTACATTCTGGCACAGGTGAGACTTTTATAACGG
>NW_011495079.1:89164-89781 GCF_000754665.1 Bison bison bison | reverse complement strand
CCCCCCCCAAACCAGAGTCTGCCTACTTTCTGCTTGTGCTTTCACCTACACCTCTGACTTTATGGGGGGCTGTCCCCCACTACCTCTCTCTGAAAAAAGAGTTAGCTTACAGCTTCAGTTAATAATTCCTGGGTGTGACAGTGTTTCAACCTACAAACTCCTTTGGAAATCCTCTAGCCTGCCTGAATAGGTTTTTCCGGCCACATGTGATTGTTCAGAGCCTCCCAACTGTGAGAGGCAGGAGATGTTCTAAATTGTCTAAACACAGATTCCTTTGAGTAGTTAAAAGATTGATTAGAAATTGTATTGGTGAAGGGTTTTTCACTTATTGGGCCAATGTTTGCTGCTAAGTTTCCATATCCCTTACCTGCTGTGTCCCTGGCAGTGTATTGATTAATATAATTGGTGTAAGTAGTAGCTTTAATGTTTGTAACGTTGGATCCTTGAGTTAATTCTTTTTATTGTTACAGCCCACTACATCTTTGCCCTATAGGAATGCAACTTTATCTAATGCTTTTGGAGGCTGGCGCCTGACTTTAGAATAATCACCTTTAGAGAAAAATAAGTTTCTTAAAATGTTAACAGGCCTCCGGGCCAGAAGATGATGCAAATCACCT
>NW_011495079.1:87998-89064 GCF_000754665.1 Bison bison bison | reverse complement strand
GCTTTGATGGTCATTTCTTCCTCTGATTGTCCAGAAGGTCTAGCAGTTTCTGATTTCAACTGCTTAAGTTGTTCCCTCTTTACCTAGTTCTCCCCTTTTGCAAGAATTTTTGCTTCCAGGTCCTTAAAGGAGCATTCCCGGGTTGTCAAATTGGCAAGAGGTTTAGTGAGCTTTTTAAAATGATTTCCACATACTGCAAAGAGGCAGAGAAAGAACTGACAAGTTTTCCAAAGTAAAACTTCTAAAGCAAAGGGAGGGTTGAAAGCCTGCTCTCATTTTTCAATGGGGATAATTAAACCTTTTTTCTTGTGTCACTTTGTATTTGCCCTCCAATATCCTAACATGAGATACCATGTCTCCCCAGGTGTCTGTCCCCAACAAATTGTGATTGCCGCACCCTGGCCAAACTCAGGCCACAGGGAACTTCCTTCAGTGGAACTTGTGCCAAAGGTACCTCAAGGAAAAGGAATAAGTAGGAGCCACTGTTCACCCTCCAGCTCGCTTATATTTTACCAATATCTGTGCCCTTATGGCAAGTTCTCTGTGGTCATTTGCAGTAGGGACTATAACCAGAGGCCTTGTTTACAGATGGCTTCAGTTGTTATGCTGATCTCACCAGTCTTGGCAAGTGGAAGATGTACTGTTCCACTCTGTCAGAGGGGAACAGAAGATTGTGTAGAATATTTTGAATTTGTAAAATTTTGTTTTTCAATAAAATGTGTATGATGGAAAAGCTCCCACTTGTAGATGTTATTATTTGTGATGACTCCAATCACGATCAATGAAGATGTGGCTCTGCATATGCATCACATCAGGTACCGAGTGGGACACTGGGCTCAGTAATCTGGGGCATTGATGACAGGGGGTGGGGTGGCAGGGTGAGAGTTATCCAGGTCAGAATTGAAGTTCTCCCCTTGTTAAGGTGAGAAGAACGGTAGGTAATCTGACATCTTCCTAGGTGATGTGATCCTTCTGGCCACTTCATGAGGATGACAGATACATGCCTGGATATTGTGGGGGTGGTGGGGGTATCTCCTGCTTCTGTTAAGGGTGAGGATACGAGAAG
>NW_011495079.1:85910-87898 GCF_000754665.1 Bison bison bison | reverse complement strand
CCTTGAGTATTAGGGATTTTTAACTATGTAACACTCCTTACCAGAGTATGAATGGACAGAATCAAAAAGGTACCTGAATGGCAGAATTATTTTGTGCTTGAAAAAAACAAAATTCTGCACATATTGTGTAAAATTTCTAATAGGTAAATTTACCAATCCTTTGTACAGCAGCTTGCAGACAACATTTTATGAAATAGCCATTTAATTGGCAACATGGTGCAGGAATACTAATTCTGGAGAATGTTAAGATAACTCTCAATCTGTCTAATGAACCTAGGCAGAGGGGGAAGCATCCAGGACTTGGGCAGGCAGGCATGTTGGGTGGGTCACAGGCCCACACCTGACCCTAGGTAGGGATGCCTGGAGGTGGGGGTGATGCCAGGCCTGCCAAAGGAAGTACCAGAAGGATGGCCCAGGCAGGCAGGTACCCCAGGACATCTGGAGGCCAGTCCTAAGCCAGGTGGCAAGGGCTCAGGCTAGAGCCTGGCTCAGGCAGGCAGGGTTGGGGCCTGGCCCCGGCACCCTTGGAGGGCTCCACCAGGGGCTGCCAATCACTTGGGGCCTCCTTGAGTGGCTGCTGGAACTCAACATGTGTATACCAGTTAGATTCAAGCACTCCTGGAGGCGGCCAGGGAGGTGGTCATTCCTCTCCTCCAGCTGGTCCAGGCAGGTGTTGACCTGGCCCAACATGGCGTTGATGGCTGCCTGTACTGCTTCTCGGGTGAAGCCGTCATCCTTGCCTTCCGTATGGACAACCACAGGCATGCCCTGTTCCACATGGTCTCCAGACATGGCAGGCTCATGCACCAGCAAGGCTCATGCAGCCTTAGAGCAAGGAAGCGTGTTAGGTGTGCGGATGGCTGAGGCAGGGAGGGTGAAGGGCGGTCATTAAAACTTTGCACTCATTGAAATCGTTCTCCCGGGGAAAAGAAAGCAAGACTGTCACAGCCTGTCCTGATTGAAGATGTGCCCACTGGGTGGTGGATTCCGGTCTCTCCCTGATTATTCATAAAGATCTTACAGGCTGTGGCTCTCAGCAAACTCACCTCTTCCCACCCCGGTCTAGGGGTCCCCCAAAGCTGCAACGTGTCACCTCCTGCCCAAGGGGTTCATCAGGATAAGGAGGTTGAAGAAGGTCCTCTGTACTGTCATCACAGCTGGAATTTACTTCTTTATCTCAGTATTATGACCTACTCGTGTTAAAGAATGACTTTCCCATTAAGATGTGAGCTACCCAACTTATCTATGCAAGTCCAAGTCAGCAGCCAGGAGAGAAATAGGCTGAGATTTGGGGGAGGGGGGTTGATCCTTCTTCTTATCTGTACTTCAAATACAGGATTGGTAGATATTAATTAAATAATTAAAATAATTTGACACATTTTGTGTTTTGTAGAAAAACAAGGGATTTGGTACCTGGGGAAGACTTGAGAGGAATGTGCATAATTTTTCCATTTATTGAGGGCTTTTTATAGGCCAGGCTGTATGTGTCTCCCTCATAACTATTGCTGTGGGGATAAATATGATGCTGAAAGGGCATCTATGTGAAACACTGGATATCCTGACACTCAGCAGTAGGGTCTCACTGCACAGGCACATGCATGTAGCAGTCCACATAACTCCTGGACCATGTGTGCACTTTTAGAATTCTGTTATTTTGGTGGACATCAAGAATCTCTTAAATCAGTAAGACTCAGTGTTCCCCTACCCTCCCCACCACCACACACACAGTAGGAGCAGGTGGTCCCTGCCTCCTTCTACCCTCCTTTTTCTTTAAATGTGGTGCCAACTTGGAGATGAATGACTGGGTAACAGGAAACATATAGGAAAAAAGTATGAGTAGGGGCCTGTCCATTCTGGGTTCCTTTTATGCTTTTTGTTCTGGTTCTTTTCCCCACCCCAGGTATGCCAAGACTAGAAAGGCATGGAGTACCTTTCTGCCAAGATTTTGGGAGTGAATGGTGGTCATCTCATAACTTTCAGGATGTTTC
>NW_011495079.1:84068-84657 GCF_000754665.1 Bison bison bison | reverse complement strand
GTGTGGTCTGAGTTTCTCTGCTGATTCAGACAAGTGATCTGGGTCAACTTTGGGCAGCCATTACTCTTCCAGATGTTAGGTCTACTTTTGGTGACTGACTCAAGTCCCAGAAAGCAAACCACCACAATTTCTATACCCTTGCCCAGCCCTATGTTTGTGGCTGCATGGAGCCCATCAAATGAGGGGAAGAAGGAGGGTGGCAACTCTGACACTAACCATCCACACTAGGCTGAACTTCACAGGTTAAGGGCACAGTCCTCAGCCAGAATGCCATCAGTTCAGAAACCAGGCACATGTCTGGCTTTACCAGGGACACTCTCATACTGACCAACTGATAGATGGGCCAAGGTCTTGATCAGGCAATCTACAGAGGATATTAACAGAGGTGCAGTGAATATTCAATATCAGTTTCATTCAAATGTTATTCAGTCTGCCCTCAAATATTATTCAAACACATTCAAACCAGAGAAATTAAGACATAGCTTTCCCCAATAAGATGTACAATGATGTCTGGGAAATCTAACATTCAGAATGCAGGAAAACAGGTACTTTCATTCCATTCGTGGGTGGATTAAGTTTAGGAGACATC
>NW_011495079.1:83190-83968 GCF_000754665.1 Bison bison bison | reverse complement strand
GATGGAGACTAGTTCAATGGGGACACTCAAGGCCTGGGCAGAGTGAGGAGCATCCAGGATTTGGGCAAGTAGGCAAGTTGCGTGGGTCACAGGCCCACACCTGACCCCAGGAGGGGATGCCAGGCAGTGGGGGCATGCAAAGCATGCAAAAGGGAAGTAGCAGAAGGATGGCCTAGGCAGGCAGATCCCCCGGGACATTTGGAGGCCAGTCCTAAGCCAGGTGGTGAGGGTCAGGCTAGAGCCTGGCTCATCCAGGCAGGTGGGGTAGAGGCCTGGCTCACAGGCCCTTGGAAGGCTTCACTAGGGGCTCCCAATTGCATGGGGGCTTCCCTGAACAGCTGTTGGATCTCAAGATGCATCTGCCAGTTGGATTCAAGCACTCTTGGAGGCGGCTAGGGAGGTGGTCATTCCTCTCCTTCAGGTGGTCCAGACAGGCACTGACCTGGTCCAACATACAATTGATGGCTGTGTACACTGCCTATACGACAATGCTGTCGACCTGGCCTTCAGCATAAACATACACAGCCCAGCTCCTCGTTGCAGCAGACAAGGCAGGCTCCTGTATATGTAAGGCTCATGGGATGTTGGAGTGAGGCTGTTACGGGTGCTCTGTCTCGCTTTTTCTGCTGACCCTCTGTTTTGATCTGTTCTGCACAGTTCAGTTCAGTTCAGTTCAGTTGCTCAGTCGTGTCCGACTCTTTGTGACCCCATGAATTGCAGCACGCCAGGCCTCCCTGTCAATCACCAACTCCTGGAGTTCACACAAACTCATGTCCAT
>NW_011495079.1:80804-83090 GCF_000754665.1 Bison bison bison | reverse complement strand
TCTGCATATAAGTTAAATAAGCAGGGTGACAATATACAGCCTTGACGTACTCCTTTTATTTGGAACCAGTCTGTTGTTCCATGTGGAGGTTAGTTCCCTATTTATGGAGGCTGAGAAACTCTACAATCTCCTGCCTACAAGGTATAAAGCCAGGAAAACCAGTGGTATAATTCAGTTCCAGTCTGAAGGCCTGTGAACCAGGGGTCTGGTGGTGTGAGTCCTTATTGAAGAGAAGGAGAAAATGAAGAGAAATGTTTTATCTCAAGCAGAGAGATAGGGAAAAAATTCAAGAATTATTCCTTTCTCTGCCTTTTGTTCCATTTGGGCCCTCAACAGATTGGATGATGCTTACCCACAATGGGAAAGGCCTTCTATTTTACTAAGTCACTGATCCAAATGCTCATCTCATCCAGAAACAACCTCACGGATACACCCAGAGATAATGTTTAATTTGGACACTCCATGACCAGTCAAGTTGGCACATAAAATTCGATGTCACACTGGATAGGGCAACATGATAGACTGCTGCATAACACTGTGCACACCACGAAGCCTCAAATACCCTCCTAAATGATCTTTCCCATGGGAAGTACAGTGCTAGCATTAGATCACCTTTCCTAGAAGCACTATGCACTATTACCATGCAGTCCAGGTAAGGGACCCAGTGGCTATGTGGTCCACACACCATGTAGAGTATAGATGAGTTAAACACTCAACGTAGTCAAGCCTAGGGGAGATGCACCTTCTTGTTTGTACAACTCAAAAATTTAGAGCAGGTGCAGAAATCTCTCAGAAAGAGGCCTCCTGGAAAGAAGTGAGCATCCAGTCTCAATTTGGATAACTGTGAAGCTTAATGACACTTGCAGCAGAGATATGAAATCCTCATATCTTTCTTCCTATAGTCATAGGAGAAATAACTCTTGTGGCTGGGGTGGGAACATGCGTTCAGGAAAAGAGTTAGGGAAGTGATTTATGCCTGAGCCTTTTAGGAAGGACAAGATTTTCACAGATAGAAAAGCAGGAAAGGATATGAAATTCCAAAAAGGGTGGTACCAATCTTAGCAAGCTTCTAAGAGTTAGTCTATTGTCAGTGTTCCCTGGTCTTCCCCAAATGTCTGCAACCTGAACTGACTTGCAAAATATCCAAGTGCAAATCTTGTGTCCCTCACACCATGCCCAGCCCAGTACTATCTGTCCCCAGGGCTCAGAAATAAGTCCTATGCATCTCTGCTCTGATATATCTCCATGTCCATATGTAATATGAAGAACTCACATTTTGCCTGGAAGGAGTAAAACTTGGAAGGCTTCTTGGAGGGGAATGTAACTGATCTAGGCCTGGAGAAACTGAATGTGCACACTTTCCAAAGTCTAAGATGACGAGAAACAAAGCAAAAGGTATGTGCAAAGGCCTAATAAGTAGAGCTAGCCATTGAGGGATGGACACAGATATAGAAAGATATGATATATACAAGCAGAGATTTCATTATGTCAGCTACTGCTGCTGCTGCTGCTGCTTCTGCTAAGTCGCTTCAGTCATGTCTGACTCTGTGAGACCCCATAGACAGGCAGCCCACCAGGCTTCCCTGTCCCTTGGATTCTCCAGGCAAGAGCACTGGAGTGGATTGCCATTTCCTTCTCCAAGGCATGAAAGTGAAAAGTGAAAGGGAAGTCACTCAGTTGTGTCTGACTCTTTGAGATCCCATGGACTGAACCTACCAGGCTCCTCCACCCTTGGGATTTTCCAGGCAAGAGTACTGGAGTGGGGTGCCATTGCCTTCTACATTATGTGAGATGGGCCTTGGGAAATGGACAATTTCCCACCAGTAGACATACCTGAGAGGAATGGCCAATCTCCCCATCAATCATCGCAGGCCCACCAATGATGATTTTGGGAGGCAGCAGCGTGAAAAGTTGTGGAAGCAGCCCCAGCATGTGCCTAAGCTCCTGACTGTCTGGATTGTCCTGTGGGGCTTCCATGGACCATTTTCCTCTGCTGGATTTAACATGGCAGCTCTTTTTCTGGAGATCTCAAAAGTGTAAGTTTTAGTAACTCTATTTGTGTTTGGCTGTCTGCGGTGTGATTTGAAGAGTCAGGTAGATGGTGTGTCCTGATGGACACTTAGACGGACGTGTCTGCGGGCTCCTGGGTGGATGGCAGAGAAGATCTCTAAGGCACTTTCGGGTTTGGTGTTGGGCATTATTGTAATGGCATGATGAAACTTGAAGATTTTCTTTGTTTAAATGTGGGTCTCAGTGCCTCCTTCCCAATTATGGTCTTAATGCTTT
>NW_011495079.1:78753-79360 GCF_000754665.1 Bison bison bison | reverse complement strand
ATATTAAATTTATCAAAAAGCCTGATATTGCCATTTTCACATCAGAGTTCTGATCTGTCTTTTTATCCTTTTGGAAAACACTTGTTATATGAGGCAGAAGCAGGCTGAACTGGATGGAATTATGAAAAACAAACTTCAGGGATCCAGAGACTGTGGGAGTGCTGTTTTTTTTTTTTTTCTTTCAGGTAGGGGAACATGGATTTGAATGTAATTTAAAGCCAGGTCTATTTAGGAAAGGGGAGAAAGATGAGGCCTGTATACCAAGTGGGTGGCAGAGAATGATAGTCTGCCAGTCTATCCCCTCTATAAGTGGGTGGGCATTTACTTTGCAGGGATTCTGGGGGTCTAGGCTAACAATTCAAATAATATGCAGGTCAATACTTCATTAAATATTTACCCTTCCACAGTTTGTCTGGCTTTTTTTTTTTTTTGCCTTGCAGATGTTGCTGAGACAATACATCATGTTTCATTAAAAATAAATTTTAGTATCTGAGTATGACTCTTTCTTACTGTCATCTTTGAGCCTCAATTTCCACATTTGCAAAATGGGAATCATACCTTGCTCTCAGGTGCTGGGAGCCAGCACGGGAGTTCCCACCCATGACAA
>NW_011495079.1:78316-78653 GCF_000754665.1 Bison bison bison | reverse complement strand
TTTTTGTTTATCCCTGTAATTGGTGAAATTACTTTAAAGCTGTGAAAGATGGGGGTAATGATAGTTTCCTACTCAGTGAAAACATGAAGGCTGAGATACTTAGAAAAACTTGTCCTAATTCCATGTTCCTTCACTAAGTGACATGATGATGATGATGAAAACTGGCTTATTTCCTAGTCAGAACAATTGTGTAACTTAAGAATAAACATGATGTCTTCTTCCCCTTCCATACCCACTTGCTTCCACTGCCCATCAAAGTCATCTTGGCTGACTTCATTGGAGGCAGGGGTCAAGATAACCTAAATGGATGGTTTAATAGATAAATCTACTGTGTATT
>NW_011495079.1:73741-75352 GCF_000754665.1 Bison bison bison | reverse complement strand
TCTGCACCCTCCCTCCAAGTGCTGATTCTAAAGTAGTCCTGGCCATAGTCAGACCTGTGCAGAGAACTTCCTCATGAGGAACTTGTGGAAATAGCACCTGAAGGGAAAGTGAAAAATGTGAGTGACTTCTTATCCTCTCTAGCTGCTTTTTAACCCATACATATGTCCTCAGTGGGGATTCTCTGTGATCAATAGGATCCCTTGAGATGAGGATTAAAACTACAAATCTTGTTTAGAGATGGTTTGAATTGCTCTGCTGATGTCAGCAATCTGTTGGCAAGAGGAGCTGAACTTCATCTCTCACCATCCCTTTCTCAAGTGCTCGGAAGGAGCAGAGATTTGATCTCCAGTTGGCAGAGGTACGATTTCTGTGTCTTGCGGTGCACAAGACCTGCTAGAATACTTGGTAGGTGGCAAGGACTCAGATCCTGCAGTTTTAGTTATGGAATTTTAGTGTGCAGCTCTGTCAAAAGATTGGGCAAAATGAGCACAATATGTGCATTCCCATAAGATTTGAATGGTCTCTTCATCCCTCTGGATTTGAATTTGCCCTCCCAGTCCACTATGCTGACTCCAGCATGCACACAAAATGGGTTACTGAGCATCGCCAGCCAGGCCACCTCACAGTTTACATTTGGCTTGGCTTTCTGAGCTTCCTTCGCCTCTCCTTATTCATGTGCAAGCCTACTGTACTACTTCTCATCAGCTTTGGGGAAAAAAAAGGCAGTGAACTCACTTCAGTGAATCCTAAGAATATTCACTGGTGTACTCAGCCTGTCCCCATCAGTCAGACAAAGAACCTTCCAGAATGCTGAAAGGCCTGTTGTAGATTTTCCTCTAGTAAGTTGTCAGAGTACTGAGCTACAGGATATAGGATATAGTTAAAGCCAGGAACCAAGCACCTCTGCATCTCCTCCAGATCCCAGAACTGAAAATGCTAAGAGGGTAGATCTTATTCTGTCATGTTTTACTACCAAATAATAATAATAATAAATTATGAAGGTGAAATGAAACTTCAGAATGGATGAATGTGTTTGTGGTATAGATTATGGAGATGCTTTATGGATGTATACTTATCTCCAGACTCATTAGATTGCATACATTAAATGTGCACATTTTTTTTTAATATGTGAGTCAGTCCTCATACCTCAATAAAGGGGTTTAAAAAAATAAAGAAGACCCTTCCATGATCACAAATGAATGCACCCCCTCAAGTGTTTTTAGATTTTAGAACTGAGAGGGAAGACTGTTTCTCCTCGAGGAAATGGGTAATTCCATTTACAGCTTCTGTATTATGGTTTTGCCTTGGTTTTTCTATGTATAGGTAGTATTTTCATTGGTGGTGTATAAGGTTAACCTTTCTTCCATAGGATTTTGAATTTCATAGAATCACAGCAATTCTACAGAAGTCATCAAGTTCATGCAGAGGACTTCAGCTCAAGGAGTGACCCTGGGACATCAAGGAGTTGTCATTTGACCAGAAATTGACTTTGTGGTATTGTGCCTTTGGGGAGGGCTTGGATTTGGGGTTGTTTTCATGTTTTATAATATGTGCTTTTTTGCTTACTCAAGAAATCTTTAAAAATTTTGTACCCATGGGGACATGTCAAA
>NW_011495079.1:72382-73641 GCF_000754665.1 Bison bison bison | reverse complement strand
GTCAGGGGCAGAAGTTGGCGGTAGCCTGATGTCAGAATTCTGTGCCATTGTGCAGAGTGAGGGCATATTGGGAAACCTGAGGAGTCCCAACTCTGTTTGTAGGAATGTGGTTGGAACTTTTCACGTCCACTTTCTGCACTCTTCCACTGAGCACACTCTGCACATTGTTTGGAAGAAAGAGGTCCGATGGGTCTTGTCAATGGACTGTCCATGAATCTGGGGCCATTTACTTCCTTCAGGGCATATGCCAATGACCCTGGGTGTACAGGAAACTCCAGAATCAGGTGCCCCAGCTGGAGGATGAAACCCTTGGTTTCCTCTTGCTGGAGAGGGATACATGCAAGGCTGTAGCTGTCTCTCGTCTCTGTGTATCTGCTAGAAAGCCTTTCTTCTTGGTGGTGGCTCCTCTTCCATTTGGTTTTTTCTGTTGGTGGGGGTGACATTACCTCAAGGGGACCTTCTCTGCACTCTCAAGGAAGAAGGTGTTGTTGGTACAAGAGTGGAAGGACAGTTATGAATTGTTTGTGGTGTTGTGTAATGAGTGGGGGAGAGGAAAGGGGAGCTCAATCTGGGGGTAGGGGGTAGGTCAAATGGTTGCCCCATTTCAGGCTTTTGCTTTCTTTTGATTAGGGAAATTTGGGCCCAGCAGGGCTTTGAGGAGGAGGCTCTGAGAGTATAAGGAAAGACTGACAGTGGGGAGGACAAGAGTCTTTGTTGTGATGATCGTGGTGGACATTGTGGGTTCAGCACTCTTTCTCCTGTCTCCTTTCTCCATTCTTGTGCCCTTCTTTTGGGTTAGCATAGCTGAGGGACAGAAGATAACAATGGACCCTGATGGATATCCTGTAAGAAAATATGGCTTTTTTTTTCTAATAAACTAGGACATTTATTATGGGAACAGATTTATTTTCAATTTTCCCAAGTGAATTGTGATTTTGTCTGCAAGTGAAGGCTTTGCTGTGTCTTCCTTGTTCTGTTGTCTAGACCTGTGAAACATGGCTGTTGTGGAAAGGGAGCTCTTTGCCTTGCTATACTGTTGCACAGTGTATAATCTAAGGGAATTCTGAGAAGGGACTGCTGTTGCTTACACTATTTTTTTTCTCCAGAGATATTTTCCACCTTTTTCATATAGCTTTATGGGCCCTTTATCACTGCTTTTGCTGCCAGGTCCCTGAAGTAACACTCTTGGTTTGTCAAAATAAAAAGAGGCTTATTTAACTTACAGAAAAGATTTGCCTACATTGCAGAGAGTCAGAAAT
>NW_011495079.1:71709-72282 GCF_000754665.1 Bison bison bison | reverse complement strand
TCCTAGTTGAGCCAGTAATACTTTTGTTATAGTTTGGGACTAGACCTGCAAGAATGAGTGAGAGCCTGTAAAGGTTCACTAGTAACCTTTTACTGCAGAGAATATAAAAAGACATACTATTGGGACTTCCCTCGGGAGGTCCAGTGGTTAAGGCTCCGTGCTTCTGATATAGGGGGGAGGGAGTTCAATCCCTGTTGGGGGAACTAAGATACCACACGCTTCATGGCATGGCCAAAAAAAAAAAAGAAAAAAAAAAGACATTGCTGAGTTTCCCTGAGTTAGCCTCATTTCTGTGTTTGTAAAATCTATTTGTTGCTTAAATTTCTTGTATTTTGTTAAATACTTACGTTCTTCCAATAAAATTCATTTGCTTCAGAAGATTTCACTTGTATGTTTTTTCTTATTCACAATGAACACCAGCATGATCAAAAACTGAGACTCTGTCATGTGCATTGTCACCTGAACCGGGGCGGAGCTCTAAGCTCTGAAGGCTGATGCATTAAGAACAGGAGCTGGTGGCAAGGGGATGGGGTCTCCAGGCCATGCTAAAAGTTCCCCTCTTTGTTAAAAAGT
>NW_011495079.1:69089-70367 GCF_000754665.1 Bison bison bison | reverse complement strand
AAATTAAAGTTTTGATCTCGCCGCCTACCAAAACTGTGCAAATTAATAAAGGTCAAAGAGTAACACAGCTTTTGATTTTACCTTATTGTCAGACAGGAAAAAACTTGACTTCTTAAGCTAGGGGCCACAAAACATTTGGATCTAGTGATCTAGCCTTTTGGGTGCAGGAAATTACAGCTCCAAGGCTTTTAAAAGATCTTTTAATTCAAAGGAATAAAATGTCAGGGCTGAGTTACGAGCAGTTATTTAGGCTCTTCAACATTTAAGAGACCACACCTTCAATCTTTTGACTGACTCCTGATATATTGTAGGGTTGTTTCCTCACATAGAGACTGCTAATATTCAAGAAAATAAAACTACTATTTTCTCCTTGTTATCTGATTTACAGAAAGAGATTAAACACAGAGATAAAAAATATTTTGTGGGACATAGAGCCCATTCTGGCTTGTCTGGCCCTTTACATGAAGGAAATGCTTTGGCAGATGCATTGACTAAAGTAATTGCTTTAAACTTACATAAAAAGATTGATAAGGCCAAAAATTCTCACAAAATTCACCATCAAAATGCAGTTGGTTTAAGGTATAAATATCATATCCCGGCCAGATGTGTTGCTAACTTGTGGGAGAGGGTATATTTGTATTTTTCCTCAGGACAAAGATTCGCCAATTTGGATCCCGGAGCGGCGCCCCACACCCTCCTCACTGCACCCCATGACCTAGAGCCAGGAAAGTTTGTGCAGCGAGTGAGGGCCAGAGAGGAAAGCACACCCAAGGAGTGCCGTCCAGACCAGCATGGCCCCGCAGGCGAGAGGGGAACGCCCCGATCCCAGGTGGCAGCTGCTAGCCCAAGTCCCTGAACCCTACCCCTCTGTCCGCCATGGGTGCCGCGGCCCACAGCCTGCCACTTGTGTTCTGCCTCCTTCTGCTGGGGACACTGCTCCCCGGGCCGACACCTGCAGCTGTTCCCCGGTGCACCCACAACAGGCATTTTGCAATGCAGACATAGTGATCAGGGCCAAAGAGGTCAGTAAGAAAGAGGTGGACCTAATATAGTAACTTGTGAACAATGTATGCTCTTCATCTTGTTTGACCCCTCAATATAATGTTTGCTCTTTTGTGGTGTTGCAATGCCCACCCTATCTTATGGTGCCTGCAACGGTAACCACTCAATGGTATGATAATTATGGTCTTGCTGTATTATAACAACTACAGGATTTAATGCGATCACAATGGTTTGTGGGCTTACTTATCTTGGGAAAAGCAGCTCTAATAACTGCAA
>NW_011495079.1:68663-68989 GCF_000754665.1 Bison bison bison | reverse complement strand
AAATTGACACTGTCCTGTCATGCTGACTACCGGTGGATATGTGTCACACCCCTGAAAGTAAACGAGGCAGATTATTACTTGGAGAAAATTAAAAATCATATTTCAGGTGTTTGGAACAGTTCCGAGATTAGTTTAGATTTAGGGAAACTTAATAATCAAATAACGACCATGGAACACTCCCGATTAGATTTTACTGCCACAGGAGTAGCAAGTGACCATTTCCATACATTCTCTAACTTTATTTCAGGAAAAAACATGCTTTCTACTATTTTTAGCTATGCTGCTGTAGCTGCTTTAATTCTGCTTCTCATAATTATTCTTCCTTG
>NW_011495079.1:68044-68563 GCF_000754665.1 Bison bison bison | reverse complement strand
AGTGGGTACAATTTTTTGGCATTGTTTATTCTTTAAGAATATCAATACACTTTCCAGTTCTAACTGGAATTAGACATGCAATTAACTAAAATTGCATGTCTTACGTATAGTATACCATGGTTTAAACATTTCAGCATGGACTTACCCGGTGGTCCAGTGGCTGAGACTCCGTGCTTCCAATGCAGGGGGCCAAAGTTCGATCCCTGGTTGGGAAACTGCCGGGAGGCAGCACAGGTGTTCCCACTCATGACAAGGTCATGAGGGAGAGCCCTGATGGGCAAGGTGAATCAGGGCTTGAGGGCCTCCCACCCTGGATCTGCCTGAGCGTCTACCCCAAAACCAGAATCTGTCTACTCTTTCACGACTTTCACCAACTCTTCTGACATTAATGGGGGGCTATCCCCGACCACCTTTCTCTGAAGAAAATGAACTTAAAACTCTAGTTAATAAGTCTCCTGGGCATAATAGGAGTGTTTCAATTCAAACCCCTCTGATGACTTTCTAGCTTGCCTGACAGGT
>NW_011495079.1:67469-67944 GCF_000754665.1 Bison bison bison | reverse complement strand
CCTGACTTTAGAATAATCACCTTTAGAGAAAAATAAGTTTTCTGAAGAAAGGGTCATAAAATGTTAACAGGCCTCCTGGCCAGAAGATGATGTAAATCACCTAAAGCTTTTGTATATGATAAGTTTGCAGACATCAAGGACTGCTGAATTGCATGACTCTACCCCCCCACCCATTATCCTCTATGCACAACTTAAGGTATAAAAACTACTTTGGAAAATAAAGTGTGGGCCTTGCTCACTGAAGCTTGGTCTCCCCACTTTGCCCCCAAAGCTCCCAAAGCGTTGCCTAAGCCTGAGGATGATAAAATTTTTTTGAACAAAGGAGCTTTTAAAGCAGATGCATGCACAAAATGCAGAGTGTGCTCCTTGGAGAAAACCCCCTCAGGGGGGCCTCACCCAGGCTAGGACAAAAGCGGAATGGTAAGGGGATTTAACAAAAATATTAACCCCTGATGTGCCGGTTACTCCAATTCCA
>NW_011495079.1:66593-67369 GCF_000754665.1 Bison bison bison | reverse complement strand
TTTGTTTGGACTCCTGCAGCTACGCATGTGATTGTTCACAGCCTCCCAACCGTGAGAGGCACGGGAAGCTTAAGATATTCTAACAATGAAGGGCTTCTCAGAGAGTTAAAATTGTTAGAATAGAACTAGTAGAGGATTTCTTTGTTGAGCTAGTGCTTGCTTCCAAGTTTCCATATCCCTTACCTACTGTGTCCCTGGGAGTGTATTGATTAATATAGTTGGTATATAGAAATGTAAGTAGTAGCTTTAATGTTTGTAACCTTGGACCCTTGAGTTAATTCTTTTCTTGTTATAGCCCACCACACTTTTTCCCTATAAGAAAGCAACTTTATCTAATGCTTTTAGAGGGTGGTGCCTGACCTTAGAATAATCACCTTTAGAGAAAAATAAGTTTTCTGAAGAAAGGGTCATAAAATGTTAACAGGCCTCCTGGCCAGAAGATGATGTAAATCACCTAAAGCTTTTGTATATGATAAGTTTGCAGACATCAAGGACTGCTGAATTGCATGACTCTACCCCTCCCCATTATCCTCTATGTACAACTTAAGGTATAAAAACTGCATTGGAAAATAAAGTATGGGCCATGCTCATCAGGCTTGGTCTCCCCGTGTCGTTCTTTCTCTTTCCTTTTCCTTTTCAGGCTGATTCCCTGGAGCACAGGGGCTCTCTGCATTCACTTTCCTGCCTGGGCTTCTAAGACCCACTCGAGAAGGTGCCTAAGGTGGGGCACCTTCAGCTATTCGAGAGGGCGCCTGTGGCCTACATGAACAGAGCAA
>NW_011495079.1:63355-63988 GCF_000754665.1 Bison bison bison | reverse complement strand
CAACACCACAGTTCAAAAGCATCAATTCTTCAGCACTCAGCCTACTTCACAGTCCAACTCTCACATCCATACATGACCACTGGAAAAACCATAGCCTTGACTAGACGGACCTTTGTTGGCAAAGTAATGTCTCTGCTTTTCAATATGCTATCTAGGTTGATCATAACTTTCCTTCCAAGGAGTAAGCGTCTTTTAATTTCATGGCTGAAGTCACCATCTGCAGAGATTTTGGAGCCCAGAAAAATAAAGTCTGACACTGTTTCCTCTGTTTCCCCATCTATTTGCCATGAAGTAGTGGGACCGGATGCCATGACCTTCATTTTCTGAATGTTGAGCTTTAAGCCAACTTTTTCACTATCCTCTTTCACTTTCATCAAGAGGCTTTTGAGTTTCTCTTCACTTTCTGCCATAAGGGTGGTGTCATCTGCATATCTAAGGTTATTGATATTTCCCCCGGCAATCTTGATTCCAGATTGTGCTTCTTCCAGCCTAGTGTTTCTCATGATGTAGTCTGCATATAAGGTAAACAATCAGGGTGACAATATTCAGCCTTGAGGTACTCCTTTTCCTATTTGGAACCAGTCTGTTGTTCCATATCCAGTTCTAACTGTTGCTTCCTGACCTGCATACAAA
>NW_011495079.1:62662-63255 GCF_000754665.1 Bison bison bison | reverse complement strand
ATGATTCCACATGCCACAACTAAGACCCAGTGCAGCCAAATAAAAACATATTAAAAAACAAAAAACATTTCCCCAGAAAATGGCCCTATTGTGGTCAGTAACCCCATCCCTACCCCCATGGGAAAGGAGAGTAAGACTGGCAGTCTGTTCTGCCTGTAGCTCTTCAGGGTGGCTGGGTGCCTATCTCTTCCTGGGATTTCATAAAGATCTTGGGATGAAAGTGGCAGCAATTCTGTTCTTGCCATTCAGTCTAGAGGACCCTAAGCTTTAATGTCTCATTTCCTGCCTGAGAGGTTCATCAGGATGCAGAGCTCAGATCACTTCTTTTTTTGGCCAATTGCAGCTGGAACTTTATATCCCTTTTATTATCCTCTCCTGCTACAGAATGAGTCTCATATAAAATTATAAGCCATCTCTCGTTGGCCCTATTTCAGGTCAGTGGGTATGATTTTACCTGAGGCATTTGCATTTAGACTGCCAAACACCATGAAACCCCACTACCATTCTGATCTTAATTTACACCCCCAAGCCCCAACCAAAGCACTTTCCATGGAGGCAGGCCCAGGGCAGGGGTGCACAGGGCCGTGGGCATT
>NW_011495079.1:61476-62562 GCF_000754665.1 Bison bison bison | reverse complement strand
GCCCACCCTCCCTGCCGAGTTCGCCACGCACTCGTCCTTCTGAATTCCTTGGTTTGCATGAGGTTCTGTGAACACATTTTCCTGCTTATTCATGCATCTCTCAGACAGATTATTGGCACCTACGCTGCAGATGTTGCCTGCAACATTAATGGGAAAGCCCCAAATACTAGCCAGCATAATCCAGAGCAGCATGTTCAAAGAGTGCACCATGACCAGGGAATGTAAGGAAGGTTTAATGCTAATAAATATCTTAACATTCTACATTAAAAGACGAAAATAAAATAATCATCTGGTTATCTGCATCAGCTGTGAAAAGATAAAAATGAAGAGTTATCTGATGTTACCAGAGGCATTTGCTTTTATTCTATAACCAATACCAGAAAATCAAAAGACCACTCAGATCATTAAGCTACCTTCTCTGACATCATCATCACATATATGCACATAATTCAGTGTTTACTTAGGGCAATGACACTCCAATTTCTTTCACAAATCATGTGTTTTCATGAGACAGTGCTACAAGTCAACCTTTCTAGATAGACCCAACAGCTCAACCCGAAGAGGATGTGACTCTTTCCAGAAGAAAATATGCAATTAACTAACCTGTTTGGAGTTTGGATTTTAGTTGAACTCTTACTTAATATATTGCATATATATCAGAACATTTAAAGGAATCTTAGTTTTACAGATTTTGTAAGTTTAGTTTTTAAAACAAATAGATTTAGTGTTCATGAATGTTTTACTCACTGACTGCTTTTTCCCCCTCCCAAATCTGTTTTTCTTCTGCATTCTTCCCCTTGATAAGTGAAAGTTCTTTACTTCCTATTGCTTAGGCCAAGCACCCTGGCATCTTCCTTGACTCCTGTTTCTTTCGTGTCCTTCACGAAATCCATCAGCAAATCCTCAACTCCACCTTCAACATATAACAAAAGGGCTGCACATCCAGGGACAGGAGGAATTGCTGTGGCCTTTCTTTCAGTCCATTTACCACAGTCTGTATGTGGAAATAGGAGCCAATACCTAGAAGCAGAGTCCCATAAGCAGTATCAGATCAGATCAGGTCAGTTGCTCAGTCGTGTCCAACTC
>NW_011495079.1:60701-61376 GCF_000754665.1 Bison bison bison | reverse complement strand
CAAATTTTTCAAGAGGCAGGTCAGGTGGTCTGGTATTCCCATCTCTTTCAGAATTTTCCTCAGTTTATTGTGATCGACACAGTCAAAGGCTTTGGCATAGTCAATAAAGCAGAAATAGATGTTTTTCTGGAACTCTCTTGCTTTTTCCATGATCTAGCAGACGTTGGCAATTTGATCTCTGGTTCCTCTGCCTTTCCTGAAACCAGCCTGCACATCTGGAAGTTCATGGTTCACGTATAGCTGAAGCCTGGCTTGGAGAATTTTGAGCATTAGTTTACTAGCATGACAGATGAGTGCAATTGTGAGATAGTTTGAGCATTCCTTGGCATTGCCTTCCTTTGGGATTGGAATGAAAACTGACCTTTCCAGTCCTGTGGCCATTGCTGAGTTTACCAAATTTGCTGGCATATTGAGTGCAGCACTTTCACAGCATCATCTTTAAGGATTTGAAATAACTCAACTGCAACTACATCACCTCCACTAGCTTTGTTTGTAGTGATGCTTTCTAAGGCCCACTAGACTTTACATTTCAGGATGTCTGGCTTGAGGTGAGTGATCACACCATCATGATTATCTGGGTCGTGAAGATCTTTGTTGTACAGTTCTTCTGTGTATTTTTGCTACCTCTTCTTAATATCTTCTTCTTCTGTTAGGTCCATACCATTTCTGTCCTTT
>NW_011495079.1:59792-60246 GCF_000754665.1 Bison bison bison | reverse complement strand
TCTATCAGATCTAGTCCCTTAAATATATTTCTCACTTCCACTGTATAATCATAAGGGATTTGATTTAGGTCATACCTGAATGGTCTAGTGGTGTTCCTTACTTTCTTCAATTTAAGTCTGAATTTGGCCATAATAAGTTCATGATCTGAGCCACAGCCAGCTCCTGGTCTTGATTTTGCTGGCTGTATAGAGCTTCCCCATATTTGGCTGCAAAGAATATAATCAGTTTGATTTCGGTGTTGACCATCTGGTGATGTCCATGTGCAGAGTCTTCTCTTGTGTTGTTGGAAATGGGTGCTTGCTAGGACCAGTGTGTTCTCTTGGAAAAACTCTATTAGCCTTTGCCCTGCTTCTGGAAATTACATATTCCAAGCCAAATTTGCCTCTTACTCCAGGTGTTTCTTGACTTCCTCCTTTTGCATTCCAGTCCCCTATAATGAAAAGGAGATTTTTT
>NW_011495079.1:57639-58590 GCF_000754665.1 Bison bison bison | reverse complement strand
TACTGTGATATTGAATGGTTTGCCTTGGAAACGAACAGAGATCATTCTGTCATTTTTGAGATTGCATCTGAGTACTGCATTTCAGGCTCTTTTGTTGATCATGATGGCCACTCCATTTCTTCTGAGGGATTCCTGCCAGCGGTAGTAGATATAATGGTCATCTGAGTTAAATTCACCCATTCCAGTCCATTTCAGTTCACTGATTCCTAGAATGTCGACATTCACTCTTGCCATCTCTTGTTTGACCACTTCCAATTTGCCTTGATTCATGGACCTGACATTCCAGGTTCCTATGCAATATTGCTCTTTACAGCATCAGACCTTGCTTCTATCACCAGTCACATCCACAGCTGGGTATTGTTTTTGCTTTGGCTCCATCCCTTCATTCTTTCTGGAGTTATTTCTGCACTGATCTCCAGTAGCATATTGGGCATCTACTGACCTGGGGAGTTCCTCTTTCAGTATCTTATCATTTTGCCTTTTCATACTGTTCATGGGGTTCTCAAGGCAAGAATACTGAAGTGGTTTGCCATTCTCTTCTCCAGTGGACCACATTCTGTCAGACCTCTCCACCATGACCCGTCTGTCTTGGTGGCCCCACATGGCACGGCTTACTGTCATTGAGTTAGACAAGACTGTGGTCCGTGTGATCAGATTGGCTAGTTTTGTATGATTATGGTTTCAAAGTGTGTGCTCTCTGATGCCCTCTTGCAACACCTACCATCTTACTTGGGTTTCTCTTACCTTGAACGTGGGGTATTTCTTCACTGCTGCTCCAGCAAAGCACAGCTGCTGCTCCTTACCTTGGACGAGGTCACCCCTCCTGACCTTGAACATGGAGTAGCTCCTTTAGGCCCTCCTACACCCGCACACCCACCCCTCCTTGGATGTGAGGTTGCTCCTCTCGTCCACCACCCCTAACCTCGGACATGGGATAGCTCCTCTTGGCCG
>NW_011495079.1:56697-57539 GCF_000754665.1 Bison bison bison | reverse complement strand
AGCTCCTCTTGGTCACTCCTATGCCATTGCAGCCTGGCGCTCTCAGTTGCCACCCCTCACCTTGGGCGTGGGTTAGCCACTCTCAGACGTGCTTCTGCACAGTCTGTCACAGCCAGCACACTTCTGCACCACTCAAGGGGTATGAATCCCTTCTAATCCCCTAGTGTGAATACAGAATCAAAAATGGGTGTAAAGGAAACATCTGTGGATTTGCAAGGGGTTAGAATTTCAGCTCAGTGTTCTCTCTCCATATCCTAAGAGGAGCAGAAAATAAAAGGAATCTCCTTTCTACCTCCAGGAGAGTGGAGGACAAAATTAACATATAGCCCACAACTTGAATGTTGTACAAAGTTCAGATGCAGGATTAGAGTTTTAGACCACTGTTTGGGATCAGTGAAACTTTGTGATTGATGGAAGAAATTTTCACAATTGAGATATGGGGAAACAATTCTGGCTTATATGTGATTTAGCTTGAACTTTATGCTAACTAGAATAGCCTGTCTTACGACCTGTTTATCATGCGGTGTACATCTGCTTTAGCCATTAAGAAAATAATTCTTTATCCAGAAGTAAAGCATGTACACTTTGAAGGTGGGGATAAATGTTACCCTATTCTATGATGCTTATGCTAGTATTCCTTTAAATATAAGTTTTCCTTCCCAGATACCAAGGTCCTGATGATTCACTCTGTACGTGCTAATCTATTACTTTTGAAATCTTGAAGGAATGTACCCCTGCATGTTTCTGTTTGATGGTTCTTCATTCTGCAAAGATATAAAACTGTGATGAAAACCATGCTTCTCCAGCACAGCTTCTGAGAGTTACTGATAAGTTTTTCCCTA
>NW_011495079.1:54882-56597 GCF_000754665.1 Bison bison bison | reverse complement strand
CTACCGACCTGGGGAGTTCCTCTTTCAGTATCCTATCATTTTGCCTTTTCATACTGTTCATGGGGTTCTCAAGGCAAGCATACTGAAGTGGTTTGCCATTCCCTTCTCCAGTGGACCACATTCAGTCTGATCTCTCCACCATGACCCACCCATCTTGGGTTGCCCCACCGGCATGCCTTAGTTTCATTGATTTAGACAAGGCTGTGGTATAGACACCACTATATATAAAATAGATAACCAACAAGGACCTACTACAAAACCACAGGCAACTCTGCTAGACATTCTGTAACAACATAAATGGAAAAAGAATTTGTAAATTAATAGATATATGTATGTGTGCCTGTGCAAGCTCAGTTGCTTCAGATGTGCCCTACTCTTTGTGACCCTATGGACTGTAGCCTGCTAGGCTCCTCTGTCCATGAGATTCTCTAGGCAAGAATACTGGAGTGGATTGTCATGACCTTCTGAGCGTATCTTCCCAACCCAGGGATTGAACCCAAATCTCCTTCATTGAAGGGTGATTCTTTAACAACTGAGCCAAGTGGGAAGTCCAAATACATGTATATGTAAAGCTGAATCACTTTGCTGTACACCTAAAACACAACATAGTAAATCAAATATACTCAAATTAAAAAAAAAATACATCGACATGTAGAACAATTAGCTCAAAAAACTAATCGGAAAATGCAGAAAGATTCCTAAACCTACTCTCAAAGAAAGATCCACGGGTAATAGGGTAGGAAGGGAAAAGTATCATTCAAGTCCTGACCTGTGCCCATGGGAGAGGACTCAGAATATAAGGGAGATTACACGGTTGGAGATATGCCCTGGGTGTGAGTGGTTCGAGCCATATATTGCACACAAGTCCTGGGGTCTGACATAGGGAAGAGAAACACCCTTAGCTGGTTGCAGAGCCATGTGGACTAACAGGAGGTCTGTGGAAAGCCTGGACTTCCCTCTCCAGGAGCATGTGCTCAGGGGCTTGCTCCCAAGCCACAGTAAAGAGGACAGATTGAGACTGCATTTGTGGATGCCTGTTTTGCCCCCAAGTGCCCACCCCTACACATGCCAAGCTTACTTAGTGTGGCTTATCTGCATTGGAGCAGGGGCTGCCATGACGAAGCAGAGAGTTGGGATGTGGGAAACAGAGGTACATCTGGTCCAGGGCGGCATCTGGGTGGGAGAGACAGGGCCACGCTCATGGAGGGCACTTACATCAGGAGAAGTGCTGATCTCTGGTGGAGGCCAGACTGCCACAGGAGATGATCCAGTATGTGCCCAGAGCCCATGAGGGCCTCACCTGCCCAATGGCACCCGTCTTCAACAGGGTAGGGATAGCAGAGGCTGGGGGAAGTGATCAGCTGTGAGGGACTAAGAGGTCTCAGATCAGAAGCTATGTTTAAGCAGGGCAGGAGACGCTACTGCCGGTGCTGGCACAGATGGCAAGTTGGAGGTAGCCTGGACCTGTGTAAGCAGCCAGCCTATAGATTTGCTCCTTTTTTTCCCTAACCAGAACATGCTCCTCTTGTCCCTCTGTGGCAAGCGTTGCAGTGCTGGGAGAGGGGAGCGTACATACTTGAGGGAACACAGCCAGATCTGGTCTGACATTCAGGGCTTCTTCTCCAGAAACTTGGGACCCCACCCTGCCCCCAATAGGACAGTGAAAGCCACTGAGATAAAGGAAGTTTCTGCCTCACATCTGGCTTCAGACCTGG
>NW_011495079.1:54428-54782 GCF_000754665.1 Bison bison bison | reverse complement strand
TAAAAGGACTGGTCTTCATTGAAAGTCTGAGAGAAAGTGAGTTCAGTCGGTTAGTCGTGTCTGATTCTTTGCGACCCCATGAATTGCAGCACATCAGGCCTCCCTGTCCATCACCAACTCCAGGAGTCCACCCAAACCCATGTCCATTGAGTTGGTGACGCCATCCAAACATCTCATCTTCTGTTGTCCCCTTCTCCTCCTGCCCTCAATCATTCCCAGCATCAGGGTATTTTCAAATGAGTCAGCCCTTCACATCAGGTGGCCAAAGTATTGGAGATTCAGTTCAACATCAGTCCTTCCAATGAACACCCAGGACTGATCTCCTTTAGGATGGACTGGTTGGATCTCCTTGCA
>NW_011495079.1:53994-54328 GCF_000754665.1 Bison bison bison | reverse complement strand
GGCATCTTGTCCAATCACTTCATGGCAAATAGACGGGGAAGCAATGGAAACAGTGACAGACTGTATTTTCTTAGGCTCAAAATTACTGAATATGGTGTCTGCAACCATGCTTCTTGGAAGAAAAAACTAGAACAAACTTAGACAGCATATTAAAAAGCAGAGACATTACTTTGCCAACAAAGCTCCATATAGTTAAAGTTATGGTTTTTCCAGTAGTCATGTATGGATGCAAGAGTTGCAGCATAAAGAAAGCTGAGCACCAAAGAATTGATGGTTTTGAGCTGTGGTGTTGAGGAAGACTCTTCAGAGTCCCTTGGACAGCAAGGAGACCCAA
>NW_011495079.1:53298-53894 GCF_000754665.1 Bison bison bison | reverse complement strand
CTTGGTAAAAAAAAAAAAAAAAAAAAAGGAATCATTCCAAGCATCTTTTCTGACTACAATGCAGTAAGATTAGATCTCAATTACGGGAGAAAAACTATTAAAAATCACAACATATGGAGGCTGAACAACACACTGCTGAATAACCAATAAATCACAGAAGACTTCAAAAAAGAAATCAAAATATGAATAGAAAGAAATGAAAATGAAAACACAACAGCCCAAAACCTGTGGGACACTGTAAAAGCAGTGCTAAGGGGAAAGTTCACAGCAATACAGGCATACCTCAAGAAAAAAGAAAAAAGTCAAATAAATCACCTAACTCTACACCTAAAGCAACTAGAAAAGGAAGAAATGAAGAACCCCAGGATTAGTAGATGGAATGAAATCCTAAAAATTAGGGCAGAGATAAATTCAAAAGAAACAAAAGAGACCAGAGCAAAAATCAACAAAGCCAAAAGCTGGTTCTTTGAAAGGATAAATAAAATTGACAAACCATTAGCCAGACTCATCAAGAAACAAAGGGAAAAAATCAAATCAATAAAATAGAAATGAAAATGGAGAGATCACAACAGACAACACAGAAATACAAAGGATAC
>NW_011495079.1:52750-53198 GCF_000754665.1 Bison bison bison | reverse complement strand
TTTTTTTTTTTTTTTTTTGTTCTAACTGGAGAATGCTCCTCTTGTCCCTCTGTGGCAAGGGTTGCAGTGCTGGGAGAGGGGAACGTACATACTTGAGGGAACACAGCCAGATCTGGCCTGACATTCAGGGCATCTGCTCCAGAAACTTGGGACCACACCCTGCCCCCAATAGGACAGTGAAAGTCACTGAAAAAAAACAAAGTCTCTGCCTCACATCTGGCTTCAGACCTGGCACCACCGAATTGCCCAGGTGATAGCTGCTGGCACACCCTAAGGAAAGACATGATCTGTGGTCCATCAAATCCAGCCCCACCCCTCCACCACTCCCTACTGAGTATGGTACAGACTGTACAGTGATGCTCCCCCACAAGATCACCCCTTCAAGGCCATAATAGATGATTGATGCACTTAAATTCAGAGAGGCAGAGAAAAATCGGAAGATAAAAGG
>NW_011495079.1:52052-52650 GCF_000754665.1 Bison bison bison | reverse complement strand
CCATCCCTCTGGGTCATCTCAGTGCACCAGCCCCAAGCATCCTGTATCATGCATCGAACCTGGACTGGCAATTCGTTTCATTTATGATATTATACATGTTTCAATGCCATTCTCCCAAATCATCCCATCCTCTCCATCTCCCACAGAGTCTCGGCTTTTTAATACGCTATCTATGTTAGTCATAACTCTCCTTCCAAGGAGTAAGCTTCCTTTAATTCCATGGCTGCAATCACCATCTGCAGCGATTTTGGAGCCCAGAAAAATAAAGCCAGCCACTGTTTCCACTGTTTTCCCATCTATTTCCCATGAAGTGATGGGACCAGATGCCATGATCATAGTTTCCTGAATGCTGAGCTTTAAGCCAACTTTATCACTCTCTTCTTTCACTTTCATCAAGAGGCTCTTTAGTTCTTCTTCACTTTCTGCCATAAGGGTGGTGTCATCTGCCTATCTGAGGTTAATGATATTTCTCCTGGCAATCTTGATTCCAGCTTGTGCTTCCTCCAGCCCAGCATTTCTTATGATGTACTCTTCATATAAGTTAAATAAGTAGGGTGACAATATACAGCCTTTATGTACTCCTTTTCTATTTGGAACC
>NW_011495079.1:51320-51952 GCF_000754665.1 Bison bison bison | reverse complement strand
ACACCTATTCTACTCAAACTCTTTCAGAAAATTTCAGAGGAAGGAACACTTCCAAACTCACTCTATGAGGCCACCATCACCCTAATACCAAAGCTTGACAAAGATGCCACACACAAAAATAAAACTACAGGCCAATATCTCTGATGAACATAGATGCAAAAATCTTTAACAAAATTCTAACAATCAGAATCCAACAACACATTGAAAAGATTATACATCTTGACCAAGTGGGCTTTATCCCAGGAATGCAAGGATTCTTCAATATCCACGTATCAGTCAATGTAATACACCACATTAACAAATTGAAAAATAAAAGCCATATAATTATCTCAATAGATGCAGAGAAAGCCTTTGACAAAATTCAACATCCATTTATGATAAAAACTCTCCAGAAAGCAGGAATAGAAGGAACGTACCTCAACATAATAAAAGCTATATATGAAAAACCCACAGCAAACATTATCCTCAATGGTGAAAAATTTAAAGCATTTCCCTTAAAGTCAGGAACAAGACAAGAGTCCCCAGTTACACCACTACTATTCAACATAGGTTTGGAAGTTTTGGCCACAGCAATCAGAGCAGGAAAAGAAATAAAAGGAATCCAAATTGGAAAAGAAGTAAAACTCACTGTT
>NW_011495079.1:50230-51220 GCF_000754665.1 Bison bison bison | reverse complement strand
TTAGCCACTGTTTCCACTGTTTCCCCATCTATTTGCCAAGAAGTGATGGGACCAGATGTCATGATCTTAGTTTTCTGAATATTAAGCTTTAAGTCAACTTTTTCACTCTCCACTTTCACTTTCATCAAGAGGCTTTTTAGTTCTTCTTCATTTTCTGCCATAAGAGTGGTGTCATCTGCATATCTGGGGTTCTTGATATTTCTCCCAGCAATCTTGATTCCAGCCTGTACTTCTTCCACCCCAGCGTTTTTCATGATGTACTCTGCATAAAAGTTAAATAAGTAGGGTGACAATATACAGCCTTGATGTACTCCTTTTCCTATTTGGAGCCAAGCTGTTGTTCCATGCCCAGTTCTAACTGTTGCTTCCTGACCTGCATACAGGTTTCTCAAGAAACAGGTCTGATTTTCATATAACTTTAAGAATTTTCCACAGTTTATTGTGATCCACACAGTCAAAGGCTTTGGCATAGTCAATAAGCAGAAATAGATGTTTTTCTGGAACTCTTTTGCTTTTTTGATGATCCAGCAGATGTTGGCAGTTTGATTTCTGGTTCCTCTGCCTTTTCTAAAACCAGCTTGAACATCTGGAAGTTCACGGTTCACGTACTGCTGAAGCCTGGCTTGGAGAATTTTAAGCATTACTTTACTAGCATGTGAGATGAGTGCAATTGTTCTGTAGTTTGAACCTCTGACCAAACAACTAAATAACAGAGATAAATAATTAACTAGGTAAAGAGTCCAAAGGATTAGTAATAATAATGCTAACTGAACTAGAAAAAATATGCAAAAACTGTGAAAATTCTAACAAGGAACCAGAAAATATAAAAAAGAAACAGACAGAGCTGAAGAATACATTAACAGAAATGAAAAACAAACAAGAATTTCAGCAGACTGGATAATAACACAGGAGTGAATAATAATGGAAATCACCAATCAGAATAGCTAAAAGAAACCTCATCCCCCCAAAAATGAGAACAGTTTAAGAAAC
>NW_011495079.1:49304-50130 GCF_000754665.1 Bison bison bison | reverse complement strand
GTTCCATGTCCAGTTCTAACTGTTGCTCCTGACTGCATACATGTTTCTCAAGAGGCAGGTCAGGTGGTCTGGTATTCCCATCTCTTGAAGAATTTTCCTCAGTTTATTGTGATCCACACATGCCGGGAACCAGCATGGGAGATCCCACCCATAACAAAGGTCATGCAGAGAGGACCTGAAGGCAAAGGCGAGTCAGGACTCAAGGGACCCCCTGGACCTGCTCGAGCATCTACCCCAAAACCAGAATCTGTCTGTCTTACTATTTTATGACTTGCACCAACTCCTCTGACATTAATGGGAGGCTATCCCCGACCACCTTTCTCTGAAGGACATCAACTTAGAGCTCTAGTTAATAAGTCTCCTGGGCACAATAGGAGTGTTTCAATTCAAATCCCTCAGATAGCTTTCTAACTTGCCTGACAGGTTTATCCAGACTCCCACAGCTACGCATATGATTGTTTACATCCTCCCAATCGTGAGAGGCACGGGAAGCTTAAGATATTCAAACAATATAGAGCTTCTCAGGGAGTTAAAAATTATTAGAACAGAACTGATGGAGGATTTCATTCTTGAGCTAATGCTTGCTGCCAAGTTTCTATATCCCTTACCCATTGTGTCCTTGTGAGTATATTAATTAATATAGTTGGTATATAGAAATATAAGTAGTAACCTTGATGTTAACCTCCTTAGACCCTTGAGTTAATAAATTCTTTCCTTGTTATCCCCCACTGCACTTTGCCCTATAGGAATGCAACTTTATCTAGTGCTTTCAGAGAGTGGTACCAAACTTTAGAAAAATCACCTTTGGAGAAAATAAGTTTTTCTG
>NW_011495079.1:46788-49204 GCF_000754665.1 Bison bison bison | reverse complement strand
CACACAGTCAAAGGCTTTGGCATAGTCAATAAAACAGAAATAGATGTTTTTCTGAAGCTCTCTTGCTTTTTTGATGATCCAGCAGATATTGGCAATTTGATCTCTGATTCCTCTGCCTTTTATAAAACCAACTTGAACATCTGGAATTTCATGGTTCACATATTGCTGAAGCCTGGTTTGGAGAATTTTAAGAATTACTTTACTAGCATGTGAGATGAGTGCAATTGTGCTTTATTTTGAACCTATGAGCAAACAAATAACAGATAAAGAATTAACTAGGTAAAGTGTCCAAAGAAATAGTAATAATAATGCTAACTCAACTAGAAAAAAATAGTAAAACGCATTGAAAATTCTAACAAGGAACCAGAAAATATAAAAAAGAACCAGACAGAGCTGAGGAATACATTAACGGAAAAAAAAAAAAAAAAAACAAAAAACAAGAAGAATTAACAGCAGAACTGACAATAACACAGGAGTGAATAATAATGGAAATCACCAATCAGAATAGCTAAAAGAAACCTTCCCCCCCCCAAAGAAAATGAGAACAGTTTAAGAGACCTATGGATAACATTAAGCTTATCAGCATTCATATTATTGGTGTCTCAAAAGAATAAAAGAGAGAAAAGATGGTAAATTGTATTTGATGAAATTATGGCTGAAAACTTCCAAAACCAGAAGGTAGTACAGAAATCACACAGGGTACCAAACAAAATAAACCAAAACAAACCCACACTAAGATACAGTATAATTAAAATGGCAGGAGTTAAAAATAAAGAGAAGATTCTAAAGGCAGCAAGAGAAATCACAGAATCACATAAAAGGGAAGCACCATAAGGCTATCTGCTAAATTTTGTATAGAAACCTTGCAGGCCACAGTGAGTGGCATTATATATTGATATTTAAAGTTTTGAAAGAGAAATACTTACAACCTGAATATCTACCCAGTAAGATTATCATTCAGAATTGAGAGACAAAGTGCTTCTCAGACAAGCAAAAATTAAGAGTTCATCAATACTAAACTAACCCTGAAATAAATGTTAGAGGATCTTCTCTAAATAGAAAAGAAGAAAGAATTTGTTGGAGAGGAAGAATCCCACTAGTAAAGACACTAGCCAAGATATGAAAGTAAACCAAATGCTTATCAACAGATAAATGAATAAATAAGCAGTGTTGTATACACAGCTGCATGCACACACACACACACGCACACACACACACACATACACACACATGATGGGATATTACACAGTCACAAAAAAAGGATGAAAAATTTCTATTTGCAACAATATGGATGGACTTGTGAGGAATTTTCCTTAGTAAAATAAGTCAAATTAGAGAAAGAGAAAGACAAATACTCTGTAATATCATCTGTATGTGGAATCTAAACATGCAACAAACTAGTGAATGTAACAAAGAAGAAGCTGGCTTAAAACTCAACAGTCAAATAAACATCATGGCATCTGATCCTGTCACTTCATGGCAAATAGATGGGGAAACAATGGAAACAGTGACAGAATTTATTTTCTTGGGCTCAAAATCACCGCATATGGTGTCTGCAGTCATGAAATTAAAAGACACATGCTCCTTGGAAGGAACAATAGAATAAACATAGATAGCATATTAAAAAACAGAGACATTACTTTGCCAACAAAGCTCCATATAGTCAAAGTTATGGTTTTTCCAGTAGTCATGTATGGATGCAAGAGTTGGAGCATAAAGAAATCTGAGCACCAAAGAATTGATGGTTTCGAATTGTGGTGTTGGGGAAGACTCTTGAGCGTCCCTTGGACAGCAAGGAGATCCAACTAGTTCATCCTAAAGGAAATCAGTCCTGAATATTCACTGGAAGGACCAAAGCTGAAGCTGAAGCTCTAGTACTTTGGCCAGCAGATGCAAAGAAGTGATTGATTGGAAAAGCCGGAAAGACTGAAGTCTGAGGAGAAAGGGACAACAGAGGGTGAGATGGTTGGATGGCATCACCCACTTGATGGACATGAGTTTGAGCAATCTCTGGAAGTTGGTGATGGACAGGAAAGCCTGACATGCTGCAGTCCATGGGGTTGCAAAGAGTCCAACACAACTGAGCAGTTGAACTGAACTGATAGTGATAGGGAGAATATTTGACTACAAGTTCTTCACATGCTCAAAATAGAACAGAAAAAGATGTTTCTTTTACATGGAAGGATAACCAGGGCAAGCAGGAACTCTCTCTCTCTCTCTGTATGTGTGTGTATGTTATGGGACAAGTGGTGGGATAGCAGACAGTATGATGGAGCAGTTTAACCAGAAGTGTTTCCCTCTGTAGTGATATGATTCTCAGAATGAGCTGTTAAGGAAGACAGAAATGTCTGAATCTTAGTACTTGCTCAAGATTGGGGAAAAGCTAAAGTTCAGAGGAGAGAAGCTTGGCTAAAAT
>NW_011495079.1:46337-46688 GCF_000754665.1 Bison bison bison | reverse complement strand
AAAGAACTGACTGATTGGAAAAGACCCTGATGCTGAAAAGACTGAAGTCTGAGGAGAAGGGGACAACAGAGGATGAGATGTTTGATTGGCATCACTGATTGATGGACATGAGTTTGAGCAATCTCTGGGAGTTGGTGATGGACAGGAAAGACTGACGTGCTGCAGTCCATGGGGATGCAAAGAGTCCAACACAACTGAGTGACTGAACTGAACTGATAGTGATAGACCAGTTAGACCTAACTGATATCTATAGGACATTTCACCCCAAAACAATGAATTTCACGTTTTTCTCAAGTGCACATGGAACCTTCCCCAGGATCGATCACATCCTGGGCTATAAATCTAGCCTTG
>NW_011495079.1:45799-46237 GCF_000754665.1 Bison bison bison | reverse complement strand
ACATCTACATCTTGGTCCCCACCCTGGGCCTCACTGAGTGGTGGGCAGAGCCTGCCAAAGGCCGGGCTCCTGCTGCTGGTCCTCAGCCTGATCATCCAAAATGGAGACTTCACCCCTGAGGATGTGGTCTGGGAAACACTCAGCAGGATGGGGGTGTGTCCCAGGAGGGAGCACTCCATCTTTGGGGAGCCCAGGGAGCTGTTGACCCATGTGTGGGTGTGGGAGGGTTACCTGGAGTACCGGCAGGTGCCTGACAGCAACCTTGCTCGCTATGAGTTCCTGTGGCATCCCTGGGCCTATGCAGAGACCAGCAAGTGGTTAGTCACATAGTATCTGCTTAGGGACAATGAAAGGATTTCCAGGGTCTTCCCACCTCTATTTGCAGAGGCTGTGAGGGAAGAGGAAGAGGGTCCCTGGGCCAGAGCAGCAGCCAGGTGA
>NW_011495079.1:45276-45699 GCF_000754665.1 Bison bison bison | reverse complement strand
AGCCTCCAATTAAAATAAATAAATTTATATTCAAAAAATTTTCAACATCAAAAAAAAAAAAACCACACTCGACCCCAACTGAAATATCTGGGCATCCCGGTCTGGGCTGTCAGGCTGAGACTCCACACCTGCTCACTTCCTCAGTGAACTCAGGGAGTCATAGGCTTGGTCTGTGGGACACATTCTCTGGTGGGCAAAGGGAGGTGCCCATGTCCTGTGAAGACTCGAGATGAGGGTCTTTTCTAGGGTCCCCAGGGGATGCATGTGCCTCCCTCCTGAGAGCCCTGGGGGACCAGGGAGCATGGCATTCAAATTTAACCTCATTGATCCTGATGGGAGGGGAGAAGTGAGGGCCTGGGTCAGGTTCCCAGGTTAAGGTCAGCAGAGTAAAGGAACCCAGCTGTGTTAGGAGTCAAGGTAGAA
>NW_011495079.1:44340-45176 GCF_000754665.1 Bison bison bison | reverse complement strand
AGGGAAGCCTGGCGTGCTGCAGTCCATGGTGTTGCAGAGTCAGACACATCTGAGCCACTGAACTGAACTGGCCAGTCTCTGCTGTTATTTAAGAGAGGCAAAGTCTGTCCATAGACAAAATTGTTGTTACTGAAATCACAAGTCCATGTGCCTGACACAGAATGAGACCCATGAAAACTAAACAGTAGAGTTTGGAACAGGGAAAGCTTTATTACAGATGCATACACGGAGTAGGGTGGCTCATGCCCTAAGAACACAAAGTTTCAGCAAGTCCCTTTAAAAGCCAATGTGAGAGTGGGGTGTAGTTAGTTGTTGCAGACTTCTTGGTGTCAGATCCTTTGTTCTTAAGGTCAGGTCATTGTCAGGTAATGATGTTCCTGTAAATCTCTACCAGATGAATGTTATTCACTGTCTTGACAAGAAAGGGAAGTCTCAAGCCGCAGCTTTCACCCAGCAATATTCCAGTCCTGGTTAAGAGGAATCAGATCTCAGCTGGCAGCTCCTTCAGGGCCACTTCCCACATTCTGCCCAGTTATCATGCCTGACAGATCCAGGCACCCTATCCAACAGGTCCTCTGTCTCCTCAGACCATCCAAATGGGGAGATCAGTTCTCACAGACTGAGACTCAGAAAGATGGCCACTGCTAGTAGGTTGCAGAGATAGGGATGGGGGAGAGATTCACTGTTCCTCAAGGCCTGGGCCAAGGCTAGTGGAGGATCTGAGTGAGGGCTCTGGAGCACTACAGGTTGTAGTCTATAATCTGTTCCCTGGGCCCTCCAGCTCACCCACTGGCCCAAGGCTGGGTGATCTCCAGGCCCTCCAAAAGAGTGTTTAA
>NW_011495079.1:43763-44240 GCF_000754665.1 Bison bison bison | reverse complement strand
GATTAAAGATCTAAGTGTGAGACCAGCAACTATAAAACTCCTAGAGGAGAACATAGGCAAAACACTCTCCGACATAAATCATAGCAGGATCCTCTATGACTCACCTCCCAGAATATTGGAAATAAAAGCAAAAATAAGCAAATGGGACCTAATTAAAATTAAAAGCTTCTGCACAACAAAGGAAACTATAAGCAAGGTGAAAAAACAGCCTTTACAATGGGAGAAAATAATAGCAAGTGAAGTAACAGACAAATAATTAATCTCAAAAATATACAAGCAACTCCTGCAGCTCAATTCCAGAAAATAAACGACCCAATAAAAAAATGGGCCAAAGAACTAAACAGACATTTCTCCAAAGAAGACATACAGATGGCTATCAAACACATGAAAAGATGCTCAACATCACTCATTACCAGAGAAATGCAAATACAAGACCACAATGAGGTACCATTTCACGCCAGTCAGAATGGTTGCTAT
>NW_011495079.1:43125-43663 GCF_000754665.1 Bison bison bison | reverse complement strand
TGAAAGAGACACGTATACCCCAGTGTTCATCACAGCACTGTTTATAATAGATAGGACATGGAAGCAACCTAGGTGCCCATCAGCAGATATATGGATAAGAAAGCTGTGGTGCATATACACAATGGAGTATTACTCAGTCATTAAAAAGAATACATTTCAGTCAGTTCTAATGAGGTAGATGAAACTGGAGCCTATTATACAGAGTGAAGTAAGCCAGAAAAAAAAAAAAAAAAAACACCACTACAGTATACTAACACATATATATGGAATTTAGAAAGATGGTAATGATAACTCTGTATGCAAGACAGCAAAAGAGACACAAATGTATAGAACAGTCTTTTGGAGTCTGTGGGAGAGGTCTAGGGTGGGATGATTTGGGAGAATGGCACTGAAACATGTGTAATATCATATGTGAAATGAATCGCCAGTCCAGTTCCAATGCCTGATACAGGATGCTTGCGGTTGGTGCACTGGGATGACCCAAAGGAATGGTATGGGGAGGGAGTTATTAGGGGTGTTCAGGATGGGGAACACGTGT
>NW_011495079.1:41250-43025 GCF_000754665.1 Bison bison bison | reverse complement strand
CTGTTGCCTAGTAACAGGGTGGTGAGAAATGAGGCACAACAATGGCTTTCTTCTGAGGACTGTGCTCATCCTGCTCTGCTACATTGTGAATAGAATAAGAATCACTTTGAGGTTAAGGTCTGTCAAAGTAGGTTTCAAGATGGGCTGGCCTTCACATTCTTGTTGGCTTTGAAACATTAGCTATACTATATGCTGAGCATGTGGTCAAGTGACAGTTGTTGGAGAGGCTTAGAGATAATCACTGGTGACAGGTATGCCTGGGAGTACAATGAGAAGAATGATGAGCAAAAGTTAAATAAGTGTGTGAAACCAAAATCTGAGGTTGGAAAGGAGTTAATCAAAAAGATTCCAGCACACTGGACCCAAAGTGTCCTTATGTAACAGAGCAGCATGAGCACAGCGCTTAGAAGTGAAGTGAAGTTGCTCAGTTGAGTCTGACTCTTGGTGACCCCATGGACTGTAGCCAACCAGGCTCCTCCGTCCATGAGAATTTTCAGGCAAGAATACTGGAGTGGGTTTCCATTTCCTTCTCCAGGGTATCTTCCCAATCCAGGGATTGAACCCAGGTCTCCCACATTGTAGGAGCCACCGTCTGAGCCACCAGGGAAGTAGCCATTGCTGTGCCTTATTACTCGGCATCCTGTTATTAGGCAACAGGTCTTTCTCAGCCATTGGTCAGTGCTGCCATGGGCCCCGCCCACAAGCAACCAACTATCAATGAGGTACCTACTGGTACTTTTACTCCTCAGCTGTTGGTCAGCACCTCAGTGGGCCCTACCTACTGATAACTGTCAATGAGGGACCATAGGGAAAGTGATTCAGTCAAGAGTCAGTCGTGTGAGGTGAATGGTGGTGAGCTGACTCTTGCCGTTGACCAACTTACAACTTTTAAAAATAATGGGGATACATTTCTGGTAGTGGGGCAAGTTGAAGTTTCCTACTCAATATTAGAGTTGAAGCATCCCCAAGAATATTAGTGGTGGAGACATTTGAGACTTTCTTTGCTCTGATGAGTAATCTTATGAAGACTGTGTATGGACCTTGGGGCAACAGACTGAGGATTCACCAAGTTTGGGGTTCTCTAAAGCTCATCAGAGTAGACAGAACACCCAACCTGTTCTTAATTAGTTTTTTTTTTCCACTGTACATACTTGTTCTTAAGTGCCTCATGCCCCTCAAGAAACCAGAACAGGCAGAGGATGGTCTAGAGATGAAGTGACTAGAGGACTCTGAAACGATGAAGTGGGATAGACAGTGTTTGGCAGAGGTTCATAGAAGGATGGAGGAGGCAGTAGTGTTTTATGGTGACACATAAATCAAAGGATAAAGGGAATTGAAGGGAAATTTGAAGGTCATGAGAAGAAGGAAGGAGGAGAAGGTGCAGAAAGATGGGAAGGGGTAGGTATTTTGTAAGTTAGTAGGCAGAGCCCATGTTTCTGAGGCCACTGGAATTCTAAATTGTCTTTAGCAAAAACTTTTGCCAGTTTTTAAAGAGTTTGAATTGAGTTAAGGTCATAATGGTAGAGCGGAGAAAGAAAAGGGAGCAAACAGAGTAAGGATCTACCCACAGGATTTCAGTCAGGAGGTTGATGGGCCTCCTAGGGTAAAGCAGTTGGAGATTAATTCCCTATTGAATTAAACTCCAAGAGGATAATAGGAAGACAATTAAGGGAGGAGGCTGGGCCCTGCCCAGACCACATACCTCTCATTCCTGAAGAAATCAGGAGACCTCCCTTTGCCATACACACACAGAAAGACTCCTTGCAGGCTGAAAG
>NW_011495079.1:38720-41150 GCF_000754665.1 Bison bison bison | reverse complement strand
AGGAGTCAAGGTAGAACCCTCAGAGGGTCTCTGTGACACCAGGATTTCCAAGTCATCAATTGTCTCAGCCCAGGGAGACCCTGGCAGAGTTGTAGGAATTAGCCCCTTACTCTCACTTGCCTCTCAGGAGTCCTGGCTGGGGAGGGCCTGGTTCTAAGGGGAGCAAGGTCAGGGACAGAGGGTGGTGCTCAGACCTGCTGAGAGTCAAAGTGAAGAGCAGAAGGAGGGTTGAAGAATGTCCAAGGCATCATCTCAGCTCTGGGAATCCCTGAGCATGGAGCCCTGATGTCGTGTCTGCAGACTCCTCTGGCTGGGGGTCCCACTGAAGTGATGGCCTTGGTGTGAGGGTCCCGTCTCTGGTCAACACAAGGGGCATACCTGGACATGTCAGGGCTCAAGATGAGGACCTTGATGGAGGACACAAGGAATCCCACAGGTCCCAGAACCTGCTGTCATGCCAAGGGTGACTCTGGTGGGGACGTGAGTACCAGGTCTCAGAGACACTGGAGACTTGATATAAGGGGTGAGGCCTCAGAGATTGGAGGGGAGAGTCTTAGGTTCTGAAGCAGTTTAGGTGAGGACCCTGAGGGAGGACTGAGGGGATGCTGGACCCCAATCAGAGGAGACCAAGGGAAGCCGGTCCCTGCTGTCAGTCCTTGGTGGCCCTGGGTTACGATGAGCTCATTAGACATCCTGACATCCTGCCAGACTTCCTGGCATCCAGGTCTCAGACTGGGGACCTTACATATGTGGCAAGGCTTCAGGTGGGCCAATTCCCAGGTCTGGTGGGGTGTCAGGTTGAGGACCCTGAGAAGGAACTAGAGGACCCTGAACCCCAATCAGAGGACACCTCAGAGAAGCTCATCTCTGTCGTCAGTCCAGGGCAATTGTGGGGATAGGATGAGTGCAACAGGCATGGTCTGATTTCCTGACATCTGGGTCTTGGAGAGATGAGACCCTGGTATAAGGGGCTGGGCTTCAGATGGGGAGAGGCGAGAATCCCAGGTCCTGCCCAGAGGTAAGGTGAGGTGCCTGAAAGAGGACAGAGGAGACCCTGAGTGAGGACCAATGGAACCCCGCAGGTCTCCACACCTATAGTCGGCCCTGGGAGAGCTTGGTGTGAGAAGAGCACATTAGGCCTGTCTGAATTCCTGACATGGGGGTCTCAGAGGACTGGGGACCTCGTGAAAGCAGTGAGGTCTCAAAATGGCAGATGGGACAATCCTGGGCCCTGCTGGAGTCCAGGCTCCGTGCAAGGAATGACAGAGGTGGTTAGACCTTAAGACAGGGAGGTATCCTTGCCTTTGATGGGGATCTTGGAGGCCCCATAGCAGGATGAGCGTTTTCCTGACCTATGGCTTAGGGACCTCAGGATCTGAGGTGTTCGGGCAGAGGGGGCAGTGTTCAGGTCTGCAGAGGGTATACTCTACAGATCTGGAGGGATAACTGAGTAGACTCCTGTCCTGTCCCTGTGGTCAGTTTTTGGAGGCCAGGAAGGACATGAGGAGGAGCTGAGGACCGGGTATCTCCCCAACCTAGAACCCACAGGAAGCCCTGGGCAAGTGTGGCCACACATGGGGCCCATCAGCACTTTCTGCTCAGACTAGGGTCTTGTTCTGAGTTTCCCTGCAGGCCCCCAAAGGGGAGGGACCAGGTTGTGCCAGGGGAAAGGTGAGCACTACAAGGAAGCCCTGAGGGGACCTCACCCCACAACTGGGGGGACTTCACAGAGTCCACCCCACCTACAAGCATGGAAGGCCCAGAGATATGTCTCAGTCTACCCCTGAGGTGTCCCCTCCATGTCTCTCACAGGAGCTCCAGGAAACAGGAGGTGAAGCAGAGGTCTGAGGCCCGTGTTCTGAGGTCAGAGATCAGAGGAGATCCAGGCAGTGCCAGGAGTCAAGGTGAGGAGGGTGTCGTGAGTGTGCACCAGGGGCTCCCCTTCCCAGAACAGAGGGAAACCACAAAGCCCATATTCCCACACCCGGTCATCTCAGGAACTTCCAGCTGTTCTGACTGCACCCTGGGGAGACATTGCCCTTCCTCCTTCAGGTAGCCAGGTGTCTGGCCGTCCAGGAAGAGTACCCCTGTGAAGCTCGAGATCACCCCTCAAGAGGAGACCTGTAAGTGGCCTGTGTCAGACTGCCCAGGGTGCGTTTCTCAGGTCAGGCCGCTCACACCCCCTCTGTCCTTCAGGCACATGGTTTGCATCTATCCTTCTGCCTCACTCCTGTCTGTGGTTTGGTCCCAGGCATTGCGCTCAGGATCAAGATGAGTGAGCTGAGCAAACTTGAAGAAGACCTTCAAGACCCAGGGGAGGCCGAGGCCAGGTAGAGGGGCAGTCCCTGTGGTCTGAGGTGGGGGAATGCTGCAGCCCCCTCAGCCTTCTCTCCCTCAGTCTCCTCCTCAGCCCTGTGGAGGCCTTGCCCC
>NW_011495079.1:37510-38620 GCF_000754665.1 Bison bison bison | reverse complement strand
GTCAGCCTTCTCAGTAGTGAGGGCCCGGGTCAGTTGGGGTACCCAGTGTGTAGCACTTTTGGGTTCCTGTTCTCTACGATGACATGGAAATTCATCTCTGTTTTCTTTAGGAATTGTTCAATTTTTTTTTTCAGCTGAAAACTTAATAAATTTCAATATCTAACTTTGTGAATGGCATTGATCACACTTGTATTTGTACGTACCCAGTTTAAGGGCCAGAGTTTTGCTGTTTTGTAAAAGAGATTGGAAACTCTCCCATTATTTTGTGAACCTGAGCAATGTAACATGGATTGGAATTACAATTAGTTTGCACAGGTGAACTTACTTAGCAGTATACTGTTGGTGGAAGAATCAGAAAAAAAAATATTGTAGTGATCTTTCTTCTTATACTTTTAGCCTGTTCTTTTCTACAGCTAAGCCATGTCTGTTTAGTTGGATTTTGCTGGATATTATTTAAGAATGCAGGAGAAAATTGATGAGATTAATAAGCCCCCATGATCCCTGGCTCATTTATTCCACAGACCTTTATGGAGCCTGTGTTCTGTGGAAGGTCTTATGTTAGCAGTGGGGACACTGGGAGAAGCAGGACACCCCCATACCTAGAGTGGGAGTCTAAAGTCACTCTGAGGGCCCAAGGCCATCTCCAGGCAGCTGAGTTCTTGCTAACTCACCTGCCACTCCTCACCCTCTTTGGCTAAAACAGCATCTTTTATACAAAAGTTTACAAAGTCTGGTGACTGAAGAGGGGCCCCCATGTGAAGGTGAGTGGTTCCCTGTGCTCCCCTATGGTCATGGGTGCAGCAGGCCCCATCCAGCATCTGTGCTGGGACTGCAGCCTTCTCTCAAGGGTTAAGGAGGCCCCCTACTGAGTGAGGATGAGAGGGTCCAGGCAGGACAGAACAGAGGGTCCCAAAGAATACACTCCACTCCTACTGGGCATCCTGGGGGACCTAGTCTGGGTTGGCAGGCTGAGACCCCACGCCCCCTCACTTTCTCAGTGAACTCAGGGATTCAGAGGCTTGGAATTTGTGGTGCAGTCACAGATGGGCAGACAGAGGGGCCCACATCCTGCGGAGACTCAAGGAGACTGGGGGTCCCCAGGGGATGCAT
>NW_011495079.1:36955-37410 GCF_000754665.1 Bison bison bison | reverse complement strand
AGGCTGAAAGTGGAACAATGTCAAGGGATGCTGTCTCTACCCAGATGCCTTTTTGGTAAAATCCACTTGGTTAAGCCGAGTGGCTGAGAGGAGCTACCCCACGTCTGAGGTCAGGGGCAGCGGCCGAGAGAAGCTACTGCACGCCTGAGGTCAGGAGGGGTGGCCATGAGGAGATATCCCTCCTCCAAGGTAAGGAGTAGCAGCTGCGCTTTGCTGCAGCAGCCATGAAGACATACCCCACGTGCAAGGTAAAAGAAACCCAAGTAAGACTGTAGGTGTTGCAAGAGGGCATCAGAGGTCAGACACACTGAAACCATAATCACAGAAAACTAGCCCATCTGATCACACAGACCACAGCCTTGTCTAACTCAATGAAACTAAGCCATGCCTTGTGGGACACCCAAGACGGGAGGGTCATGGTGGAGAAGTCTGACACAATGTGGTCCACTGGAGAA
>NW_011495079.1:36397-36855 GCF_000754665.1 Bison bison bison | reverse complement strand
AGAAATGGAGTAGCCATCATGGTCAACAAAAGAGTCTGAAATGCAGTACTTGGATGCAGTCTCAAAAACCACAGAATGATCTGTTCGTTTCCAAGGCAAACCATTCAATATCATGGTAATCCAAGCCTATACCTCAACCAGTAATGCTGAAGAAGCTGAAGTTGAACGGTTCTATGAAGATCTACAAGACCTTTTAACTAACACCCAAAAAAGATGTCCTTTTCATTATAGGGGACTGGAATCCAAAAGTAGGAAGTCCAGAAACACCTGGAGTAACAGGCAAATTTGGCCTTGGTATGCAGAATGAAGCAGGACAAAGGCTCATAGCGTTTTGCCAAGAGAATGCACTGGTCATAGCAAACACCCTTTTTCAACAATGCAAGACAAGACTCTACACATGGACATCACCAGATGGTCAACACCAAAATCAGATTGATTATATTCTTTGCAGCCAAAGA
>NW_011495079.1:35994-36297 GCF_000754665.1 Bison bison bison | reverse complement strand
GAAAAGGCAAAAAAGTTAGGACACTGAAAGATGAACTTCCCAGGTCAGTAGGTGCCCAATATGCTACTGGAGATCAGTGGAGAAACAACTCCAGAAAGAATGAAGGGATGGAGCCAATGCAAAAACAATACCCAGTTGTGGATGTGACTTGTGATGTAAGCAAAGTACGATGCTGTAAAGAGCAATATTGCATAGGAACCTGGAATGTCACGTCCATGAATTAAGGCAAATTGGAAGTGGTCAAACAGGAGATGGCAAGAGTGAACATCGACATTCTAAGAATCAGTGAACTAAAATGGACTG
>NW_011495079.1:35547-35894 GCF_000754665.1 Bison bison bison | reverse complement strand
GCATTCACTGCTGGGGTAGTGAATGCTCCTGAGCTAGACTGGCTCTATGGCTAGTCAGAGCTCCCACAAGGCACACACAGCCCCGCTGGCCCCACTAACTTGTGGGGAGCCTGCAGCAGGGGACCCCCATGATTCCTCCCCAGATCTAAATGTTGATTCAGGAGAGACTTTGGAGAAGCAGGGTGACCAACCCAAGAGCCCAGATCCAGGTCTCCATGACAATCTGCCCCCACAGGGCCCGAAGCCAGAAATGGCCAGCAAGGAAGAGAACAACACCTTCCTTGGGCTGTCCTTCCCCAGGAAGCTCTGGAGGATTGTGGAGGATGCAGCCTTCACCTCTGTGCACT
>NW_011495079.1:34289-35447 GCF_000754665.1 Bison bison bison | reverse complement strand
CTGGGGTAATGGCGTCCAGATGTGACATCACTGATCCCAATGGGAGGGAAGAAGTGAGGGCCTGGGTCATGTGCCCAGGTTCAGGTCAGCAGAGTGAAGGAATCCAGCTGTGCTATGAGTCAAGGTAGAACCCTGAGTGGGCTCTGGGACCCCAGGACATCCAGGATGTCAGTGCTATCGGACCCTGGGTCCCCAGCAGTGTTGTGGGAATAAGCCCCCTACTCCCGCTTGCCTCTAAGGGGTCCTGGCTGGGGAGGGCCTGGTTCTAAGGGGAACAATGTCAGGGTGAGAAGGTGGTGCCCAGACCTACTGAGAGTCAAAGTGAAGAGCAGGAGGTTTGAGGATGGCCGGGTACATCCTCCCAGCTCTGGGAAACCCTGGGCATGGAACCCTGATGTCATGTCCACAGACTGTCCTTAAGGGTCTCGGTGCAGTGGCGGCCTTGGTGTGAGGGTCCCACCTCTGATCAACACAAGGGGCATTCCTGGAAGTGCTAGGGCTCAAGATGAGGACCTTGAGAGAGGACACAGGGAACCCTGCAGGTCCCAGGACCTGCTGTCAGCCTAGGGCAATTCTGGTGGCTGCATAAGCACAAGGTCTCAGGGACATTGGAGAATTTACATAAGGGGCGGGACCTCATAGACTGGTGATGAGATTCTTGGGTTCTGAAAGAGTTTAGGTGAGGACCCTGAGGGAGAACTTAGGGGACCCCTCAAGAGGAGACTTAAGTTGCCTGTGTCAGACCATCCTGGGTGTGTTTCTCAGCCAAGGCCCATGGTCCCCATCTGTTCCCTGCATCACTCCTGTCTATGGTTTGATCCTAGGAATCATGCTTGTGGTCGAGATGAGTGACCTGAGTAAGCCAAGCAAGACCAAGGAAGATCTTCAGGACCCAGGAGAGGCTCAGGGCCCTGTGGAGGTGCAGCTCTTGGGGGCTGAGGTGGGGGAGGCTGCATCCCACTTGGCCTCCTCTGAACCTGGGGAGGGCAGCCACTCTGCCTGCTATGAGTTCCTGTGGGGTCCGCAAGCCTAGGCGGAGACCAGCAAGTGGCAAGTCATGGTGTTTCTGTTCAGAGTCAACCAAAGACAGGGGGCCTTCCCACCCTTGTCTGCAGTGGTGGCAAGGAAGGAGGAAAAGGGGGCCTGAGTCAGAGCAGC
>NW_011495079.1:33695-34189 GCF_000754665.1 Bison bison bison | reverse complement strand
AGAGGTGGCAAGAACACACAGAAGAACTTTACAAAAAAAGAGCTTCACAACCCAGATAATCATGATGGTGTTATCACTCACCTAGAGCCAGACATCCTGGAATGTGAAGTCAAGTGGCCTTAGAAAGCATCACTACGAACAAAGCTAGTGGAGGTGATGGAATTCCAGTTGAGCTATTTCAAATCCAGGAAGATGGTGCTGTGAAAGTGTTGTACTTAATATGCCAGCAAATTTGGAAAACTCAGCAGTGGCCACAGGGCTGAAAAAGGTCAGTTTTCATTTCAATCCTAAAGAAAGGCATTGCCAAAGAATGCTCAAACTACTGCAAAAGTACACTCATCTCACAGGCTAGGAAAGTAATGCTCCAAATTCTTCAAGCCAGGTTTCATCAGTATGTGAACTGTGATCTTTCAGATGTTCAAGCTGGTTTTAGAAAAGGCAGAGGAACCAGAGATCAAATTGCCAACATCTGCTGCATCATCGAAAAAGCAAGA
>NW_011495079.1:33079-33595 GCF_000754665.1 Bison bison bison | reverse complement strand
GGAGAGTGAAAAAGTTGGCTTAAAGCTCAACATTCAGAAAACGAAGATCATGGCATCTGGTCCCATCACTGCATGGCAGATAGATGACTTCATGGCAGATAGATGGGGAAACAGTGGAAACAGTGTCAGACTCTATTTTTTTGGGCTCCAAAATCACTGCAGATGGTGATTGTAGCCATGAAATTAAAAGACGTTTAAAAAAAATTTTTTTAAGATATATCTAAAAAATTATTAAGGAACTAGAAGTTCCTAGATGAAAATATTGTTGCTATAAAGATTTCTAATCTTCTTGAATTCATTTATAAATCTAATAATTTTCTAGTCCCAGGCACCTTATGATTTTGTGGTGACTTGGTTAAGTCCTACTAAGGTTATTCCGGAAGTGTAGTTAGTTTAGACACATGTTGGCACCCTACTCCAGTACTCTTTCCTGTAAAATCCCATGGATGGAGGAGCCTGGTAGGCTGCAGTCCATGGGGTCACTCAAAGTCAGACACGACTGAGCAACTTCACTTT
>NW_011495079.1:29853-32979 GCF_000754665.1 Bison bison bison | reverse complement strand
CAGCAGCCAGGTGATCTTTCCCTCTGTGATTGAAGATGGAGCAGTCAGCCTTCAGAAGTGAGGGCCAGGGCCAGTTGAGGGAACCTCTGTGTAGCATCTTTGGGTTCCTGTTCTCTACGATGACATGGAGATTCATCTCTGTTTTCTTTAGAAAATTTCCAAACTTTGATAGTTTAAGAGAAGGCTGATACCGCTGCTGCTAAGTTGCTTCAGTCATGTCCAACTCTGTGCAACTCCATATATGGCAGCCTACCAGGCTCCCCATCCCTGGGATTCTCCAGGTAAGAATACTGGAATGGGTTGCCATTTCCTTCTCCAATGCATGAAAGTGAAAAGTAAAAGTGAAGTCCTTCAGTCGTGTTCAACTCCTAGCGACCCCATGGACTGCAGCCTACCAGGCTCCTCCATCCGTGGGATTTTCCAGGCAAGAGTACTGGAGTGGGTTGTAAAAGAGATTGGACACTCTTCCATTTTGATTTGTGACCCTGAAAGGGATACATTGGAATTGGAATTAGAACTGTTTTGGAGATGTGAGCTTACTTAACAGCAATATTGATGGGTGAGATTTAGACAATAATAAAGGTGATCATAGTAAATTCATGTTTTTGTCCTTTTGAGGTATCATTTTCAAAAACTAAATTATCTCTTTTTACTTTGATTTGTCTGGGTTATTTAAGGAGGTAACAGGCAATTAATCTGAGCTCCTGCCCACTGGCTCATTGATTCCAAAGACCTTTACAGAGCCTCTGCTCCCTGAAAGGCCATGTTAGCAGTGAGGACACTAGGAGAAGCAGGACAACCCCCACTCCTAGAGCAATGGTCTAGGAGCCAGAGTCACAGAAGTAAGTTGAAGAGTGGTCCTCTAGTCCCACAGAACAAGTCAACACGGGGCAGGGCAGTGGGGCTCCAGGAGGAGCAACCCGGGGTTAGTGTCTGAGCCAGGTCACTTTGGGGCTTTGGAAAGCTGGGTTCCTTCTGGGAGGGGTGATTTTGATGAGGCTGGATGGTGGCACCCCTCAGTATTGCATTGTGTCTTAGGGGTGATGGGAAAGTCTGAAAGGGATCATTGCTGTGAGGTGTCTTTTTGCATCTTGGATAAACCCCAGAGACATCTCCTTCTGGGGCAGGAAGGAAGGGGTCCTGGCTCTTGGCACATTGCTATTGACCACAGGGGTAAAGGATGTGTTTTCCACCCATATCTGCAAGGAATCCTGGAGAACTTTGGTCACACTCCCTTTGAAGTGATGCCCAAGCAATCCATGAACTACCCTCTCTTTCCTGGTACCAGGGATCCAGAACGTAAGGTGTTAATGAGCTTTAAATTATCTCATTTTTTAATTGGCCATTAATCAACGACCTAATCTTTGTTGGGGCTGCAATGAAGGAATATAATGGTTTGGATGGAAGACTGGCTGGGACAGAGACAAAGAGTGGTTCTTGCTTTTCCTGGAGCAGCTTTTTCCTGCTGGAACACTCCTCAACAACCAAATTTAACAGGCGCTCTAACTGGAAATGGGGCTTCTGGGGTACCTCAAAGGTTAAAAACCTGCTTGCATTGTGGGAGACCTGGGTTTTAGCCCTGGGTCAGGAAGATCGCCTGGAGAAGGGCATGGCAACCCACTCCAGTATTCCTGCCTGGAGAATCGCAAGGACAGAGGACACTGGTGGTTTACAGTCCATGGAATCTCAAAGAATTGAACACAACTGAGCTAATAACACTATGGTCCACTATGGTCTAACTGGAAAAGTTAACTAGTTTTATATATGAATCATCATGTTTGGCTGATTAGCTGTTCCACATCCTATTGAAGTGCATATTCTCGGACATGGCCTGGACCACAGACCAACCAACCCCTTCCCACAGTGGAGAGTGGAGGAGTGTCTGAAGGCAACAGTGTGAGAGATTCTTGCCCGACCATCACAGTGCCAACAGAGGCCAGGCCCTTCCAGATGCATCGCATCCCTCAGGTGCATCCTGCAGCCCAACACATGGGGCTCCTCACACTAGCCGCAGTGAGGGTGGGGAGTAGCTGGAGGGCCTCTGGGCTGGGGACTCCAATGTGGGGATGCCAAGGGCAGAGGCAGGAGAGTGAGGCTGAGAAAGGCAGGCCTTGGACATCATGAGTGCTTGTGTGTACACAACGCAAGTATCCTGAGCCACAGCTTAAAAAACTTGGTGCCACACAAACACACTGCCAGGGCCCACATGGTGCCTGAAGGAGGGGTACCAGAAAAGGCAGCTCCCTCAGAACACAGGGGGTGAGGAGGGGACCAGAGAGGGGGCAGGCAAGAATGGCCACCTAGCCAGGCTGCGACAAATACCACGGTCTTTAGTCCCCTTCAGAGGAGCCAACAGGGTCCCCCACTGATGATCACAGCCTTCAGGGTCGTGTCCCAGTCAGATGAACCTACCTAAAGGAATGTTTTGTCAACCTGTTTAACAGTGCAAAGGCAAGGGAGCAAACTCAGGTTGTGGCCTGCAAGCTCCATTCTAGCCTCCAGTCCTCAGGCTGAAAGGCCCCTGGGCAAGCCTCTTCCACACCCTCTTACCTCTCCCCTTTCAGACACCAGGCAGTGGCCCTCACACAGGGCAAATGACTCCACTGAGTGGCAGAACTCCACTTTCTCTAGGGGGACAGTGCCCTAGGGTCCTCACACACTGGCCTCTCCAAGGTGCCAGTCTGTTCTCTACATGGTGATTTTGAAGAACAGTGGCCACAAAGGTCAGAGAAGAAACATCTCTAAACCCACTGCCCTATCACCCATGTGCACTGAAGACAGGTGACTTTCAATGGAGTTTTGTCCACTCCCACACATGGACACTCATCCATTTTCAAATACAGGTAGACGGGGGCTTCCTCTGGTGACATCTAGCTCAACAAGTCTGACATGTCTCTGGGAGTGAGCGTCTGTAAAGGAAGCCCCTTGAAAGGTGCCTAACCAGTGAGCCAACAAAATCATTTGATGTATCTGCCATCTAGGTAAGGGAGAACAAGTCCACAGTGGTGGTGGGGACAGGGGCAGGGGAGGAGATCAGAGCTGGCCTCAGAGAGGACCAGTGAAATGTTTGTTTTCAATAGAACAGGCTGTACCTTGAGCCCCCAATCAAGTCCTTCAAAGGGCAGG
>NW_011495079.1:29043-29753 GCF_000754665.1 Bison bison bison | reverse complement strand
TGTTTTACTACTTTTTGTGTTATGGGAATTCTTTTCTTCAAAACCTAAGGGCCAGGCCCTTGTCATTGACCACTGATCTAGTGGCTAGGATCTGGTGCTCTCACATCTGTGACCCGGCCTCAATCTCTAGCTGGGAACCAAATCCCCACTTCAAGTTATTGCAGGCCCAGGCTACCAGAGATCAGATTTATTAATCAAATCAGAGATAGCCTGGAAAAAGTCCTGCTCGATTATTCCTTTGTACAGTCCCTGTCTGAAGTGCCAAAAATATTTCATCCCCCAATTCCCATTAGATGAGTCAAGGAAAACCACTAGAGTCTTCATACTCAAGAGTAAGGAAAGTTTCCTGCTCAAGAGTTAAGGAATGAGTCCCCACTCAAAATGCTAGAGAAAAACTTCTTTATTCAAAAGAATCAAAATAACTCCTTATTATTCTGTAACAGACTTGACTTCCAGAACACTGCTTGGATTCCCAAATTCATGAACATGAGAGGTCAAAGGATCTACAAGGCTCAGTTAGTTATCTGGGCAGGAATGTCAGAGTTCCATATGGAAAGTCCAATCCTGAGCTAACTCCTGGCTATATGAAACTCAAATTAAAAAAAAAAAAATCCAGACTTAAGTCAGAAAGACTTCAGTCAAAAAGACCATAGCAATAGGGAAAGTCCACTGACCACAAAATCCACAGGCATCTCAAAATCAAACAGAAA
>NW_011495079.1:28573-28943 GCF_000754665.1 Bison bison bison | reverse complement strand
GCTATGGCTTCCCTGGTGGCTCAGACAGTAAAGCATCTGCCTATAATGCAGGAGACCCAGGTTCGATCGCTAGGTCCGAAAGATCTGCTGGAGAAGGAAATGGAAATCCACTCCAGTATTCTTGCCTGTAAAATCCCATGGATGGAGGAGCCTGGTAGGCTACAATCCACTGGGTCGCAAAGAGTCAGACATGACTGGATGACTTCACTCACTCACTCACATGGTTTTTCCAATGGTCGTGTATGGATGTGAGAGTTGGACTGTGAAGAAAGCTGAGCACTGAAGAATTGATGGTTTTGATCTGTGGTGTTGGAGAAGACTCTTGAGAGTCCCTTGTACTGCAAGGAGATCCAACCAGTCCATCCTAAAG
>NW_011495079.1:26490-28132 GCF_000754665.1 Bison bison bison | reverse complement strand
TTTTTTTTTTTTTTTTTTTTTTTTTAAAGAAGAGGGATAAGTAGGGCTAGAAGGAACTTTGCTGGAGTGTGAGGGGGTTGATGGGGTGAGAAGGCAGCATGATTAGGACAGTTTAACAGGAAATGTTTGTCTTGTGGACAGTCAGCAGTGAGTTACAAATTAGCGCTTCCTTAAGCTTGAGGGTGAGCCAAAATGTGGGGTTTGTGGAGAGAAGCCTGAATAACGTTTGGTCAAACCTGTGGATGAAAACTTGCCTGCCACATCAGTAAACAAAGGATGCAGCAGCCATTAAGCCAGCAGCCAACCCCTCCCAACCCTGTGCACCCTGAGGGGATTCAAGAGGGAGAAAAGCATGATTCTGGCCCTAGATAGTTAAGATGCATATCAAAAGAATGATTTCAATGACTTCAATGAGCCCAGACTCTTGCATCTTCCTATACACAGAAAAGTGCTACATTTATTAACTTGAGATGTCTGGTTTTCTTTAATTAACAGTCATCTTTTGATGTTCTGGCTACCTGGTTTTCATTGCACAACTCCCATATATCCTGGCTCCTCCCTTACCTCTTTGGAGTCATCCCTTAGAGCCATCTCAGAGGATGTCTCTGGGGCTCATATCCTCAGTTTTGTCCAGCAAATAAAACATAATTCTCAACTTTTACGTTGTGCATTTTTTTAGTAGACAAACCAATGGGTAAGTTCTGAGTAACTAACTGTGTGAACCATTACAGTTTCGAAAAATCTTTCCAAATTCTCACTTTGTCTCTCTCTTCATGTTGGTAATGAAGAGGAAAAATTAAAATTTTACATAACCTCCTGCTTGTTCTGCCTCTGTAACTCACCTTGCTCCTTGCAAAGTCTGGATCACGTAGGTCATGTAGTCTCAGAAAGTGAGGACTTGCAATACTAGGAACTGGAGTTTATCTCACTCACCCTTGTCCTGCTCTTTGCAATCATCCAGCCCCTGTGAACCTGCTTAATCATGCCTGTCCAGGTCAGGAATCCCCCTCCCCATCTTGACCACTGTTCCCATGCACATGAAACCCCTTAGTTTAAACCATCCTGTTAACAGGCAGTGTTGCCCACTATAGTCTGTCTATAAAAACACTATAACCCCTTTGTTCTGGGCTCAGAGCTGGAGTGTTAACTCCTCTGGGCCAGCCGGCATAATAAATCTGAGTTCTCCAACTCTCCAAGTGTGGTGCTTGGTTTCTCGATTACTGGTTTCTGAAACAGTATTGCTCAGTGAGCTCAAGAATGATAAAAACATCAACTTAGAAAGTCAAAGCCTCAGGATAGCCAAGTTTCCAGTGTAACCATGACCTCAGCTTCTCAGGCTTCAGAGTTCCTTGGTCAAACTTCAACGAGATCCTAACCTTTTCAAATATCACAGACATGTTTACCCGGAGCTCTTTCTGCTACTGTCTTAGAATAACTACATAGTGATGATCCATAGCTTTAAATAAGCAGCTATTTTACAACCGTTTTTCTGAGGTAATCTCAGTTCCCTACACAACACAGACACTGTCACTAAAATTTCAGGGGAAATTATAATCACTTTCCAGCAAGAGAATGAGATCATGGTGTCCCCAACTTTTACTCAGGGCTCAAATGGCCGCTTTCCATACCTGTTGACTGTGAC
>NW_011495079.1:25507-26390 GCF_000754665.1 Bison bison bison | reverse complement strand
GTTTTCAACAGAACAGGCTGTACCTTGAGCCCCCAATCAAGTCCTTCAAAGGGCAGGTACCCACAGACACCCAAGTTGGACATGGGAGGCCAGGATCAGGGGTAGCAGAAGCCCAATCAACCCATTTATGAAGGAAACAGTAATTTTGAGGCAGCCTCCGGGGAGGCTGAATTCGAGGCTCTGGGCAGGGGACAAGAAAAGCACACACACAGGTGTTCCAAAAGTGAGCACTCTAGGGCCAGGAGAGCAGTCTTTATGGGAAGAAATGGAAACTGAAGACAGCAGCCTATGATCTGCAGTGGGATGTTGTCTGGGGGTGGGCAGAGCTCGGGAGGCTGCAAACTCAGCAAAGCACATGGCTGTGCCCTCCCATGTGGCATCCTGGAGAGTCTTTGTCTCAGGTATTTGGGGAACAGTCAAGTGGAACTTGAGGCTGCTCACACTGTGCTCAAGCACAGCCCTACTCTGGGGAGAGCTCGACCTAGGGAGTGGAGGGGGCAGGACAACAGGACTCTGACTTTGGGGCCATCTGAGTAGGACAGACCCACCAGCAGCACCAGCCAGAAGACAACAAAGCCAGAAGAGGGGCAAGGCCAAGGCCAGAGGGTGGGGAGGTGGGACCACCAACACAGGCTAGGCTAACCAGCCCACTAAGGATCCCATCTTCTGGGAGGGACAGTTGCCAGGGGCCCATCTGACCCCTGGGATCTCTCACAGTGGTAACTAAGCCAGGACTCGCCAGGGCCTGGCCCTTAAGCAAAAGCCAACCACAGGCCTGCCCGTTGGTAGGGAGGGGGTGAGGCCAGGGGCACATTTGTCAACCCATACAGGGCCTAGTCCCCTGAAACAAGGCACCTGGCAGCAGACGGGAGCCTTTGCAGGC
>NW_011495079.1:24183-25127 GCF_000754665.1 Bison bison bison | reverse complement strand
CAGCAAGGAAGAGAACAACACCTTCCTTGGGCTGTCCTTCCCCAGGAAGCTCTGGAGAATCGTGGAGGATGAGGCCTTCACCTCTGTGCGCTGGAACGATGAGGGAGACATGGTGGTCATTGAGGCAGATCTCTTCCAGACAGAGGTCCTCCAGCGCAGAGGTGCAGACCAGATCTTTGAGACAGACAGCATCAAGAGCTTCATCCGTGAACTGAACCTGTATGGTTTCAGTAAAATCTCCCCTTCAGATCACTCTGCAGGGAAGAAGATGATGGTAATGTAGAAAGTCCTTTTGGGGAGGCTAGACTAGATAAGCTGAGTGCTGGACGGGTTTCATTTCCCAGGGGAACGTTGTTCTCATGAGAGGGTGGTTAAGGAAAGAGGAGAACACAAGGTCTGTCTTGTTTCACCACCCACCTTAGACAGGATCCACAGGGGTGACTCCAGACCCTGAGCGGCCACTGAATGTCAGGGACCGCCAGTAACACCTCAAGTGAGGATGGCCCCAGGGGCACTCTAGGGAGCAACATGCTAGGGCCTCATAACCTTCCACAATGAAGAGATCTTGTCTCTATACATAGGAACACAGACTTGAAAAATTCTATCTACAATCTTGATTGAATACCTACATAAAAAGTCCCATACCCAGTTATTAATATTAAGAATGAACATTCTTCTCAAGCACACTCAAAATGTTTATAAAGTCTGTCCATATACAAGGCCATAAAGCAAGTTTCAACTAATTTAAAAGAATAAGCACTACAGATACCCCATTCTCTGACCATCACTTTAGTTCAGTTCAGTCGCTCAGTTGTGTCTGACCATAAGGTAATCAAGTTAGAAATGAACTTGGGCCATACTTTCAAAAAGTGGGTTCAGTTGTGTCCGACTCTTTGCAACCCCATGGATGGTAGCCTGCCAGGCTCCTCTGTCCATGAAATTCT
>NW_011495079.1:22771-24083 GCF_000754665.1 Bison bison bison | reverse complement strand
TGGCTTTGTACAACACCTGTTACTCCCTCCTGACGGCAGCCCTTTCCTTCACGGCCCCAAACGAGGCCCCTGAGGCAGAGGAGGAGCAGGGAGAGTCCTCAGATCACACATGTGTACTCTGTGAGCAGGTCAAGGACAAACCCAATCCCTGACCTCTCAGGTTATTAGGGACACTCAAAAGTACTCTTGTCATAAAAAATTGATTTTTGGCTCTAATAAAGTGGAGCAAAACTACACAGGAGTAAATAAAGAATTGAATGAAAACTGCGAGTCTGTGTTCTTTGTCTGTCCATGCTATTCACACAGTGCCGGGTGAGCCAGATGAGGCTGGAAGCCCACGCCTCATGCAGGCTTCTGTCTGGTCCCCGTGGTCCCTTTTCATTGGAAGCAGCAGCATTTCACATGCTTGGCCAAGGGTCTGGCTCACTAGCCGAGTGCTGAGGCCAGCCAGGACAGGCTGGTCACTGCTCAGCAGATGGCCCAGCCGGGCTTCTGACCTTGGGGTTGTCACCTTCCCTGAGTCATGCACCCTGAAGCAGAAGGGACTTCTCCTTGGTCCCCCAACAATGCCACAAGTTTCTGCTCAGCAGCTGAGCATCTCCAGCTGTTGATCCAGGGGCCACCCCTCAAGAGGCTGACCAGAAAGCAGGGTCACCCCACCGGCCAAGGGCCTTGCAAACACATGACATCAAACCCAAAGACAGGTACAAGGTTTCCACAAAGTGAACACCAGCCCTTGTCACTCTGCCCTCACAGGTGTATTTAGGGGCCTGTCTTTGGATGTGAGGCAGCCAGGCACCGCATCCAACACACATGCTTTATGAGCCAAGGGACACATTAGAGCAGGGCAAGGGTCACCTGCAAGGACAAACCACGGCCTGTTTCTGGGCCTGTGGGCCTCTCTGCCTGCCAGAGGCCTCACTGGCTGTTCACGCTCAGCCCCGCCCCTAGCCTTCCCCCATCACCCCCGGACACTGTTTCGACATCAGGGAGTTTGAACCAGAACAGAGAGGGAAAAACACTAACCAGTTTCATAACAACACATTTCTCTCAACCACCCAGACCCAGCAGGGCCAAAACAAGTGGCGATGCCATCTTATCATAAAGGTCAAAGTCCTGGAGACTCATGCTGAGTCCTGAGCTGCACCACATGAGGGGTATCCCAGACCCCCAACCCGCACCAAGTTGGCATCACACCCCAGGGTGGGGCTGATTGAGACAGAACCAGATGGGCATGTCCAGGAAGCAGTGGTGACTGGACAGTGTCACCATGTACAGGTGTCTTGGCCACCTTCCTCTCGAGAGCCCATCC
>NW_011495079.1:21845-22671 GCF_000754665.1 Bison bison bison | reverse complement strand
GAGAAAAGATGTGGGACAGCTGCAAGCAGAGGGACCAGCATGTGCAAAGGCTTGGCTGTGCGACTGAGTTGGGAGCATCTGGCAAACCTAGGATCCGTGTGCCGTCTGCAAGGAACTGAGCATGAGGGTAAGAGTCGCATCTGGAACCTTCATTCCTAGGGCTTTGCAGACCCTGGGGAGTTGTGACCAGAAAAGGGACACAATCTGGGTTAATATTTTCAAAGTTTCCCAAGGGTTGCTCAGGGAAGATAGGGAGGTGGAAGGAGCAGTGATGAAGTTGGAGGCAGGGAAACCAAAGAGGAGGCTGCTGGCAGTTTGGCTAGGCCAGGCCAGAGAGATGGCAGGTAGGAGAGCCAAGCCTTCAGGGTTCCCTGCTGTACCAGATACTGTGAAGGAAGAAGGAAAGGAGTGAAGGACCATCCTAAGACTGTTTTCTATTTGTTTCTTTTTCTTTCTCTTCCTTTATTTTTCCCCCCTGAACTTCTGGAAGAATAGAGATAGAGAAGTTGGGTGGAAGGAGCTGGTTGTGTGTTGGAGGAAGGTCAGAGGTTGAATTTTGGATGTGGTGATTCTGAGATGTTCAAAAGTGTGTGTGTGTCACATAAACATCTGGACAAGCACGTCTGCAGTTTTAGCAGGGGTCTAGGCTGGAGATATTCAGATAACTTTAGATGTAGACCTGGGCACAGCCAGGGGATCAGATTTAGGGGAGGGAATCTTAAGGTTATTTCAAGTGGGTCTGAAGTGACAGAGGGAGGGGCTGGAGGTTAGATACCTCAGGTGGGCAGCCCCAAAACTGCCATGAGGAGGGAGGGGCCTTCAGTCC
>NW_011495079.1:21041-21745 GCF_000754665.1 Bison bison bison | reverse complement strand
CTTCACCATCTCCCAGAGCTTACTCAAACTCACGTCCATTGAGTCGGTGATGCCATCCAACCATCTCATTCTCTGTCATCCCCTTCTCCTGCCCTCAATCTTTCCCAGCATCACGGTCTTTTCAAATGAGTCAAATATTCACATAAGGTGGCCAAAGTATTGGAGTTCCAGCTTCAGCATCTGCCCTTAAAATGAATATTTAGGACTGATTTCCTTTAGGATTGACTGGTTGGATCTCCTTACAGTCCAAGGGACTCTCAAGAGTCTTCAGTTCAGTTCAGTCCCTCAGTTGTGTCTGACTCTTTGTGACCTCATGAATTGCAGCATGCCAGGCCTCCCTGTGCATCACCAACTCCCAGAGTTCACTCAAACTCACGTCCATAGAGTCAGTGATGCCATCCAGCCATCTCATCCTCTGTTGTCCCATTTTCCTCCTGACCCCAATCCCTTGAGCATCAGAGTCTTTTCCAATGAGTCAACTCTTCGCATGAAGTGGCCAAAGTATTGGAGTTTCAGCTTTAGCATCATTGCTTCCAAAGACACCCAGGGCTGATCTCCTTCAGAACGGACTGGTTGGGTCTCCTTGCAGTCCAAGGGACTCTCAAGAGTCTTTTTCAACACCATAGCTCAAAAGCATCAATTCTTCAGTGCTCAGCTTTTCTTCACAGTCCAACTCTCACATCCATACATGGCTACTGAAAAAA
>NW_011495079.1:18751-19256 GCF_000754665.1 Bison bison bison | reverse complement strand
TCTCTTTACCTGGGACACCATCACCTGATCTCACACTGGACACACTCTCACATCCTTTCAGGCTCTGTTCAAGTGTCACCTCTTTGAAGAGAGTTCCAGCTAAAATAGCCCCTGTTCCACATGTCCTCATTTTGGCATTTTGTGTGTGTGAATGTGTGTGTGCATGCAGGGAATTTGGCATGACAAAAGCAAAAATGCAGTTTAGTTGTGCTTGTGCAGGTTGCTGAGGGAGTAAATAGGGGAAATATTAATAACAAAACAACCTTAAGAGTTGGCCTTCATTGTGCTTAACCACAATCACAGAAAACTAACTAATCTGATCACATGGACCACAAGCTTGTCTAACTCAATGAAACTATGAGCCATGCCTTGTAGGGCCACCCAAGACGGACAGGTCATGGTGAAGAGTTCTGATAAAACGTGATCCACTGGAGAAGGGAATGGCAAACCACTTCAGTATTCTTGCCTTGAGAACCCCATGAACAGTATGAAAAGGCAAAAAGAT
>NW_011495079.1:15116-16562 GCF_000754665.1 Bison bison bison | reverse complement strand
TACTTGGATGCAATCTCAAAAATGACAGAATGATCTCTGTTCATTTCCAAGGCAAGCCATTCAGTATCACAGTAATCAAAGTCTATGCCCTGACTGGTATGCTGAAGAAGTTGAAGTTGGATAGTTCTATAAAGACCTACAAGACCTTCTAGAACTAACCCCCAAAAGATGTTCTTTTCATTATAGGGGACTGCAATGCAAATGTAGGAAGTCAAGATATACCTGGAATAATGGGCAAATTTGGCCTTGGTGTACAGAATGAAAGAAGGCAAAGGCTAATAGAGTTTTGTCAAGAGAATGTACTGGTCATAGCAAACACCCTCTTACAACAACACAAGAGAAGACTCTACACATGGACATCACCAGATGTCAATACCAGAATCAAACTGATTATATTCTTTGCAGTCAAAGATGGATAAGCTCTATACAGTCAGCAAAAACAAGACCAGGAGCTGGCTGTGGCTCAGATCATGAACTCCTTATTGCCAAATTCAGACTTAAATCTAAGAAAGTAGGGATAATCACTGGACCATTCAGATATGACCTAAATAAAATTCCATACGATTATACAGTGAAAGTGAAAAATAGATTCAAGGGATTAGATCTGATAGGCAGAGTGCCTGAAGAACTATGGACTGAGGTTCATGACATTGTAAAGGAGACAGGGATCAAGACCATACCCAAGAAAAAGAAATGCAAAAAGGCAAAATGATTATCTGGGAGGGCTTACAAATAGCTATGAAAAGAAGAGAAGTGAAAGGCAAAGGAGAAAAGGAAAGATACACCTATTTGAATGCAGAGTTCCAAAGAATAGCAAGGAGAGATAAGAAAGCATGCTTCAATGATCAGTGCAAATAAATAGATGAAAACAATAAAATGTGAACAACTAGAGATCTCTTCAAGAAAATTACAGATTTCCAGGGAACTTTTAATGCAAAGATGGGCATAATAAGGGACAGAAATAGAATGGACCTAACAAAAGCAGAAGATATTAAGAAAAGGTGCAAGACTACACAGAAGAACTATACAAAAAAAGATATTCATGAACCAGATAATCATGATGGTGTGATCACTCACCTAGAGCCAGACATTCTGGAATTTGAAGTCAAGTGGGCCTTAGGAAGCATCACTACAAGCAAAGCTAGTGGAGTTGATGGAATCCCAGTCGAGCTATTTCAAATCCTAAAAGATGATGCTGCAAAAGTGTTACATTCAATATGCTAGCAAATTTGGAAAACTCAGCAGTGGCCACAGGACTGGAAAAGATCAGTTTTCATTTCAATCACTAAGAAAGACAATGCCAAAGAATGCTCAAACTATCACAGAATTGTGCTCATCTCATGCGATAGCAAAGTAATGCTCAAAATTCTCTAAGCCAGGTTTCAACAGTACATGAACCGTGAACTTCCAGATGTTCAAGATGGATTTAGAAAAGGCAGAGGAACC
>NW_011495079.1:14708-15016 GCF_000754665.1 Bison bison bison | reverse complement strand
ATCATGGTATCTGGTCCCATCACTTCATGGCATATAGATAGGGAAACAGTGGAAACAGTGGCTGACTTTATTTTTGGGAGCTCCAAAATCACTGCATATGGTGACTGCAGCCATGAAATTAAAAGATACATGCTCCTTGGAAGAAAAGCTATGACAAACCTAGACAGCATATTTAAAAGCAGAGACATTACTGTGCCAACAAAGATCCATCTAGTCAGAGTTATGTTTTCCAGTTATCACATATGGATGTGAGAGTTGTACTATAAAGCAAGCTGAGCATGGTAAAATTGATTCTTTTGAACTGTGGT
>NW_011495079.1:13698-14608 GCF_000754665.1 Bison bison bison | reverse complement strand
TATCATCCTTACTTTACAGAGCAGAAACTTTGAGTCTTAGAAAAGTTACCTGTTGAAGGTCACACAGCTCTTCATTGGCAGATATTCAAAATCCATATGTCAGTCAACAGTCTCCACTCTAACCATGATAATACCCACTGTGTGCTGGGGAGGCCTCAGGGCAACACTTAAAGTCAACTTTGCAGGCAAGGTTTGGGCTTAGGTATGAGGATGATACCTTCCAGCGGGCCTTCCAGGCAGAGAGTACCACATGGCAAAGGCAGGGATATGTACTGTTTGAGGAGGCAGAAGAAGGCCTGTGTGGGTTACTGAATGGAGTTTAACTGCTCCCTCCATCTGCTGAGATACATCTCTGAAGGTGAATTGTGAGATGGTGTCCTGGATATTCATCCCACCCTTTGGTGCTGGCAGAGGATGGGGGTTACACACACTGGCTCTGAACCAGAGAGACCTGTCTGAGTTCAGATCACTGCTTATTTGACACCTGACTCTGTTTGACTTCTGGTTGACTGTCCCTGAGCCTCAGCAAACTGACTGACATTGAGATGCTGACAGTGTTGGCCTCATGGGTAATCCAAGTATGAAAACACATACCAAGCACCGAAAGACTTCTGCTGGGCATCCCAGGGTTCACTTGATAACCATTGTCTCTTTCACACTCACAGCAACCTGGCAGTGGGAACGATTAGGGTATTGATGCAGAAATCACTGCTCAGAGAAATGAAGTGATGTCCCCAAGGCCTCACAGCTGGCAAGGGTCAGGTTGAAGAAGCTGTGTTCAGACTTAGGAGTCTGGCTCCAGTGCTGGGGACATGTCATCAGTTGGATGTTGCACAGAAAGTGCTCAGCACGGAGCCAGGCCCCTAGGAGGTACACACCCCCAGGGAATTCAGATCTAGGGTCCCTCTAG
>NW_011495079.1:13082-13598 GCF_000754665.1 Bison bison bison | reverse complement strand
TTATGCGGGAGACCGATAAAACTTCAAGACAAGAAGTTTGCACCACTTATGTAGGCCGCAGGCTTCCTTCTGTTCTCCCGAAGGAGAGGAGACACTGAGGCCTCCCTGGTCGGATCTTAGAAGCCCAGGCATAATTAGTAAGCATGGCAGGTTCCACGCTCCAGATGGAGACTCAGCCAGAATTTGAGAGAGAGAGCGACATGGGGAGACCGAGTTTCGGTGAACAAGCCCTGCACTTTATTTTTCAAAGTAGTTTTTATACCTTAAGTTATGCATAGAGGATAATGGGGGAAGGGGTAGAGTCATGCAGTAAGCCAGGCTTTCTTCCTGCAAACTTATCATATGCAAAAGTTTAGGTGATTTGCATCATCTTCTGGCCCGGAGGCCTGTTAACATTTTAAGACACTTTCTTCAGAAAACTTACTTTTCTCTAAAGGTGATTAGTCAAGAGCCACCCTCCAAAAGCATTAAAGTTGCATTCCTATAGGGCAAAGGTGTGGTGGGCTATAACAAGAA
>NW_011495079.1:11072-11415 GCF_000754665.1 Bison bison bison | reverse complement strand
GAAAGATTGAAAGCAGGAGGAGAAGGGGACAATAAAGGATGAGATGGTTGGATGGCATCACCGACTCAATGGACATGAATTTGAGTAAACTTGGAAGTTGTTGATGGACAGGAAGCCTGTTGTGCTGCAGTCCATGGGGTCGCAAAGAGTCGGACATGACTGAGCAACTGAACTGAAGTGAGCGCTTATTATGCACCAAGGTACAATGACTTCCTCACTTAACTCTCATCTCCTTATGATTAGATTTTCTTATCATCCTTACTTTACAGAGCAGAAACTTTGAGTCTTAGAAAAATTACTTGTTGAAGGTCACACAGCTCTTCATTGGCAGAAATTCAAAATC
>NW_011495079.1:7953-10251 GCF_000754665.1 Bison bison bison | reverse complement strand
CAGCCACGCTGCCTGGTGCCCAAACCCAGCTCTGCCATTCATGAGCTCTGACTCTGGGCAAGTGACTTAACCTCCTTGTGCCTTAGTTACCTCATTGGTAAAATGGGGTAATATATTATCTACTTCCATGGCTGTTGCCAAGGCTAATAAATTAATGTATGAAAAGACTTAGAACACAGCCTGATGTTCACTGACTGCAGATGGACAGTCCTGATCCCTATTGCAATAATCATCAACTATGATTGATGTTGTCATCATGCCTGGACTTGGTACCTTCCGAAGCCACGTTGTGTAGTTGTGTGGATCAACATCCCAGAGACCAGCCACAGCCATACCTGGGCTCACATTTGTTTTTTTTGTTTGTTTTGTTTTGTTTTTTGGTGTTTTATTTTTTTTCTTTTCTTTTTTTTTTTTCTGGGCTCACATTTGGACTCAGCCACTCATCATTTCCGGAGAAGGCAATGGCACTCCACTCCAGTACTCTTGCCTGGAAAATCCCATGGACAGAGGAGCCTGGTAGACTGCAGTCCATGGGGTCGCTAGGAGTCGGACATGACAGTATAACTTTCAAGTAGACAACCTGAGCGACTTCACTTTCACTTTTCACTTTCATGCATTGGAGAAGGAAATGGCAACCCACTCCAGTGTTCTTGCCTGGAGAATCCCAGGGACGGGGGAGCCTCGTGGGCTGCCGTCTCTGGAGTCGCACAGAGTCGGACATGACTGAAGCGACTTAGCAGCAGCAGCGCTCATCATTTCTGGACATGCTTTGTTGACAAATCAGTTCATGCCCCTGAGCCTCTGTGCCTTCATTCATGAAATGGTGCCTATGCCAGCACCTGTTTCCTGAGAAAAGCCAAGAGAATCATTTAATACAGGGCCTACAGCAGGAAGGACCTGTGCAAGCCTTGACTCAGTGATTCATACCTTGTTCTGAAATGATGAGACTCCATGTGTTAGCTATGTAACTTCTCCAGATGAGTCCACAATTGGAACTAAGGTTAATGAATGCACTGAAGGTACAGCACACAGTCCCTGAGATGTGGTAGCATCTCATAATGTTCGTTTTGGTGTCACTACTATTGGAATTCCCATGGCAGCGTGGCCAGGGAAACACCTGAAACTGTCTTGGCTTCAGTTTCCTCATTTATGACCGGGACAATAACAGCACTGGCCTGGTAGTGTATTATATGAATTACAATCAGTTCCTATTTGTATAGCTCTTAGGGAAGACCTGGACACATAGCAAGGACTGTCTACATTTGTATTAAGACAAAGGAATACATCCCACGTCTTCCTACCCAACCTCTAGTGATCTTTTAGCCAGGAATTGGCTAGGCTAAGAACTGAACAGAAACCTGATGGCTCCCTTATCCCAGGTGGCCATGTGGTTCCCCCTGACAGAGCCCCATCCCTGGGCCTCAGTGCCCAGACAGTCTCTCCCAGGAGTCAGAACTTCCTCTTCCTTGGAATAACAGGTATGTGTCAGCATAGGGATCTAGTCCTCCACCTCCTGCTTTCCTGAATGTGACTCTGGTCTGGGAAACCCCTATAGCTTGGGGAGGATGAACACATGGATAGCAACCAGCCTGTGCCACTCATCATTCATGGGACATCACCTCTGAGCCTCTTTTTCCTTATCTAGAAGATGGAATAATAACTACCATTTCAGGCTAAGGTGAGCATTATCTTGTAAAGCACTTTTCACCAGGCCTGACTCACTGTAAAATAACACAAACACATCACTGAGTGTCCTGTTAGGGGGTTAGTCCCCTTTCCACTTTCCCTAACCTTCTCCCCAGTTTTATTGTCCTCCATGGCTCTTAACACTTTCTAATAGACTTTAAAATTCACCAACTTATTTTTATTGCTTTGTTCCTTCATGGAATGTACATTCCAGAAAGCCAGGGCCTTAATTTGCTTTGGTTGCTGTCAGGAACACTGTCACAAATGAATGAATGTCCTGTGAGTCCTCCTGTCTCTCTGTTACTGCTCTATGGAGTCCTTAAGATTCTCCCCTGCCAGCACTGGTCAAGATGAACATGCAGCATCAGGAGCCCAACTCAGTTTTCTTTGGAAAGCTCTCTTTATAATATTAAATTACAAAGAAGGAAGAGAGGTAGACAATAAGGAGCAAGAAATGCATGTGCGACTTCTTTCTGACTTCTCTGCCATGCCTTTGAAGACTTATCACTGGTTATTTATTTGACAGTATGGTAGGCAAATAATGACCCTTGAGATGTGCACATGCCTTAACCCCTGGAACCTGTGAATAAGTTGTTACAACAGAAGATCAAG
>NW_011495079.1:7407-7853 GCF_000754665.1 Bison bison bison | reverse complement strand
AAAAAAAAAAAAATGTAGTTTGGAGTGCCCAGCACTCTTACTTTTTTTGGTCCTGGTCCATTGTCTGCTTATTGTTAATGTTCCACGTGGAATGCAGATGATGGTATAGCTGTGTGGGCTTCCCTGTTGAGTCCCAATCCTTTCCTTCAATAAGTGTTTCTCAGCTTCCTTAGACCTTGGTAGAGGGGCTTCTGGAAGCCCACGTCAGCAGCTATTTAGGGTTGGAATTAGAACTAGAAGAAAATCTAATACACAGCCGAGTTAAACTCATGATTAAATTAGAGAAACAAATATGGAGAAGAATCTCATTATTTTATCTGATAAAAGACTGCATGAAGTGTTGCTGTCAAGTGACTATAATTTTAAGAGGTGGACCAGGGTGAACACAGACAGGAGTGTGTAGGTTTCATAGTTATCACTGGTGCCTTATCCCCACGCTGCTGTCA
>NW_011495079.1:6494-6867 GCF_000754665.1 Bison bison bison | reverse complement strand
ATACAGAATTGTTTGATAATAAGTTTGTGTTCTTTTAAGCCACTAATGTTGTGGTAATATGTTACAGCAACAAAAGGAAACTAATACAGAGGGCAGTGGGTAGGGGTGGTTGGGAGGAGAAAGACCATCTTCCCCCTTATCTGTCTTTTATAAACATTCACTGCCATCCAGTGTCAGGCGTTGTTAGTTGAAGGAAGCTCCACAAACATGTATTGAAAGACCTCATTCCTGGAAAATGTTGCCTCTACCCTTGAGTGTCATATGACTTATGAAATATTTGAAACTTATGAGAAATCAGAATACTAAATATAGTATCTTGTGCAATTATTTCATTATAACCATGGAGTTAATGATCTATAGACAAAAGAGCACA
>NW_011495079.1:3985-6228 GCF_000754665.1 Bison bison bison | reverse complement strand
ACACAAAAGCCCAGGACGAGATGGCTTCACAGGTGAATTCTACCCAAAATTTAGAGAAGAGCTAAAACCTATCCTACTCAAACTCTTCCATAAAATTCCAGAGGAAGATAAACTGCCAAATTCATTCTACCATCACCCTAATACCAAAACAAAAAGATGCCACAAAAAATAAAACTACAGGCCAATATCACTGATGAACTTAGATGCAAAAATCCTCAACAAAATTCTAGCAAACAGAATCCGACAACATATTAAAAAGATAATACTTTTCATGACCAAGTGGGATTTATCCCAGGGATAGGAGGATTCTTCAGTATTTGCAAATCAATCAGTGTGATACATGACATTAACAAATTGAAACATAAAAACCATATGATCATCTCAATAGAGGCAGAGAAAGCCTTTGACAAAATTCAGGATCCATTTATGATAAAAATTCTCCAGAAAGCAGGCATAGAAGGAACATACCTCAACATAAAAAAAGCCATATATGACAAACCCACAGCAAACATTATCCTCAATGATGAAAAATTGAAAGCATTTCTCCTAAAGTCAGGAACACAACAAGGGTGCCCACTCTCACCACTACTATTCAACATAGTTTTTGAAGTTTTAGCCACAGCAATCAGGGAAGAAAAAGAAATAAAAGGAATATAGATTGGAAAAGAAGACGTAAACTCTCTCTGTTTGCAGATGACATGATCCTCTACATAGAAAACCCTAAAGATTCCACCAGAGAATTACTAGAGCTAATCAATGAATATAGCACAGTTGCAGGATATAAAATTAATATAGATACTGGATGCCTGGGGCTGGTGCACTGGGACAACCCAGAGGGATGGTATGGGAAGGGAGGAGGGAGGAGAGTTCAGGATGGGGAACAAATGTATACCTGTGGCAGAGTCATTTCGATATTTGGCAAAACTAATACAATATTGTAAAGTTTAAAAATAAAATAAAATTAAAAAAAAACAGAAAACTAAAAAAAAGAAAAGAAAAGAAAAGAAATATGCTTCTGAAAAGGTCCATAATAAAGTAGGCGCTCTAAGAAAAAATAAATAAATAAATAATAAATAAAATAAAATTAACATAGAGAAATCCCTTGCATTCATATACACTAACAATGAAAAAACAGAAAGAGAAATTATGTAAACAATTTCATTCACCATGGAAACAAAAAGAATAAAATACTTAGGAATATATCTACCTAAAGAAACAAAAGACCTATATATAGAAAACTATAAAACACTGATGGAAGAAATCAAATATGACACAAATAGATGGAGAAATATACCCTTTTAAAGGATCAGAAGAATTGCTTAAATGAAAATTAGTATACTACCCAAAGCAATCTATACATTCAATGCAATCCCTATCAAGCTACCAATGGTATTTATCACAGAGCTAGAACAAATAATTTCACAATTTGTATGGAAATAGAAAAAAACCTCAAATAGCAAAAGCAATCTTGAGAAAGAAGAATGGAACTGGAGGAATAAACCTGCCTGACTTCAGACTATACTATAAAGCTACAATCATCAGGACAGTATGGTAACGGCACAAAGACAGAAATATAGATTAATGGAACAAAATAGAAAGCCCAGATATAAATCCACACACTATGGACACCTTATTTATGAAAAAGGAGGCAAGAATATACAATGGAGAAAAGACAATCTCTTTAACAATGTTGCTGGGAAAACTGGTCAAACACATGTAAAAGAATGAAACTAGAACACTTTCTAACACCATACACAAAAATAAACTCAAAATGGATAAAAATCTAAACCTAAGACTAGAAGCTATAAAACTGCGAGAGGAAAACAGGCAAAACCCCTCTGACATAAATCACAACAGGATCCTCTATAACCCACTTCCCAGAGTAATAGAAATAAAAGCAAAAATAAAAAAAATGGGACTAATTATACTTCAAAGCTTTTGCACAACAAAGGAAAGTATAGTTAGTAAGATCAGTTGATAAGTCATGTCCAATTCTTTGCGACCCCATGAATCGCAGCACACCAGACCTCCTTGTCCATCACTAACTCCCAGAGTTAACTCAGACTCAAGTCCATTGAGTCAGTGATGCCATCCAGCCATCTCATCCTCTGTCGTCCCCTTCTCCTCTTGCCCCCAATCCCTCCCAGCATCAGAGTCTTTTGCAATGAGTCAACTCTTTGCATGAGGTGGCCAAAGTACTGGAGTTTCAGCTTTAGCATCATTCCTTCCAAAGAACACCCAGG
>NW_011495079.1:1431-3885 GCF_000754665.1 Bison bison bison | reverse complement strand
GTCTTCTCCAACACCACAGTTCAAAAGCATCAATTCTTCAGTGCTCAGCTTTCTTCACAGTCCAACTCTTGCATCCATACATGACTACTGGAAAAACCATAGCCTTGACTAGATGGACCTTTGTTGGCAAAGTCATGTCTCTGTTTTTCAATGTGCTATCTAGGTTGGTCATAACTTTTCTTCCAAGGAGTAAGCGTCCTTTAATTTCATGGCTGCAGCCACCATCTGCAGTGGTTTTGGAGCCCAAAAAAATAAAGTCTGACACTGTTTCCACTGTTTCCCCCTCTATTTCCCATGAAGTGATGGGACCAAATGCCATGATCTTCATTTTCTAAATGTTGAGCTTTAAGCCAACTTTTTCACTCTCCTCTTTCACTTCCATCAAATGGCTTTTTAGTTCCTCTTCACTTTCTGCCATAAGGGTGCGGTCATCTGCATATCTGAGGTTATTAATATTTCTCCTGGCAATCTTGATTCCAGCTTGTGCTTCTTCCTGCCCAGCGTTTCTCATGATGTACGCTGCATATAAGTTAAATAAGCAGGGTGACAATATACAGCCTTGACATACTCCTTTTCCTCTTTGCTTTTCACTTCTCTTCTTTTCACAGCTATTTGTAAGGCCTCCTCAGATAGCCATTTTGCTTTTTTTTTTTTGCATTTCTTTTCCATGGGGATGGTCTTGTTACCTGTCTCCTGTACAATGTCACGAGCCTCTGTCCATAGTTCATCAGGCACTCTATCAGATCTAGTCCCTAAATCTATTTCTCAGTTCCACTGTATTATCATAAGGGATTTGATTTAGGTATAAGCAATGTGAAGACAGTCCTAAGAATGGTAGAAAATAATAGAAAATGAAGCAAGTGACAAAGAATTAATCTCAAAAATATATAAGCAGCTCATGCAGCTCAATACCAGAAAAAATAAACAACCCATTCAAAAAACAGGCCCAAGTACTAAACAGACATTTCTCAAAGAAAACGCATAGATGGCTGACAAACACATGAAAAGATGCTCAACATCACTCATTATCAGAGAAATGCAAATCAAAACCACAATGAAGGATCACCTCACACCAGTCAGAATGGCCATCATCAAAAAGTCTACAAATAATAAATGCTGGAGAGGGTGTGGAGAAAAGGGAACCCTTTTACACTCGCAGTGGGAATGCAAACTAGTACAGCCATTATGGAGAACAGTGTGGATATTCCTTTAAAAACTGGAAACAGAACTGCCATATGACCAGCAATCCCACTGCTGGGCATACACACCAAGGAAACCAGAATTGAAAGAGACATGTGTACCCCAATGTTCATCACAGCACTGTTTATAATAGGCAGGACATGGAAGCAACCTAGATGTCCATCAGAAGACTAATGGATAAGAAAGCTGTGGTACATATACACAATGGAATATTACCCAGTCAATAAAAAGAACACATTTGAATCAGTTCTAATGAAGTGGATGAAACTGGAGCCTATTATACAGAGTGAAGTAAGTCAGAAAGAAAAACACCACTACAGTATTTTAGCACATATAAATGGAATTTAGAGAGATGGTAATGATGACCCTTTATGCCAAAGCAAAAACAATACCCAGCTGTGGCTGTGACTGGTGATAGCAGCAAGGTCCGATGCTGTAAAGAGCAGTTTTGCATAGGAACCTGGAATGTCAGGTCCAGGAATCAAGGCAAATTGGAAGTGGTCAAACAAGAGATGGCAAGAGTGAATGTTGACATTCTAGGAATCAGCGAAGTCAAATGGATTGGAATGGGTGAATTTAACTCAGATGACCATTATATCTACTACTGTGCACAGGAATCCCTCAGAAGAAATGGAATAGCAATGGTATTCAACAAAAGAGCCCGTAATTCAGTACTTGGATGCAATCTCAAAAACTATAGAATGATCTCTGTTCGTGACTACATTTTCCCAATAGTCATGTATGGATGGGAGAGTTGGACCAGAAAGAAAGCCGAGCACTGAAGAATTGATTCTTTTGAACTGTGGTGTTGGGGAAGACTCTCAAGAGTCCCTTGGACTGCAAGGAAATCAATGCAGTCAATCCTAGAGGAAATAAGTCCTGAATATTCATTGGAAGGACTAATGCTGAAGCTCCAATACTTTGGCCATCTGAGGCAAAGAACTGACTCATTGGAAAAGACCCTGATGCAGGGAAAAACTGAAGGCCAGAGGAGAAGGGGACAACAAAGGATGAGATGGTTGGATGGCATCACCAACTTGATGGGCTTGAATTTTAAGCAAGCTCTGGGAGTTGGTGATGGACAGTGAAGCCTGATGTGCTGCAGCCAATGGGGTCTCAGAGAGTCAGAAATGACTGAACCATTGAACAGAACTGATTGCACTAGGGAAAATGTTTTGAGCACAAATCCTCACATGTCTCAAAATAGAACAGAAAAAGATGTTTCTTTATCGTGAAAGGATAAGTAGGGCCAAC
>NW_011495079.1:558-1331 GCF_000754665.1 Bison bison bison | reverse complement strand
GTTTGGAACAGAGAAAGGTTTATTAAAGATTCATCCAAGGAGATGGGTGGTTCATGCCCTAAGAACCCAAAGTTACTAAAAGTTATCAGTAAGTGCATTTAAAATCAAATGTTAGAGAGAGTCATGGTAAGTTGCTGCAGATTTCTTGGTGTCATACCCTTTGTGCTTATGTTTAGGTCATGGTCAGGTAATGATGTTCCTATAAAACTCTACTAGATGAATGTTATTATCTGTCCTGTCAAGAAAGGGCAGTCTCAAGGCACAGCTATCACCCTGCAATGTTCCAGTCCTGCTTAAGGGGAAGCAGATCAAAGCCAGCAGCTCTTTCAGTGCCAGGTTCCCACACTCTGCCCACCTGTCACCCCTGACGGAGACAGGCATCCAACACAATAGGTCCTCAGTGTCCATCCTCAGGGCATCCAAATGGGTAGACCAGTTCTCAAAGACTGAGACCCAGAAAGAAAATGACTGCTAGTAGGTCGCAGTGACAGGGATGCGGGAGAGGTACACTGCTTCTCAAGGCTTTGGCCAAGGCTAGTGGAGGGCCATAGTGAGGGATCTGGAGTGCTACAACATCTAGTCCCCAGTGTATTCTATGGGCCCTCCAGCTCACCCACTGGCCCAAGTCTGCGTGAGCTCCAGGGCCTCCAGAAGAAGGCCTGAATCTGCCTCTTATCTCAGTCTCCTCCTGATGACCACCACACCACCCTTGACTTAATCATTTTCCCAATGGCCCCCTCATTGAGAGTAAGTAACCTGTGGGCAGGGCCCAC
>NW_011495079.1:0-458 GCF_000754665.1 Bison bison bison | reverse complement strand
GCATAGAGATGACAGCACTGGTGACAGGTGTGCCTGGGAATATAATGAAAAGTATGATATGCAAAAGTTAAATAATTATGTGAAATCAAAATCTGAGGTTGGAAATGAGTCAATCACAAAGATTCCAGCACACTGGACCCAAAGTGTCCTTATGTAACAGAGCACAGCCCTTCGCAGGTAGCCATTGCTGTGCCTTATTACTCTGCATCCTGTTACTAGGCAACAGGCCTTGCTCAGCCATTGGTCAGTGCCTCACTGGCCCCACCCACAAGCAACCATCTCTCACTGACCTACCTACAGGTACTTGTCTTGCTCAGCTATTGGTCAGCACTGCAATGGGGCCTACCTACTGATAACTGTCAAGGAGGAATGACTGGGGAAATGATTTAGTCAAGACTCAGTGGTACACTGGTGAACTGAATTTTGACTTTGAGCACCTTCCTTAAAAAAAAAAAAAA
>NW_011495078.1:15249463-15249784 GCF_000754665.1 Bison bison bison | reverse complement strand
CACCTGGGGTGGGTGTAGAACAGAGGATGATTCTCCAGCCCTGAAGCTAGAGGATGCATGTCTCTTGTTTCTATTCCTACCAGAGGAGTCATCAGCTGCAACCAGGTCAGACCAAGATGTAAACAAGTGGCCAGATTTACATCTCCTACTGGGATCTCCTTGTGACATCACTGATGACCTTGACCAGAGAGCCTTAAACTGAAGGTCTCCCAAAACAGGAGTAGGAAGGTCAGCTCCACAGTGAAGGGCAAGGTCACCATGGAAAACAAGGTCATCATCACAGGCTCCAAAGAGAACCCTTGTACTTCCCTTCTCTTCCCT
>NW_011495078.1:15248596-15249363 GCF_000754665.1 Bison bison bison | reverse complement strand
ATAGAGTAGGTCCTGTTGTTTATATGTAGTAGTGTGTATCTATTAATCCCAAATTCCTAATTTATCCATTCCCCACATTCCTGTATTTCTAAATCAATCAAGAAAAACAGGTGCCTTGAAAGTCAAAGTTTTGAGAAAGAACAATACTTATGGTGCTTTTGCTGATTGAAAGTCGACTGGTAATCCAAAGCTCTAGAAAATAATACAAGGTTTACACCCGGTGTGGGTGTAGAACAGAGAATGATTCTCCAGCCCTGAGGAGTCATCAACTGCAACCGGGTCAGACCAAGATGTAAACAAGTGGCCAGATTTACATCTCCTATTGGGATCTCCTTATGACATCACTGATGACCTTGACCAGAGAGCCTTAAACTGAAGGTCTCCCAAAACAGAAACAGAAAGGTCAGCTCCACAGTGAAGGGCAAGGTCACCATGGAAAACAAGGTCATCATCACAGGCTTCAAAGAGAACCCTTGTATTTCCCTTCTCTTCCCTCAGATCCCACGTTCAGTCTATGACTTGGCTCCACTTCACAGACTATCCCAAATCCAGCCATCTCACCATTTCCACTGCAGGGACATTAGTCTAAGCCACCAACAGTTGAGAAAGGACACCCTGTAAGAGACTGCATTTGGAGACCTGAAAGACCATCAGTGTGGTTTTAGCTGTAAAGGAAGGCGGGGGAGCAGAGAGGGACAAAACTAGAAAGGTGGGGAAGGGCCGGGCTGTAAACTGTTTTGTAAAACTAGGTTAAGGACTTGTTGAAC
>NW_011495078.1:15247462-15248496 GCF_000754665.1 Bison bison bison | reverse complement strand
AAAACTTTGAAATATTGTGAGAATTAGCAAAATGTGACACAGAGACTTGGGGTGAGCAAATGTTGTTATTAAAAAATAGCACCAATAGACTTACTTGATGTAGGGTTGTGACAAACATTCAATGTGTAAAAAAAAAAAAATTGGTATCTGTGAAGTACAGTAAAACAAGATATGCCTATATTTCTTTTTACTTTTTTTTAAACTGAAGTATAGCTGATTTATAATGTTTCAAGTATACAGCAAAGTGATTCAGTTGTATATATATAAATATAGAGAGAGACAGATTATATATTTTTCAGATTTTTATATATTACAGGTTATTACAAGATATTGAAAATAGTTACTTGTGCTATAGAGTAGGTCCTGTTGTTTATATGCAGCAGTGTGTATCTTTGGAGAAGAAAATGGCAACCCACTCCAGTGTTCTTGCCTGGAGAATCCCAGGAATGGGGGAGCCTGGTGGGCTGCCGTCTATGGGATCGCACAGAGTCGAACACGACTGAAGTGACTTAGCAGTAGCAGTAGCAGCAGTGTGTATCTATTAATTCCAAATTCCTAATTTATCCACCCCCTATATTCCTGTATTTCTAAATAAATCAATAAAAACAGGCGCCTCTAAAGTCAAAGTTTTGAGAAAGAACAATACTTATGGTGTTTTTGCTGATTGAAAGTCGACTGGTAATCCAAAGCTCTAGAAAATAATACAAGGTTTACACCTGGGGTGGGTGTAGAACAGAGGATGATTCTCCAGCCCTGAAGCTAGAGGATGCATGTCTCTTGTTGCTATTCCTACCAGAGGAGTCATCAGCTGCAACCAGGTGAGACCAAGATGTAAACAAGTGGCCAGATTTACATCTCTTACTGGGATCTCCTTGTGACATCACTGATGACCTTGACCAGAGAGCCTTAAACTGAAGGTCTCCCAAAACAGGAGTAGGAAGGTCAGCTCCACAGTGAAGGGCAAGGTCACCATGGAAAACAAGGTCATCATCACAGGCTCCAAAGAGAACCCTTGTACTTCCCTTCTCTTCCCT
>NW_011495078.1:15246348-15247362 GCF_000754665.1 Bison bison bison | reverse complement strand
CAAATGCTGTCCTTTTTCACTGTTTCCTTAACCAATCATACATTCCAAAGTGAAAGTATTAGTTGCTCAGTTGTGTCCAACTCCTTGTGACGCTATGGACTGTAGCCTGCCAGGCTCTTCTGTCCATGGGATTTTCCAGGCAAGAACACTGGAGTGGGTTTCCATTCCCTTCTCTAGGGGATCTTCCTGACCCAGGGATCAAACCCAGGTCTCTTGCATTGCAGGTAGTTTCTTTACCATCTGAGCTACCAGAGAGGCTACATTCCAAGATGCCAGCATGTATAAGAATTAGGTAGTAACAGGAAGCTGCTGCCATGAATGCTGTAATACCAAAACCCAAAAATACATCTCCAGGGTACATTTAGAAGCAAAGACTTTATTCACACCAGAGATCAAGTCATCTTTCTGTTGCTGTCTCTAACTAAAGCTTCACTAAAGGTTTCAAAGGGGAAATTTCACAGCATCATTCATTCCTTGTGAAAGAAGTATGCCTTTGGAGAGCAGTCTGCAAAATATAGTCTGAGATGTGAGAATAACAAAGTGAAAGGTAAAGAGTAGAAATAAAAGGTTACTTTTCCAATTAGCATTAAAGAACAAAAACAAAGGACTCAGGATGCTTGATGCTAAACAAAGTTGTTGGCATTTCAAAGTCACTGTCCTAAAATCTTGGAATGTCACCAGTTCCCTCACAAAATACTGAGATGTTTTAGTTCACGTGACCAGACACACTGCTTGGAGCCTAGAGCATCCCTTTGGTTGCAGATGCCCCACTTTTGTTGTTTGCCTCTCCAGAGCTCACTCCTAAGTATAAGGCCACAGGCACGGCCTCAGTGCTGACAGTCTGGTATCTACTCAGTGTCCCCACTGGTGATCCCACCTGACAATGCATGGGGAGTAGGGAGGAGGTGATATTCCAGGAACTGCTCAAGAAGTCAAAAGAGACAGCTCCATTATCCCTGGACATAAGGAAGTTTGAGTATTACTGACCATTTATTACTGATTATTACCTGTTTA
>NW_011495078.1:15245565-15245730 GCF_000754665.1 Bison bison bison | reverse complement strand
GGCTGGTTCTCCACATTTCAGAAACACTTTGCCCCGATAGCTTATTTGGTAAAGAATCCACCTGCAATGCAGGCGACCTCAGTTCGATTCCAGGGTTGGGAAGATCCCCTGGAAAAGGGATAGGCTACCCACTCCAGTATTCTTGGGCTTCCCTTGTGGCTCAGC
>NW_011495078.1:15240140-15244524 GCF_000754665.1 Bison bison bison | reverse complement strand
TTTTTTTTTTTTTTCTTTTAATCTGCCATGCCATGTGGCTTGTGGGATCTTAGTTCTCCAACCAGGGATCCTTGGTCCTTGGCAGTGAGAGCATGAAGTCCTGATCACTGGACAGCCAGGGAATTCCCAAAGGTCTCAGTTTTTGATTATGGTAATCTAAAAATAATGAAACAACTGTGGCATAGTAAAAATGATCATGTTCTACTACTCTGAAATATGGAGACTTATCTTGGATTTGGAATATTTTCATGGTTGGCCATCTTTAAGAAAAATGACAGTGTAAATAAACTTTTAATATGAAAATATGCAATTATTGGATGTATTATTTAATAGTACATTCTGAATGTATAATTAAGTACCCAAGTTATTGTCAGGAATGGAGAAAAATTAAGATAAAGTTAACTTATTAGAGGTTCCTATAACGTTTTACAAGGAAGGATATATTGTGAAATTGAACGAAAATGGAAATAACTGAAATTCCACAGGTAAGGCTCTTACCATTATCATGTCACTGTCAGTAATGGTGCTCAATCTGTGTGTGATGGTTACCACAGTGCACTGGGCAAATTTCTCATGGATTGCTTTTTTTATTAACTCATCAGTTCTGGAATCAAAGAAGTTCAGTTTAGTTAGTAAAGACAGGAAAAGCAGACTTAAGACTTAAAGATATCATATATAATAATGATTTTTTTTTTAAATCCATGCTTTATGACTTAATCTTGTTTCTGAAAAACTAAGTATAAAAAGTCTACTTACAAATTTACCACTTTTCATAAAGCAATGGGAAATATTCTTCCCTTGAAAGCTTGAAATTATCAGAAGCTACATTTAGGAATTTTGCTCTCATAGGAAGTCTCATAACAATATTAATACCATATAACATGCTTTAGTTTCTTTCTTTGTTTTCTAGAATTAATCTTATCAAGATATTTCTTTGGGACAAAGAGAACACTTGAAAACATTTTTAAGCATCATTGAGAATTTTCCATTTACCGCATTTAAAATTCAGATTCCAGGCTTCATGGACCTCAGCCCCTTACCTTGGATCCACATTAGATGTGGCTTTGTCAATAATCAATATCTGATTTGTCTTGAGAATAACTCTGGCAAGACATACCAGTTGTCTCTGTCCAACACTTAAATTTGATCCTGTTTCTGCTAAGGTAGTATCCATTTTACCAGGAAGACCTTCAATTGTTTCTTTAAGTTGTACCTGTGGATACAGAAAGAAGAACATTTTCCTACACAACTTTCTGCTGAAGGAGATAAGCCTAATATGCTAGAGTTTTGACATCCTCAGGACTTCTTGTGTATCTTACATGTACAGCCACCTGATGGGGAGAGCTCCTTCCAAGGAGCGTTCACTGAGAAAGATGGTGGAGTCAACTCAGGACAGAAAGATCTCAGTGTCCCCTATCCCTGCCATAGGACATCCACCAGAAACCCCACCAGGGATTAGTTAAGGAAGTCTCTCAAGAAATGAAGCTATTTCTCCCAATCTGATCTAAACAGAAAAGTTAAAAGGATCTTTACAGTTTTCCCAAAGTATATTTTGCCTAGGTGTTAGTACACTAAGGGAAAAAAATTTTTTTAACAAAATTATTGTAGGAAGTATGGTTGTCTAAAGATATAATCTTATCAGTACTTTGCCATTTTGGAAGACCTAAAGGTTTTAAAAAATACAAATTCAAACAATGGCAAACTGTACCTCATATATTACTAAACCTGGAGCCTACTTTGGCTTTAGTTCCTTCCAAAATTTAACCCCATATCTGTTTTACCAGTCAACTGGATTTTCTTCAATATCATAAATGTTTTGCAGTGAGAAAACTCAGGAAAAACAGGACACAACATAACATCTTATTTCCCCCAGACCATGGCTATGGGTGGTGTTTATATTAATCTACTCTGAAAAAATTGCAATCATTCTGTATAATAGGCTCCAGTTTCAGAGAAACAGACATAGAGAACAGACCTATGGACATGGGGGGAGGAGAAGGAGAAGGGGAGATGCATGGAGAGAGTAACATGGAAATTTTCAATACCATATGTAAAATAGATAACCAATGGGAATTTGCTGTATGACTCAGGGAACTCAAACAGGGGCTCTGTATCAAGCTGAAGGGTGGGTTGTAGGGGAGATGGGAGAGAGGTTCGGGAGGGAGGGGACATGAGTGTACCTATGGCTGAATCTTGTTGATATATGACAGAAAACCACAAAATTCTGTAAAGCAATTATCCTTCAATAAAAAAATTTTAAAAATTGTAATCATAAGATTAAATAAAATAAACTTTTAACTGCCAGAGATAATCTGAAAGTCACTGATTGGTAGGAGTCATTTCAATGAGTATTTGTTTTGGAGAAATATTATGGAATAAGAACCAAACCCATACTATGCTTGAAGTTAAAGAACAAAAAGTCAATATACTTCAGATTAAGAGACTAACAGATTGATGAGTGATGGACAGTGATCAGGGACCCAGAATTACAGTGTCAAATAACAAAACACTAGGGGTAAAAGGGCAACATTTTCATGGTATCCTAAATGCTGGAGTATTTCTATGAACATGATCCTGAATCATGCTCCTGATGGAGTTCAAGCTCAGAAAGAGGGAATTCTGATTTAGGTTTAAGTATGGCATTGATATTTCCAGAATCTAAAGGGTAAGATTTGGATTGTGATGCAAGTGCTTGTGGTGAAAATTATAAAATGGAAGATGTCAGCTTAGTCACCCCCTTTCCTCCATTACAAGGAAGAGGACTTAGTGTTCTATCTATGAAACAAATTCATACATCTGCACCCAGTGATGGGACTAATCCAAGGTGTGACAGTGGCAAAGCTTTTATCACTTTTCCTTCTGAGCTGACATTAGTAATCTTTGTACATCAAATTGGTCTTTCATAAGACTGATGTCTTAACTTTAAAGAAATAATCTCACACTTGCTCTCAATTTGGATGATATCTCATCACTAATCTGTTTTTTTGTTTTGTTTTGTTTTTTGTTTTTTTACTTTCCTTCAGGTCTTCTACTTTGGCCTACAAGGACTGAGGCTTTTGTGAGGTAGAATGTTTTCCAGTAAACACTGCTTTCTGAGACTGTGAGAATGAGACTAACATGAAGATGAAATAATAAAGTATGTACTTGTAACATCGTCAGAGTATAAAATGAGTCAGTATGTGTAGAGTTTGTAGTGGTTGATACAAAGAAATCAACAGATATTGCCCATTATTAATAATGCTGTCAGCTGGCCTCTCTTCATGTTCTGCTTTATTTTCTTCTTCACATGTATCAGCACTGAGAATTTATTACACATGCATTGACTGGTTTTCCATCTTCTCCACAAGAGTTTAAGCTAAATGGTAGAGACTTTATCAATTTTGATGACTGTGATGATCCTAGAATCTGCAACTATGCCTGTCTAAAGGTCTCTCAATAAATATTTGTTGGATGTATGAATGAAGCTATAAGTGCATCTTATCTTGTGACATCTGTTCCTATAAATTAGGAAACAAATCCATACAGATAATTTATATATAGTACTATTTTCTTACTAAATGGAAGTATAAAAATATATATTCTTCTAACAATTAACTGGCTCCAAGATAACATAACATCATAATGTAACTGTGGAAGGCATTTTAAAAGTTATAATTTAAGGAAAACAGAGAGAATACTCTTGAAAACTATATATCTCAGTATAAAATGCTTGAGATTGTTTTTGAGCTTGGGAAAGTAATAAGCTACAGCAAAACTGAAAGTAATAATCTGAATTTATAAGACAACCACTTCTATTATCATGATTTCAGAGTAACCTACTATATATACTGTATCTACTAGCCAGGTGCCAATGCCCCTCACAGGAGATCGTGAGATGTCAGATGGTCTCCATATTTTGTAGAATCTTCCTACTCTTCAAAAAGAAAGGCTGGTGTGGGTTGGAAGAGACACTGAAATGCAATCAACAGATGGAGAAGAGCTTTTACTAGAGCAGGACCAGCAGTAAAGGAAGTAAGTGGGGAGCCCGTTCACCTAAATACAAGGTCCTGGGAAATGGACATATGAGCTGTCTCCACAGCCAGGATTGAATCACGTGATTCCTGATGCACAGGCTGCTGACACCCAGATTTCTGAATCTTGGTTTCCTGTGTGATGAGACACACTTGTGTCCTAATAGAGATACTATCAACATCTAACATAACTGGGTTATTTCTTCACAGTTTTCATGCCTTATGAAATATGCCATCCTTAGTTGTCTATTCCAGAAATAAAGCTGTTTTCTTTTTTTAACAGAAGCAACATGCTGCTGATTATTTTCAAGAGTTTTTGGTTTGTTTATTTGTTTTATAACTAGAGGATAATTGTTTTATAATGTTGTGGTGGT
>NW_011495078.1:15237306-15239721 GCF_000754665.1 Bison bison bison | reverse complement strand
CATTATTAGAATTCAGAGGCCACTACATTTTATTTTGATTTTGACTCCTACAGATGAATTAAATATAAGCTACAGCCAAGTTCTAAGATAACTTTTCAAAGGATTTATCTCCCAATTAATGTTTCTTCACTGTCCATGGAACAATGTGTTCTAAAATTCTATAGTAATTTTACTACTGGAGGATCTGTGAAGAGAGATCTCAGGCTTGGAACAAATTGGAAAATAAGTTACCAATACTTCTAGTTTTTTGAAAGATGTGTACTAATTTCATCATTAAATCTTTCCTCTGAGTCCAGTAGAAGTGGATCCTTCCATCTTTCTTTACATTTGATGGTTAACTTCTCTACCTCTTCTCTTCTAGAATTTCACTATAGAAAGACTCACTGACTTAAATGAAATCAGAGGTCCACTGCTTCTCAAGTAGAAGGTGAAGCAATCGACCTGATTTAAGAGCATAAAATCCTCACAGTTGCTGGAAAGCAGGGTGGTTGCTGGAAAGCAGGGTGGGTGTGTGAAACTCAGTGCTGACATCCTTCAGAAACCATAAATATTGGCAGGAGATTGTCAGGCCTTCAAGTCGGCTTGCTCACAGTCAAATTCATCTGTGTACTACAGATTTGAGAGCTACCCCTGAAGGGGTGATACTAAATGACAAAAAGTACCAATTCAAAACAACACTGTGTCATTGAGATTTGTGGGAATAAAACAAAAAACATTTTTGTTTTGAGAGCAATAAGCCATGCTTCTCTGAACTGAAGAGATCAATCAAACATTAAATATTTATTAAGTGCTTACTTTTTAAAAGCAGAAGACTGAGCTAAGTCCTATGAGGATTTAAAATCTGTCTATAGTTTAAGGGTGGAGATACATTTTCTGCCAAAGGTAGCTTAGAATCAATTTACAAAACTGGGGCAAATGCAGAAAATAATTTATATTAAAATACACCAACTAGCAACATCTTAACACTCAAAATCAATTTCATGAAATGGTGAGGAGATTCCAAGAAGTAGTCCAAAGGGAAACACTACACAAATAGAACATCTTCTAGAAATGAACTTAAAACTATAAAAAATGTCACAAAAGCTCCAGGGTTCTGTTACTTGCATTTACTCTGCAGGATTAAAATAGCAGTCAATATATAATTATTATCACATTCCAACTGTATAATTTACCCTTATAAACACTTATGAAACATCACACTATTTTAGTAGTATGATCTCATTTATCTCTCAGTTAATAATGAAAAGCTATTATTGTGTTTACTTAGTAGATGTTCCCTAATACCTAAGGAATAAAATGAATATTACAGGGTAATTAGGGTAATAAATTCACTAGGTAACCAACAGAATTTGAACCCATAATTTAAAAATCTAGTTTAGTGTTCTGCTATAGTCAAAGCTATGGTCTTCCCAGTGGTCACATATGGTTGTGAGAGCCGGGCTGTAAGGAAAGCAGAGCACCAAAGAATCAATGTCTTCAAACTGTGGTACTAGAGAAGACTCCTTGGACAGCAAGGAGATCAAACCAGTCAATCTTAAGGGAAATCAACCCTGAATACTCATTGGAAGGAGTTGCTGAAGATGAAGCCCCAGTATTTTAGGCACTTGATGCAAACAGCCAACTCATCAGAAAAGTCCCTGATGCTGGGAAAGATTGAGAGCAGAAGAGGGCATCAGAGGACGAGATGGCTGGATGGCATCATTGATGCAATGGACATGAACTTGGATAAACTTTGGAAGATAGTGAAGGACAGGGAGGCCTAGCATGCTGGAGTCCATTAAGTCCCAAAGAGTCAAACATGGCTTTGGAACTGACCACAACACAACACAAAGACAAGGTAATGTGTTTAGTTGCTTTGGATTCTAAGGGAAAAGCTACAGTGGAAATATGAGGCATTATATTCTTGCTTTTCATCAAAATCAATACACAGATCATCAGTGTTCTGCTAGGAGGTAAACAAAATCAGTTACATGGATAAGCTCCCCTTTAATTGCCTGCAGTGCTATAAATGTACACACACATATACTGATGCTAACAAACTAATAACATTTAATAAATTACCTCTTCTAAGGCATTCCACAGTTCCTTATCTGTATGTTCATTAAAAGGATCCAGATTTTTCCTCATTGTTCCCGTGAATAAAACAGGTTCCTAAATAACCCAAAATAGTAAATGTTATCAGTAAACTTTATCCATTTTATTCCAGTACTTACAGAATTAAAATGAATAAAAATGCACTGTAATCTTTAATAATAAGGTTGTAAATGCCCATTTACAGAAACAGTATCTCTAAAATAATTTTCAGTTGTATAAACTGTGCTGCAAAGTATCCTCTGGACCATTGAACACCAACAAAAGAAAGTACTGAGGTGTGTCACCTTAGGAAAAACCTGAAGAACAGAAAGGAAGATTTGA
>NW_011495078.1:15235926-15237206 GCF_000754665.1 Bison bison bison | reverse complement strand
CAGTGCTATAAATGTACACACACATATACTGATGCTAACAAACTAATAACATTTAATAAATTACCTCTTCTAAGGCATTCCACAGTTCCTTATCTGTATGTTCATTAAAAGGATCCAGATTTTTCCTCATTGTTCCCGTGAATAAAACAGGTTCCTAAATAACCCAAAATAGTAAATGTTATTAGTCAACTTTATCCATTTTATTTCAGTACATACAGAATTAAAATGAACAAAATAAAAATTCACTGTAATCTTTAATAATAAGGTTGTAAATGCCTGTTTACAAAAACAGTATCTCTAAAATAATTTTCAGTTGTATAAACTGTGCTGCAAAATATCCTCTGGACCATTGAATACTAAAAAAAGGAAGTGCTGAGCTGTGTCACCTTAAGAAAAATCTGAAGAACAGAAAGGAAGATTTGACTTTTTTCAATGCCTCACTGGTAATACCTGCTTAATAAAAAAATAAATGGGGATATAATTATTTGAGGAATAATTATTTATTATTATTTAAAATAATAAATTTTTACACCAATAGCACTAGATAAATTGTCAATTCTTGTGTGATACTAGGAAATACCAAGAGCATGATTAGTTGAGGTTTGAAAGGGTTAATAGGTAGGCAGGCAGGGAAACCAGGGTCTTCAAAGATGGAGAGATGGCAAAAAGGACCATTCCTTTGCATAGCAGGTTTCTCAAATCCAGTGTTGCTATGGGGACTATCTGAAACTAACTTTTTCAACCCTCAAGCTGCTAACTGCTCAGCAAAACAGTATATTTTGCTCAAAGGAATATCCTATCTTAAGCAATGTTAATGAAACAATGTATCTTTCTTAGAAACCAGTTTTTCAACTATAAAACACTGCTGAAAGAAATCAAAGAGGAAACTAATAGATGGAGAAATATACCATGTTCATGGATTGGAAGAATCAATATACTGAAAATGAGTATACTACCCAAAGCAATCTATAGATTCAATGCAATGACAAAGGAGGCAAGAATATGCAATGGAAAAAGACAATCTCTTTAACAAGTGGTGCTGGGAAAACTGCTCAACCACTTGTAAAAGAATGAAACTAGAACACTTTCTAACACCATACACAAAAATAAACTCAAAATGGATTAAAGATCTAAACGTAAGACTAGGAACTATTAAACTCCTTGAGGAGAACTTAGGCAAAACACTCTCCGACGTAAATCACAGCAGGATCCTCTATGACACACCTCCCAGAATATTGGAAATAAAAGCAAAAATAAACAAATGGGACCTAATTAAAATT
>NW_011495078.1:15234007-15235826 GCF_000754665.1 Bison bison bison | reverse complement strand
AGCGGCAGCCAAACCCCAAAACCAAACCTCTGCTTCACGGCGCAAGTAACTGAACTTCAAACTCTTCAGCTATTTTCTACATGTATTTAAAAGATTGGTGATTATTTTTTAAATTAATCAGTCTGGCTTAAGTCAATTTCCTATTCCCTTAACGGAAAAAAATAATTAGGCTTCTTTTGGTTATACTTCCACACTTTTATTAGAATGCTTTTTATATATTATATGTGAAAAAATATAGCATTTCTTTTTTTTTTTCTAATTTTATTAAAATATACCAACCAACAACACCTTAACACTCAAAACATTCCATGAAATGGGGAGGAGATTCAAAGAAGTAGTCCAAAGGGAAACACTACACAAATAGAACATCTTCTAGAAATGAACTTAAAACTATAAAAACATCACAAAAGCTCCAGGGTTCTGTTACTTGCATTTACTCTGCAGCATTAAAATAGCAGTCAATATATAATTATTATCACATTCCAACTGTATAATTTACCCTTATAAACACTTATGAAACATCACACTGTTTTAGTAGTATCATCTCATTTATCTTTCAGTTAATAGTGAAAAGCTATTATTGTCTTCACTTAGTAAATGTTCCCTAATACCAGAGGAATAAAATAAATACTACAGGGTAATTAGGGTAATTAATTCACTAGGTCACCAATAGAATTTGAACCCATAGTTTAAAAATCTAATTTAGTGCTCTGCTATAGTCAAAGCTATGGTCTTCCCAGGGGTCACGTATGGTTGTGAGAGCTGAACTGTAAAGAACGTAGAGCACCAAAGAATTGATGCCTTCAAACTGTGGTACTAGAGAAGATTCCTTGGACAAAAAGGAGATCAAACCAGTCAATCTTAAGGAAATCAACCCTGAATACTCATTGGAAGGACTGATGCTGAAGATGAAGCTCCAGTATTTTGGTCACCTGATATGAACAGCCAACTCATTGGAAAAGCCCATGATGCTGGGAAAGATTGACAGCAGAAGAGGGCATCAGAGGATGAGATGGCTGGATGGCATCACAGATGCAATGGACATGAACCTGGGCAAACTTTGGAAGATAGTGAAGGACAGGGAGGCCTAGCATGCTGCAGTCCATGAAGTCCCAATGTGTCAAACACGGCTGTAGAACTGAATATAATATAACACAAAGACAAGGTAATGTGTCTAGTTGCTTTGGATTCTAGGGGAAAAGCTACAGTGGAAATATGAGGCATTATATTCTTGCTTTCCATCAAAATCAATACACAGGTCATCAATATTCTGCTAGGAGGTAAACAAAGTCAGTTACATGGATAAGCTCCCCTTTAATTGCCTGCAGTGCTATAAATGTACACACACATATACTGATGCTAACAAACTAATAACATTTAATAAATTACCTCTTTTAAGGCATTCCATAGTTCCTTATCTGTATGTTCATTAAAAGGATCCAGATTTTTCCTCATTGTTTCCATGAATAAAACAGGCTCCTAAATAACCGAAAATAAGTAAATGTTATTAGTCCACTTTATCCATTTATTCCAGTATTTACAGAATTAAAATGAACAAAATCAAAATTCACTGAAATCCAGAGGGATGGTATTGGGAGGGAGGTGGGAGGGGGGTTCAGGATGGGGAACACATGTACACCCGTGGCAGATTCATGTTGATGTCTGGCAAAACCAATACATTATTGTAAAGTAATTAGCCTCCAATTAAAATAAATACATTTATATTAAAATTTTTAATAATAAGGTTGTAAATGCCTGTTTACAAAAACAGTATCTCTAAAATAATTTTCAGTTGTATAAACTGTGCTGCAAAATATCC
>NW_011495078.1:15232835-15233907 GCF_000754665.1 Bison bison bison | reverse complement strand
ACCATTCTGCCTCAGATTTAAAAAACAACAAGTTGTTACTCTTTCTAATTTTCAACTCTAAGATTGTAACAAGCCAGATGATTTCTCTTCTTTTAGCTATTTCCATGAAGTTTACACAAATGACATGGCCAAGCAAGGGGAGGCTGGTGCCCAATATTCATCCCTCTTTCTGACTCTCCTCTACTTTCCCCCAGGAACCTAAACTATGGACAGTATTCTGCTCTGGGCTCAAGATGAGAGACTCTTTGAGAACTAGTGTTTGAGAAGATAAAGGGACTGAAAGAGGTCACCTAAAGGAACCATCTTTGAGCCCAGTCAGGAGAAGAGAGACCAGGCCTTTTTGATTATAACTATAAGAATGTTTCTTTGCCCATCATAGCTTATGTGACCTGAAAATTTTTTCTTCAGGCTCCTTTCAAAGGGCAAATTCACATCCCATAAGAGGTCTAGAGTTTGATAAAGTGCCATCTGGTTTTCAAAGCACACTCTAGAGAGGTGTTGCTGCTGCTAAGTCGCTTCAGTCGTGTCCAACTCTGTGCGACCCCAGAGACAGCAGCCTGCTAGGCTCCACCGTCCCTGGCATTCTCTAGGCAAGAACACTGGAGTGGGTTGCCATTTTCTTCTCCAATGCATGAAAGTGAAAAGGGAAAGTGAAGTCGCTCAGTCGTGTCTGACTCTTCACGACCCTATGGACTGCAGCCCACCAGGCTCCTCCATCCATGGGATTTTCTAGGCAAGAGTACTGGAGTGGGGTGCCATTGCCTTCTCTGAGAGAGGTGTTACCTAAGCTAATTTATGAAAAATATTAAATTGCTTTGTTTTTTAAAAGGTTGGTGGCTTGTCAAGGTTTCCTGGTTAGGGAAGCTTGTCTCGGTGTTCTGGTGGGTGGAGCTGTATTTCTTCTCTCTGGAGTGCAATGAAGTGTCCAGTAATGAGTTATGAGATATCTCTGGTCAACCACTTGTAAAAGAATGAAACTAGAACACTTTCTAACACCATACACAAAAATAAACTCAAAATGGATTAAAGATCTAAACCTAAGACCAGAAACTATAAAACTCCTAGAGGAGAA
>NW_011495078.1:15229682-15230621 GCF_000754665.1 Bison bison bison | reverse complement strand
CTTTAGGCTACAATCATAAATAATGAATTCACAAGCAGTCTCACTTCAATTGAAAACATCTTATTTGTGCCAATAGGATAAGGAGTTCTATGTGTAGAATATCATCCAAAGAAGTTTTGAAATTCATTTTCCAGATCCTTTCAGATAAGCAGCTACTCCGTAAATACAATCTCACTTTGGTGTTCTTTCTGGGGAATATACTTAACTGCTTCACATTCTGAGCACAAAGGATGCACAGACTTCAGATACCTGTTCCACTTAAGGAAATTATCTAAGAAGTACTTTCATATTTTGCTTTTTCCTGAAATTTTGAACACAAATTGAGGAGTACCTTCCTAAGATTACACAGTATTTGTCTTTGAAAGTTCCCCCTAAAACTCCAGGACTGACTGTCTATGTCACCACTCCCCTGCCTCTGATTCCTAGGCAAGTCCTTGTTGCTGTCACATCTCCCCATTTCTGACCTGTTCATGATGGGGTCAATAGTGATGCGGGAGAGAGACACCATCCTGGAAGCTGCTGCTGCTCACAGGATCATAGGGCAGAGGGAGTCAGGGAAGATGATGCAGACCTGGATCACCTAAGTGGGGCGACTCAAAGAAACAGCACTGGGCTCCCCCTTTGCAGAGTCTGAGCTCAGCTTGCTAGGACTACTAAATCAAGGTCTTGAGAAAACAAGGATCACTGCTTCCTATTTGTTTGGGGAAAGAGGATCCTAAGTTTTCTGCTCTGAGACAAGTAACTTTAAGTAACCACAGTATCAGATTTTGTCCTGCTGGATTCTGGAGTTTGGAATCTCTCTAAATTGAAGTCCAGGCTTTACCGCTTGGTAAGTTAAGTTTCCAGTGCCCCAGATTTAAAATCTGTAAGATAAGGATAACCATAGAATTCTTTTGAGCAAAAAGTGGGAGATGGTAGAGAAAGAGGGTAAAACATGTT
>NW_011495078.1:15224560-15227324 GCF_000754665.1 Bison bison bison | reverse complement strand
TGTTTTTCTGGAATTCTCTTGCTTTTTCTATGATCCAGTGGATGTTGGCAATTTGATCTCTGGTTTCTCTGCCTTTTCTAAACCTGGCTTGGACATCTGGAAGTTCAAGGTTCATGTATTGTTGAAGCCTAGCTTGAAGGATTTTGAGAATTACTTTGCTAGAATGTGAAATGAGTACAATTGTTCATTAGTTTGAACATTTCTTGGCATTGTCCTTCTTTGGGATTGGAATGAAAACTGACCTCTTCCACTCCTGTGGCCACTGCTGAGTTTCCAAATTTGCTGGCATACTGAGTGCTGCACTTTTACAGCATCATCTTTGAGGCTTTGAAATAGCTCAGCTGGAATTCCATCAACTCCACTATTTTTTTTTTTTCATAGTGATTCTTCCTAAGGCCCACTTGATTTCACACTTCATGATGTCTGGCTCTAGGTGAATGATCCTACCATCACAATTATCCAGGTCATTAAAGATTTTTTTGTATAGTTCTTCTGTGTATTCTTGCCACCTCTTCTTAATATCTTTTGCTTCTGTTAAGTCCATGCCATTTCTGTCCTTTATTGTTCCTATCTTTGCATGAAATGTTCCCTTGGTATCTCTAATTTTCTTGAAGAGATCTCTAGTTTTTCCCATTTTGTTGATTTCCTCTATTTCTTTGATTGTGTGCCTAAAAAAGCTCTCTTATCTCTCCTTGCTATTCTCTGGAACTCTGCATTCAAATGGGTATATCTTTCCTTTTCTCCTTTGCCTTTATCATCTCTACTTTTCTCAGCTTTTTGTAAGGCCTCCTCAGACAACCATTTGCCTTTTTGTATTTCTTTTTCCTGTGCATGGTTTTGATCATCAATTTATTTCCTACCATAATCACTAAGTGATGAACCTAATAGATAAAGAGAATCTTAAAATATAGATTTTATGTGCTGAAAATTTCTTCCCATTTTTCCTGAAAGGGATTTTTTTTTTTTTAATTTAAATTGTGGTGAAAGTCACTCAGTTGTGTCTGAATCTTTGTGACCCAATGGACTGTATAGTCCATGGAATTCTCCAGGCCAGAGTATTGGAGTGGGTAGCCTTTCCCTTCTTCAGGGGATCTTCCCAACCCAGGTCTCCCACATCGCAGGCAGATTCTTTACCAGCTGAGTCACAAGGGAAGCCCTAATTGCGGTAAAATACACATAAAATTTTCTGCTTAACCACTTTAAGTGTACAGTTCAGTGCTATTAAACACATTCCCATTGTCATAGAGCCATCACTACAATCCAGGCATAGAATTTCTTTTATCTTTCAAAACTGAAACTCTGTACCTATTAAACAACTACTCCCCTCCCCTTTGTCCTTGCAATTCCTGGTAACCCTCTCTCTTGTTTCTGTCTCCATGAATTGACTACACTAGGTACCTCACATTAGTAGAATAATACAATATTTGTCATTTGTGACTGTATTATTTCACTTAGTACAATGATCTCAAGGTTTTTCTGTGTTGTAGCATGCCTCAGAATTTCCTTCCTTTATAAGGCTGAATAATATTCCATGAGAAACTACTATAGTCCTGAAATCTGACTTCAATTGATCTGCAGCTATGGATTTGTGATGGTGGCTTTAAGAGCACAGTGTCTTGAGGACACCAGGGCTGATTGCCTGCATTCTCATAGTTGATGCAGAGCCAAGGATAGTGCCAAAAGAATGTATTTCATGAGCCCACACAATAGGTGACAGGTTACACCAGGGAACCCACTCCTTGGTGGACAGTTCTAGCACAGGAATACTCAATGGTTCCTCTCCCAGTGGGAGAGCTCCAGGTCTGCCTACACTGCAGCTCAGAAACAGATACGGGGACTTCTACTATAATACGTGAACCATGAACTTCCAGATGTTCAAGCTGGTTTTAGAAAAGGCAGAGGAACCAGAGATCAAATTGCCAACATCCGCTGGATCATGGAAAAAGCAAGAGAGTTCCAGAAAAACACCTATTTCTGCTTTATTGACTATGCCATACCTTTGACTGTGTGGATCACAATAAACTGTGAAAATTCTGAAAGAGATGGGAATACCAGACCACCTGACCTCCCTCCTGAGAAATGTGTATGCAGCTCAGGAAGCAACAGTTAGAACTGGACATGGACCAACAGACTGGTTCCAAATAGAAAAAGGAGTATGTCATGCTGGGAGCCGGCAGTGAGGAGCTCCACCCATGGCAAAGGTCATGAGGAAGGAGGCTCGGCATACACAAAGGCGGGATCAAGCCTCAGGAGTCCCCCTGGAAATTCTCGAGCATCTACCCCCTAAACCAGAGTCTGCCTACTTTCTGCTTTGTGCTCTCACCTACACCTCTGACTTTATGGGGGGATATCCCCCACTACCTCTCTCTGAAAAAAGAGTTAACTTACAGCTCCAGTTAATAATTCTTGGGTGGGACAGTGTTTCAACCTACAAACTCCTTTGGAAGTCCTCTAGCCTGCCTGAATAGGTTTTTCCGGCCACATGTGATTGTTCAGAGTCTCCCAACTGTGAGAGGCATGAGATGTTCTAAACTGTCTAAATACAGATTCCTTTGAGCAGTTAAAAGATTGATTAGAAATTGTATTGGTGAAGGGTTTTTCACTTTTTGGGCCAATATTTGCTGCTAAGTCTCCATATCCCTTACCTACTGTGTCCCTGGCAGTGTATTGATTAATATAATTGGTGTAAGTAGTAGCTTTAATGTTTGTAACCTTGGACCCTTGAGTTAATTCTTTTTCTTGTTATAGCCCACCACACCTTTGC
>NW_011495078.1:15221779-15222848 GCF_000754665.1 Bison bison bison | reverse complement strand
TGGTCACCACACCAGGCATACCCCCATAAGGGGGATAGCCACCAGCACACACTGAGGAAAGATGCAGGAGGCATCCATAATGGTATAAAAAACAGTCTCACACTAAAAACATTAAACTCACACAATCGAAATAGGGACATTCCCATATAAAAACATCCTTGCCAGACCACAGTAGATAACTCTTTCTCTTAAATTCCTAGAGTAAGAGAAATATAAGCAAAATGAAGAAGCACAGAAACCACTCCTAATCAAAAGATCAAGAGCAATCCCCTGAAAGAATGATGAAACAGATTTCTTCAGTCTAATAGACTCTGAGTTCAAAAAGAAAGAAATGAAAATTCTGAAGAAATTAAGAAAGACTATCAATAGAAATGTAGATGACTCTAAAAGTGAACTAGAAACTACAATGAGGAACCAAAAAAAATTAGAAAACTTATTTTCTGAGGCAAAAGCTGAGCTAAAGTCTTGCTGAAGCTAAAGCTCCAATACTTTGGCCAAGTGATGTGAAGAGCTGACTCATTAGAAAAGACCAGATGCTGAAAAAGACTGAAGGCAAAAGAAGAAGAGGCTAGCAAAGCATGAGATGGTTTGATAGCATCACCAACTCAATGGATGTGAATTTGAGTAATCTCTGGGAGACAGAGGAGCCTGATGTGCCACAGTCCAAGGGGTTGCCAGAGTCTGACATATCATAGCAACTGAACAACAAACAATATAGACAATAAATAGCAAATTGCAGAAGAATGAATACATGATATGGAAGTTAGAACAATGGAAATCACCAAATCAGAACAGCAGATGGACAAATAAAAAAATGAAAGCAATTGCGATCCTATGGAACAATATAAAGTGTGCCAATCTATACATGATGGGGATCCCAACAGGAAAATAAAGAGAAAATTGGAAATAAAAATGTTTTTGAAGAAATTAGGGCTTAAAACTTCCCAAATCTAAAGAAGGAACCAAATATTCAAGTACAGAAAGAACAGAAGGTCCCAAACTAGATAGATAGAAACAGATCTACACAAAAACATATTTAAAATGGCAAAAGTTAAAGAAAGTATTATAA
>NW_011495078.1:15219549-15221403 GCF_000754665.1 Bison bison bison | reverse complement strand
ACATTACAACCCCCCAAAACACAGAGTATAAATTTTCAAGTGTACATAGAACATTCCCTAGAATAGACCACATACTAGGGCATAAAACAAGCCTCAACAAATTTGAAAGAAAATAAATTATTTGAAGCATCTTTTTTGGCCACAAGGTCATGAAACTAGAAATCAAACATGGAAAGAGAAATGAGGAAAGCATAATTATATGGAGACTATGTAATATGTTACTAAAACAAACAGTGGGTCAATGATGACATCAAAGAAAAATTTTATACCTTGAGACAAATAACAGTGAAAACACAACCAGACAAAACCTACAGGATGAAGCAAAAGCAGTTCTTAGAAGGAATTTCATAGCAATACAGATCTTCCTTAGAAAGAAAGAAAAAGAAAAAAAAAAGCAAGTAAATAGCTTAACCTATCACCTAGGAATTAAGGAAAAAAAAGAACAAACAAAACCTAAAGTCAGCAGAAGGAAGGAAATAATAAAGATCAGAGAGGAAATATATAGGGATTAAAAAATCAAGAAAACCTAGAGCTGTTTCTTTGAAAGGGTAAAAAAAAAAGAATTGACAAACCTTTGTCTAGTCTCAACAAGAAGAAAAGAGAGGACATAAGTAAACAAAAAGAAACAGGAGAAATAAGACCTTATATTGTAGAAATAAAAAAGAGAGAGAATACTACAAAGATTTAGATGCCAACAAATTTGAGAGGTTAGAATAAATGGACAAGTTTCTAGAAACCCAGTGTGCATCAAAACCGAATCCAGAAGAAACAGATAATTTGAGCACACTACACACTAGAAGTAAAACAGATTCTGCAATATTTTTTTAAAAATCCCTGCAAATAAAGTCCATGAAAAGATGTCTTCACTGGGGAATTCTACCAAACATAAAAAGAAGAACCTATACCAATCCTTATCAAGCTCTTCCAAAAGACAGAAAATGAGGGGACACTCCCAAAGTCACTCTATGAGGCCACGACTACACTGATACAAAAACCAGACAAAGACACTAACAAAAAAGAAAATGACAGCTTAATAACTTAGATGAACATAGATGCAAAATTTCTCAACAAAATATTAGGAAACTAAATCCAACAACAGATAAAAGAAGATTAGGCATCATGACCAAGTTGGGTTCTTCCCAGGGCACAAAGATTGTTCAACACACACAGGCCAATCAACGTGACACACCACATCAACAGAAGGGAAAGACAAAAACCACATGGCCATTCCAATAGATGTATAAAAAGCATCTGATATCCATCCATGATGAAGAAAAGGCCTACCAAAGTGGGTATAATGGGAAAATATCTTAACCTTACTAAAAGCTATTTATGACAAACCCACAGCTAACATACAACTCAACAGTGAGAAGCTGAAACCCTCACACTAAAATATGGAACAAGAAAAGGATGCCCATTCTCACCATTTTTATTCAACATAGTATTGGAAGTCCTAGTCACAGGAATGAGTCAAGAAAAAAAAAAGGTATCCAAATGAAAAAGAAGTGGGAAAACTGTCCTTATTATGTAGATTATATGTTACATAGAACATTCTAAAGACTCCCCACAAAAACTCTTAGAACCAATAAATGAATTCAGCAAGATAGCAGGATACAAGATTAACATAAAGAAATCAGTTATATTTCATTACACTAACAATGAAATATCAGAAAGGGGATATAATAAAAAAAATATTTAAAAAAAGCAATCTCTTTTAAAATGGCATCTACAAGCTAAAATACTTAGAAACAAATCTCATCAAGGAGTGAAAGAGTTCTTTGCTAAGAATAAACAACATTGATAAAGGAAATTAAAGATGATTCAAAGAAATGGAAAAATACCCCATGCTCCTGA
>NW_011495078.1:15218352-15218584 GCF_000754665.1 Bison bison bison | reverse complement strand
ACAAGGGCTTCATTTCCAAAATATACAAACAGTTAATATATATAACTCAACAACAACAAAAAAAACCCAAACAACCCCAACTGAAAAATGAGCAGAATATCTAAGTAGCAGAAGGCAGTATTGGAGACTCCTTAAAAAAACAAGGAATAAAACCACCATATGACCCAGCAATCTCATTCCTAGGCATATACCCTGAGGAAACCAAAATTGAAAAAGACACGTGTATTCTGTT
>NW_011495078.1:15216054-15216741 GCF_000754665.1 Bison bison bison | reverse complement strand
ATATATATAATGAAATACTACTCAGCCATAAAAAGAATGCAATAATGTCATTTTCAACAACATTGCTGGACCTAGAGACTACCATAATGTATGAAATAAGTTAGAAAGACAAACATCATATGATATCATTTATATGTGTAATTTAAAATATGAAACAAATGAACTTATCTACAAAACAGAAACAGACTCACAGATAGAGAACAGACTTGTGGTTGCCACAGGAATGGAGCAGGGGGGAGGGATGGACTGAGAGTGTGGGATTCACAGATTGATACTATTATGTATACAGTGTATAGACAACAAAGTCATACTGTTGCACAGGGAAGAATATTTAATATCCTGTAATAAATAACCATATCCATAAAAACATCTACTTCTGCTTTATTGACTACACCAAAGCCTTTTGACTGTGTGGATCACAACAAACTGTGGAAAATTCCTAAAGAGATGGGACTAACAGACCACCTTACGTGCCTTCTGAGAGATACATATGCAGGTCCAGATGCAACAATTAGAACTGGACATGGAAAAAAAAGACTGCTTCTAAATCAGGAAAGGCACACATCAAGGCTATATTTTGTCACCCTGCTTATTTAACTTATATGCAGAGTACATCATAAGAAATGCAGGGCTGGATGAAGCACAAGCTGGAATCAAGATTACCAGGAGAAATATCAGTAACTTCAG
>NW_011495078.1:15214594-15215954 GCF_000754665.1 Bison bison bison | reverse complement strand
GGAAAAGACCTTGATGCTGGAAAAGACTGAAGGCAGGAAGAAAGGGGGACGACGGAGGATGAAATGGTTGGATGGCTCACTGACTCGATAGATATGAGTTTGAGCAAGCTCTGGCAGTTGGTGATGGACAGGGAAGTCTGCGTGCTGCAGTCCATGGAGTCACAAAAAGTCAGACATAACTGAGCAACTGAACTGAACCAAAAACTGAAATAAATCATAGTGGAAACAATATGAAAAGTATATATGTATAAACTGAATCACTTTGCTGTACAGTAGAAACTAACACAACATTGTATATTAACTATATTTCAATATAAAATATATATATTTTTAAATCTGGTATGTGATTAGATTATCTGTTGAAAATACCTGCTGCTAAAAATATGCTCTACTGGGGGCAAAAGGATCAACATTTTTATCCAATTTGAAAACAAATAAAAATCAAATTCAAATCATTTAAACTTGGTGCCTTATAAAAAGAACATATGAGAATGCTCTGATGTGCATACCTGTAGTATGATTGACATTTTCTTCCTTAAATTGTGAAGTCCAGTGGCTTGTATCCAACAGCTATCAACTGAAAGTAAGCCTTCAAATTCTGACAATCGAAAAACTGCAGAAAAAATAGAACTTTTCCCAGCTCCTGTTCTTCCCACAATGCCAACCTGTAATGAGATCCAGAAGGGATTAAAAATTAACAACATGCAACAAACCTAGGAGAAATCCTGTCAGTTGTGAAAGAATTTTTAAAGTCTATGTAGAATGTAGTCTAAACATTTCTCAGTCAATTCAACTGTTGAAATTTGGGCCCAGATAATTCATTATTGGGGGATAATTAATTATAGTTGGTTTTGTCTGGATATATGCCCAAAATCTTGTATATTGTAGGATTTTCAGTAGTATTTTGGACTCTAACCACTAGAAACCAGAAACATTCCTCACATTTCGGCAACCAAAAATGCCAGACATTGACAAATGTCCCCTAGTTGAGACCCTGTGTCTCAAAGAAGAGTTAATAATAACAGAATTAATCTATAGGCAGTGAAAAGCCAGCAGTCTCCTAAGTGATCCATAAAAATTAAGTTTAAATTATGTTTATTCCTAATGTCTGGGTATTTCTATGTTGAGAATTATGTGGATAATTTTACAGCAGTGTCAACAAGTCAGAAGTGTTATACACAAATAACTATCCATTTTCTGAGAGTTCTATTATTTGAGAGGATTTTTTTTTGGTAGAAAAATTAAGTCACTTCCTAACATTAAATACCTTAATGACGTTCTGTCCTTGAAGAAAACATCTTACAATTGTAAAACACAGGTCTCGCTGTCTTAATGGGCAGCAGCCAATAGGCAAAATTCA
>NW_011495078.1:15213117-15214494 GCF_000754665.1 Bison bison bison | reverse complement strand
CAGAAGGCAGTATTGGAGACTCCTTAAAAAAACTAGGAATAAAACCACCATATGACACAGCAATCTCATTCCTAGTCACATACCCTGAGGAAACCAAAATTGAAAAAGACACGTGTATTCTGTTGTTCATTTCAGAACTATTTACAATAGCTATAACATGGAAGCAATCTAAATTTCCATCAACAGATGAATGGATAAAGTTGTGGTACATTTCTGTGAAGAAGACACACATTGGCCAACAGGCACAACAAAAGATGCTTAAAATTGCTAATCACTAGAGAAATGCAAACAACACTGAGGTACTACTTCACACTGGTCAGGATGGCCATGATTTAAAAGTCTACAAATAAGAAATGCTGGAGAGGATATGGAAAAAAGGCAACTCTATTACAATTTTGGTGGGAATGTAAATTGATACAGCCTCTATGGAAGATGGTATGGAGATTGCAAAACTAATACAATTATGCAAAGTTTAAAAATAAAATTTTTAAAAAAATAAAAAAAAAAAAAACTACAAATAGTTTAGTCAGGTCCCACTTGTTTACTTTTGTTTTTATTTCCATTACTTTAGGAGGTGGGTCATAGAGGATCAGATCTTGCTTTGATTTCCCCAAAGAAGACATACAAATGGCTAACAAACACATGAAAAGATGCTCAACATCGCTCATTATTAGAGAAATGCAAATTAAAACTACAAAGAGACATCACCTCACGCTGGTCAGAATGGCCATCATCAGAAAGTCTACAAACAATAAATGCTGGAGAGGGTGTGGAGAAAAGGGTACACTCTTGCACTCTTGGTGGGAATGTAAGTTGATACAGCCACTATGGAAGACGGTATGGATATTCTTTTAAAACCTAGGAATAAAACCACCATATGACCCAGTAATCACACTCCTAGGCATATACCCTGAGGAAATCAAAATTGAAAAAGACACATGTATCCCATTGTTCGTGGCAGCACTATTGACAATAGCTATAACATGAAGCAACCTAGATTTCCATAAACAGATGAATGGATAAAAAAGTTGTGGTATATATACACAGTGGAATATTACTCAGCCGTGAAAAGGAATGGTTTTGAGTCAGTTCTGATGGGGTGGATGAACCTAGAACCTATTACACAGAGTGAAGTAAGTCAGAAAGAGAAATATAAATATGGTATTCTAATGTATATACACAGAATCTAGAAAAATGGTACTAACAATCTATGCACAGGGCAGCAGTGGAGAAACAGATATGGAGAATAGACTTGTGGACACAGGGAGAGGGGAGGAGAGGGTGAAATGCATGGAAAGAGTAACATGGAAACTTACATTACCATGTGTAAAATAGACGGCCAACAGGAATTTGCTGTATGGCTAAGGAAACTCAAAC
>NW_011495078.1:15210889-15211514 GCF_000754665.1 Bison bison bison | reverse complement strand
TCTGGGCATATATACAGAGAAAGCCATGGTCCAAAAGGATACATACACTCCAATGTTCATTGCAGCATTATTTACAATAGCCAAGACATGGAAGCAACCTAAAAGTCCACTGACATAGGAATGGATAAAAGGGTGTGATATGTATTAATATTTAAAGTGGAAATTATTCATCCATTAAAAAGTGAAATAATGCCATTTGCAGCAAGACGGCTGGACCTAGAGATTGTCATACTGAGTGAAGTCAGACAGAGAAGCAGAAACATCATATGGCATCCTTTATGTTCTGTGCTGTGCTTAGTTGCTTCAGTTGTGTCTGACTCTTTGCTACTCCATGAACTGTAGCCCGCCAGGCTCCTCCGTCCATGAGATTCTCCAGGCAAGAATACTGGAGTGGGTTGCGATTTCCTCTTCCAAGGATCAAACCTGCGTTTCCTGCATCTCTTGCATTATAGGCAGATTCTTTACTACTGCGCCACCAGAGAAGCCCATGGCATCCCTTATATGGGGAATCTAAAAAGTTGTGATACAAATCAACTTATTTACAAAACAGAAACAGTCTCACAGACTTAGAGAAGAAACTTACAGTTGCCAGGAGGAAGGCTATGGAGAAGGGATAGTTAGGGAG
>NW_011495078.1:15209341-15210789 GCF_000754665.1 Bison bison bison | reverse complement strand
AAGTTAGACCTTTCTGAGGACAGATTGCATGTTGGGAATATCACATACTCAATATGTCAGCAAATTTGGAAAACTCATCAGTGGTCACAGGACTGGAAAAGATCAGTTTTCATTATAAAAAGAATTTGTTTTTATAGAGATTAAATATAAGAGTCAGACATGACTGAGGGACTAACAAACACACACATAGTAAAAGGGGCTTCAGTTTATTTATCCTGGTAGTCATTTTGTACCTTATGGTAAACTGTAATTTATGTAACTTAAATGGGTCATTCTCTACATACAGGTAGGTTTTAATGTGTATATATGTGACTTATATGTTCTGTGTATAGGCATATTTCAAAGATATTGTGGATTTGGTTCCAGACCACCTCAATAAAGTGAACACCACAAAATAAGGTGAGTCATATAAATATTTTTGTTACTCTGTGCATATTAAAGTTATGTTTATACTATAATGTAGTTTACTAACTGTCTAAAAGCATTATGTCTAAAAAGCAATGTATTGATGCATACCTTAATTTTCAAATACTTTATTGCTAAAAAGTGATGCACTCAATATGTCAGCAAATTTGGAAAACTCATCAGTGGTCACAGGACTGGAAAAGATCAGTTTTCATTCCAATCCCAAAGAAAGGCAATGCCAAAGAATGCTCAAAGTACCACACAATTGCACTCATCTCACACACTAGTAAAGTAATGCTCAAAATTCTCCAAGCCAGATTTCAACAGTCCATGAACCATGAACTTCCAGATGTTCAAGCTAGTTTTAGAAAAGGCAGAGGAACCAGAGATCAAATTGCCAACATTTGCTGGATCATGGAAAAAGCAAGAGAGTTCCAAAACATACACCCACTTCTGCTTTATTGACTATGGCAAAGACTTTGACTGTATGGATCACAACAAACTGTGGAAAATTCTGAAAGAAATGGGAATACTAGACCACCTGACCTCCCTCCTGAGAAATCTGTATGCAGGTCAGGAAGCAACAGTTAGAACTAGACACGAAACAACAGGCTGGTTCCAAATCAGGAAAGGAGTACGTCAAGACTGTACATTGTCACCCTGCTTATTTAACTTATATACAGAGAGTATGTCATGAGAAATGCTGGGCTGGATGAAGCACAAGCTGGAATCAAGATTGCCAGGAGAAATATGAATAACCTCATATATGCAGATGACACCACCCTTATGGCAGAAAGCGAAGAAGAACAGCCTCTTGACCAAAGTGAAAGAGGAGAGTGAAAACGTTGGCTTAAAACTCAACATAGAGAAAACTAAGATCATGGCATCTGGTTTCATTACTTCATGGGAAATAGATGGGGAAACAGTGGAAACAGTGGCTGACTTTATTTTGGGGGGCTCCAAAATCAATGCAGATGGTGACTGCGGCCATGAAATTAAAATATGCTTGCTCCTTGGAAGAAAAGTTATAACCAACCTAGACA
>NW_011495078.1:15208569-15209241 GCF_000754665.1 Bison bison bison | reverse complement strand
TTCTCTTGTGTTGTTGGAAGAGGGTGTTTGTTGTGACCAGTGCATTTTCTTGGCAAAACTCTATTAGTCTTTGCCCTGCTTTATTCTGTATTCCAAGGCCAAATTTGCCTGTTACTGCAGGTGTTTCTTGACTTCCTACTTTTGCATTCCAGTCCCCTATAATGAAAAGGACATCTTTTTGGGGTGTTGGTTCTAAAAGGTCTTGTAGGTCTTCATAGAACCGTTCAACTTCAGCTTCTTCAGCATTACTGGTTGGGGCATAGACTTGGATTACTGTGATATTGAATGGTTTGCCTTGGAAACGAACAGAGATCATGCTGTCGGTTTTGAGATTGCATCCAAGTACTGCATTTCAGACTCTTTTGTTGACCATGATGGCTACTCCATTTCTTCTTAGGGATTCCTGCCCCCAGTAGTAGATATAATGATCATCTGAGTTAAATTCACCCATTCCAGTCCATTTTAGTTCGCTGTTCCCTAGAATGTCGACCTTCACTCTTGCCATCTCTTGTTTGACCACTTCCAATTTGCCTTGATTCACGCACCTGACATTTCAGGTTCCTATGCAGTACTGCTCTTTACAGCATCGGACCTTGCTTCTATCACCAGTCACATCCACAGCTGGGTATTGTTTTTGCTTTGGCTCCATCCCTTCATTCTTGCTGGAGTTAT
>NW_011495078.1:15208028-15208469 GCF_000754665.1 Bison bison bison | reverse complement strand
GGGAAGTCTGGCGTGCTGCAGTCCATGGTGTCGCAAAGAGTTGGACACGACTGAGTGACTGAACTGAACTGAACAGTATATTCAAAGATCAACATAAAGCATAGACAGAGGAGCCTGGCAGGCTTCAGTCCTTGAGGTTGCAAAAAGACGAACACACTAAGCACGTGTAAGAGATAAATAAAGCAGGTAAAATGCTGGTGAGGAATGTAACTGTGTTGAAAAAGCCAGCTTTTAGCTGACTGCATTCAAACATGTATGCATAAACTGGCTTTTTTTTTTTTTTAAAACCAATAAGTTTGCCCAACTGATGATTCCTGGTGGAAGCTTCCCAAGAGATAATTTCATTTCTGTTTAAGAATCTGGAATCAGTGAGGGATGTAAGACATGCTTTCAGTCATTTGTAAATTAATTCAGTAAATTTTAAAAACTCAAGCCTTTAAA
>NW_011495078.1:15204719-15205259 GCF_000754665.1 Bison bison bison | reverse complement strand
TCTTAAGTCTTCTATATTGGCAAGTGGATTCTTTACCACTAGTGCCACCTGGGAAGCCCCTAAGGTTTTAGATCCTATGAAAATGACAACCATCTATCTTTGTCCAAGTATTTACAGCGTGTTGGTCTTCACGCTGAGTGTTTAATATGTCTTATTTTGTTTAAGTTGCAGATCAAAACTAGATGTTAAGTCCCATCACTTCCATTTTGCAAATGAGAAGGTCAAGGCTTATAAGATTAATTAGTCTGCCTGAAATAGCAGAGCCCTTAAGTCATAGCATGGGACTCAGATCCATATGTGCCAGCCTCTTTTTCATTTTGTTGGTGGTCTCCTTATCTCCTTGATGGACTGATACCTTATTATGCCCTTCTATGTAGCTTAAACAGAGAAATTGGGGAGAGGTGTGTTGTTGTTCAGTCACTAAGTCATGTCTAACTCTGCTACCCCATGGACTGCAGCAAACCAGACTTCCCTGTCCTTCACTCTCTCCCAGAGTTTGCTCAAACTCATGTCCAATGCCTCAATGATGCCATCTAATCA
>NW_011495078.1:15204200-15204619 GCF_000754665.1 Bison bison bison | reverse complement strand
TTCACTTTCATCAAGAAGCTTTTTAGTTCCTCTTCACTTTCTGCCATAAGGGTGGTGTCATCTGCATCTGAGGTTATTGATATGGATAATCTATTACTATATTATTTAGGTATAAGATAAGCTAGACAGAGAAATAGATACGGCAGATGGATCCTATAGCCATAAATATGATTGCAATTGGCCAACCCCTTATTTTCACAGGACAGATGACAATTTATGCAGCATAAGTAGTTAAGGTCATTTTGTGCTGTGTGCTACGTTGCTTTAGTCGTGTCTGACTCTGTGACCCTATGAACTGAAGCACTTTAGGCTCCTCTGTCCATGGAATTCTCCAGGCAAGAATACTGCAGTGGGTTGCCATGCCCTTCTTCAGGGAATGTGCCCCATCCAGGAAGCAAACCCTGGTCTCTTAAGTCTTC
>NW_011495078.1:15203556-15204100 GCF_000754665.1 Bison bison bison | reverse complement strand
GAAGTTTCCAAACACCAGGAAGCCTTCTCACTGCCGAATCTGTGCCGAGCCTTGGAAGCACAGAGGGCAGCATAACAGGGAGGAAAAATAAATAAACAATTAAAACCCGCACATTGCAAGCCCTACGGTAACTCCCCCAGCAGAGAAACAGCGCAGACACCTGCATCCGCCATTAGCAAGTGGGGGCTGGGCAGGGAGGCGCTACGCGGGCTGCATCGCAAGGATCTTGCCTGAATACCCCGAGCGCTATCTGAGCGAAATAATTTGGGCTAGCAAACCAGACTGTGGGATATCTACCACGTGAAAAGCCAGCCCTAACCTATGACACCGCCAAGCCCGCGCATGGAACAAAGGACTGAACAGAGATAGCCGGCGGCAGACCATCCCCCTCCGGTGATAGGCATCCAGAGCCGGAAGCGGACAATAGCAGCCCCAGAGAGACATTATCTATAAAACTGTAAGCAGGCTTCTTTGCTAACTAAAACTTCTTGGGGGTCTGGACGGTTAACATCTGCCTGAGAAGGTGTGCCAGTGCACACCTAGA
>NW_011495078.1:15198997-15199613 GCF_000754665.1 Bison bison bison | reverse complement strand
AATAAAGCCAAAAGCTGGTTCTTTGAAAGGATAACTAAAATTGACAAACCATTAACCAGACTCATCAAGAAACAAAGGGAGAAAAATCAAATCAATAAAATTAGAAATGAAAATGGAGAGATCACAACAGACAACACAGAAATACAAAGGATCATATGAGACTACTATCAACAATTATATGTCAATAAAATGGACAACGTGAAAGAAATGGACAAATTCTTAGAAAAGTACAACTTTCCAAAACTGAACCAGGGAGAAATAGAAAATCTTAACAGACCCATCACAAGCATGGAAATTGAAACTGTAATCAGAAATCTTCCAGCAAACAAAAGCCCAGGTCCAGACGGCTTCACAGCTGAATTCTACCAAAAATTTAGAGAAGAGCTAACACCTATCCTACTCAAACTCTTCCAGAAAATTGTAGAGGAAGGTGAACTTCCAAACTCATTCTATGAGGCCACCATCACCCTAATACCAAAACCTGACAAAGATGCCACCAAAAAAGAAAACTACAGGCCAATATCACTGATGAACATAGATGCAAAAATCCTTAACAAAATTCTAGCAATCAGAATCCAACAACACATTAAAAAGATCATACCCCATGAGCAAGTGG
>NW_011495078.1:15198114-15198897 GCF_000754665.1 Bison bison bison | reverse complement strand
CACTTTCACCATTACTATTCAACATAGTTTTGGAAGTTTTGGCCACAGCAATCACAGCAGAAAAAGAAATAAAAGCAATCCAAATTGGAAAAGAAGAAGTAAAACTCACTATTTGTAGATGACATGATCCCCTACATAGAAAACCCTAAAGACTCCACCAGAAAATTACTATAACTAATCAATGATTGTAGTAAAGTTGCAGGATATAAAATCAACACACAGAAATCCCTTGAATTCCTATACACTAATAATGAGAAAACTGAAGGAGAAATTAAGGAAACAATTCCATTCACCATTGCAATGGAAAGAATAAAATACTTAGGAATATATCTACCTAAAGAAACTAAAGACCTATATATAGAAAACTATAAAACACTGGTGAAAGAATCAAAGAGGACACTAATAGATGGAGAAATATACCATGTTCATGGATTGGAAGAATCAATATAGTGAAAATGAGTATACTACCCAAAGCAATTTATAGATTCAATGCAATCCCTCAAGCTACCAACGGTGTTCTTCACAGAGCTAGAACAAATAATTTCACAATTTGTATGGAAATACAAAAAACCTCGAATAGCCAAAGCTATCTTGAGAAAGAAGAATGGAACTGGAGGAATCAACCTACCTGACTTCAGACTCTATTACAAAGCCACAATTATCAAGACAGTATGGTACTGGCACAAAGACAGAAATATTGATCAATGGAACAAAATAGAAAGCCCAGAGATAAATCCACACACATATGGACACCTTATCTTTGACAAAGGAGGCAAGAATATA
>NW_011495078.1:15194186-15196470 GCF_000754665.1 Bison bison bison | reverse complement strand
CGTAGGGTAGGAGATTTTGAAAAAGGGTTATTATGAGGCTGTATAAAGTCATGTGTGTGAAATGTCTGAAAACTGTAAAATATCATACAATTAAAAAATCTTTCATTAATGGAAAAATAAGGAAATGATGACAATAATTTCCTTCTTAGAAGGTTAAAATGCTGTTTAATCTGAGATTTAACCATAACGTGCTTCATTGTTTGCGTCCACAGAGCCAAGGCTCTTGAAGAGAGCTGTTTCCTTTGTCCAGCTTAAACCACCATCCTCCAAGGCAATTAAAAAGAAATGACTCTCTACTGCCTTGCTTAGCACTGTATCTCAGCAACTAAGCTGACAAACATAAATTCTACCTGTAGAATGGCCACATCAGACAGTGGATAAATCTAGATCATTTTTGCTGCTGAACCACTTCTATAAGCTTTACACTCCAGTCCTTCCATCTCTGGGTTGTAGTCTTATGTCTCCCTTGCCTTACACAGTGCCTCACAGGTTTTTCAAAAATGTTTGTCACACAAATGAATAAATAAAAGAATCCAAATTCCTAGGTGCCCCAAACTTATTAGTGTGCTTGATTTATGCCCCAATCTCTCCAAAACTGGATTATTACCCATATCTGAGTTCCTGATATCTGAAGTGCCATCTGGACCACACCCATTACTTGAGGCTCAGAGGACTTCTATCCTGCCCTGAACTGATAGCACTCATCCTGAAATTGTATTAATACTTAGGTTTTACAGAATCCTTTTCATGTTTTTCAAGCTCCCTCCTCCAAAATTCAGCCTCACAATTGGGAATGTAACTTTGGGTCCATTTTTCATGAGCCCACTCCCTAGAATTAGTGACCTGAGCCATAATGTCAAGTTGAAACTTTTAGATTCTGCTAACTGTCTCTTCACTTAATCCTTGCCTGCCCCCTCCCCATGTCCACTGTCATTGTCCAAAATTTGATTCAGAAAGGAAGTTTTTTATTCTCTCTCTTTTTTGTGGGGGTGGGTGTGTGGGTATAGTTACTTTACAATGCTGTGTTAGTTTCTGCTGTACAAGAAAGTGGATCAGTTACACATATACACACACCCCCTCCCTCTTGGACATCCATTCCACCCCCCAGGTCAGCACAGAGCACCGGGCTAAGCTGCCTGTGCCATAAAGCAACTTCCCGCTAGCCATCTACTGGACTCGTGGTGGTGTGGGTGTGTCAGACCTTGCCTCCCGATGCTCCCTCCTACTCGCCCCGTGTCCACATGTCCCTCTCTATGTCTAGGTCTCTACTCTTGTCAGTCCCTCAGTCGTGTCCAACTCTTTGCAACCTCATGGACTGCAGCCCTCCAGGCTCCTCTGTCCATGGAATTCTCTAGGCAAGAGTACTGGAGCAGGTTGCCATTTCCCTCTACTCCTACCCTTAAAATAGATTGATCTGTACTATTTTTCTAGATTCCACATGTGTGTGTTAACTGGATTACATCACTCTATATGACAGACTCTAGGTCCATCCACATCTCTACAAATGACCCAGTTTTAGTTTTTTATGGCCGAGTAATATTCCATTGTGTGTATGTACCAGAGGGATCAAACAGAGATTCCAAATATATTGGTTTCTATACCCACATTTAGAAATGTTAATACATTCTAGTGCACCCAATAATATAAAACACTAGATTTAACAAGGGAAAAATAAAATCTAGGTCATGCCAATATTCTTCTGTCTCATCTCCTATAATAGGATGTTGAGTATCTTCAGAGAAAATTACAAAATATTTTCGTGAACCTACTGTTTTCCAGATTCTCTGTAGATTTGTAAGATAAAATGGTGAATAAGACAGTGAGGTTCCAGCCCTCACAGTATGTTTAGCTGGCTCATTTTTCATAGATGTGTGTCATTACAAATTCAGTTCCCAAGAAAACTGCTTTTTCAGCTCTATCTAACAATCCTATGTGTTCCTAGACAGTTTTTTCCCCTGTTCCCCAGTATGATGCTTTCAAAACACTCCACTCACTGCAAGCTCCTATGTTCCACCTCTCTCCTTAATCAAGACTAACTATAACTCTAACCCAAGGGTCATGGGTTCATCGCCATCACTCAAATGTTATCTCCTTCCTCAACTCAAAATATCCAGCCGACTTGGCTTTTTTCCTCCTATCAAGCAGGAGAGGTATCTTTCCTTGTCTCTGAGATAAATCTGATACTGCTCTTGGTCCTCAAGTATCTCCATTCATCAATTGTTTTCATCCCTCTTTCTGACTTCCTCACCCGGTTTGAAAGGATAGGAAACGAAAGAAACACCAG
>NW_011495078.1:15191374-15193446 GCF_000754665.1 Bison bison bison | reverse complement strand
CATGCCTCTCCCACCAGTCCCCCTCTGCCAGTCATCTCACCCAGTTTCTCTGCCCAGTGCTCCCTTTCTGACCCTAGACTCACAAAATAGAACCATTGTGTTGATGAGCCCTGTACTTTTCTGTTCTTACATTGCTGGATCTCACTGATGCACTTCACACCCCTTATTTCCCCCTTACAATAGAAACATTCACTTTTCCCGAAATTCATGATCCTCCACCCTGACTGTTTATTCTCTCAGTACTTTGAATACAATGTGCCCCTCCTTTCTGACCTGTAGAGCTTCTATTGAAAAACTGACTGATGATTTTATTCCCTTAGATATAACAAATTGTTTTTCTCTTTTTGCTTTTAATATTCTCTCCCTGTCTTTAACTTTTGACATTTTAATTATTACATGTTTTGGTGTGGGTATCTTTGAGTTCCAAAGATTCTTTTCCACTATAGAAAAGGTTATCAGTTTTTAATATTTTTACAAAAAACTTTTACTACTTTTAGAATCAGAGGAAAGGCTATACTAACAAAAAAATCTATCCTCAAAAAAATAAATATTTGACTGAATCTTCACTGAGTCATCTCAAAAGACAGTTACAAACATGCATGCATTCATGCATTTCTAAAATTAATTTGATGGCTTCCCTGGTGGGTCAGTGGTAAAGAATCTGCCTGCCAATGCAGAAGACATGGGTTTGATCCCTGGGTCAGGAAGATTCCCGGGGGAAGGAAATGACAACTCACTCCAGTATTCTTGTCTGGAGAATTCCATGGACAGAGGAGCCTAGAAGGCTACAGTCCATGGAGTCAGAAGAGTTGGACATGACTTAGCAACTAAACTACCAGTGGGGTCACTGGTGATTCAGTGGTAAAGAATTCACCTGCCAACGCAGGGAACACAGGTTCAGTCCCTGATTGGGGAAGACATAACTTGGAAAGAAGCAACCAAGCCCATGTGCCACAACTATTGAGCCTGTGCTCTAGAACCCTGGGACTGAAACTACTGAGCCCAGAAATTGCAAGCACAGAAACCTTCACACCTAAAGCCCATGCTCAGCAATAAGAGAAGTCACTGCAATGAGAAGCCCCCACACCTCAATATAGAGTTGCCCCCAGTCACTGCAACTAGCAAAAAGCCCACGCAGCAACAAAGACCCAGCACATCCAAAAATAAACAAATTATTTTTAAAAATAAAAATAATTTGAGCAACTCCAACACAAACATAGAATCTTCCAAGATGATTTATCCTTATAATAAAATTTTGGTGTAAAACTCTGGAATTTCTTTGGGATGTATAATGATGATTGATTTAATAAATATTTGGGAGATTATTTACATAAAATTAGCCTAGATTTTGGAAAATTTCCACTAAAATCCGAGCCATTTAAATCATGACATTTGAACAGTCATAAAGCATTATACAGATTTAGGAATAAGCCAGCTTGAGGAAGGCCCAAATTCCCAGGTTTTGCCCTAGTCAAATTTTAACATAGAAAAAGAATGAAGGAATTAAATTTCCACTCATTTTAGACACTATTATAACAATATCTAGTTTACAAGACATTCTTATAGCATTTATGCCTCATTCTAATGATTTTATAAATTGAAGAGAAGGGAATAAACAGAAAATAAAGATATGCTAGAAAATGTATTTGACTTGGCAATATTTGGCAGTGTGATTGCCCAAGAACCTTCACTGAATTTTTGAATTCTTCCCATAACTTCTATGCTCACATGTTTCTCTGGAACTTCATGACAATAATTTATCTATTGTCATGTTTCTAAAATTTTATTTGTTGCTACTGCAATGTCATATACTTGATTTATATTTTTCTTCTTCTGTTGAAGATAGTTGAATAAGACTGCAAATAGCATATTATAAAACCCTTCAGAGAGGGTTTTTTTTTTTTTTAAAGTAACATTTGGCCTTTACCTAAAATTGCAATCAATCACATTGAGAAAAATGCACCTATATTTTAACTGTAACTTTTCATTCAATTCAGTCACTCAGTCATGTCCAACTCTGTGACCCCATGGACTATAGAACACCAGGCTTCCCTGTTCATCACCAAATCCTG
>NW_011495078.1:15190923-15191274 GCF_000754665.1 Bison bison bison | reverse complement strand
GGATCTTCTTGCAGTCCAAGGGACTCTCAAGAGTCTTCTCCAACACCACAGTTCAAAAGCATCAGATCTTTGGTGCTCAGCTTTCTTTATAGTCCAACTCTCACATCCAAGCATGACTACTGGAAAAACCATAGCTTAGACTAGACAGACCTTTGTTGTCAAAGTAATGCCTCTGTATTTTAATGCTTGTCTAGGTTGGTCATAGCTTTTCTTCCAAGGAGTCTTTTAATTTCATGGCTACAGTCACCAGCTGCAGTGATTTTGGAGCCCCCCAAAATAAAGTCTCTCACTGTTTCCATTGTTTCCCCATCTATTTGCCAAGAAGTGATGGGACATTCTCCAAGCCAGGCT
>NW_011495078.1:15189643-15190099 GCF_000754665.1 Bison bison bison | reverse complement strand
TGCCCCCATGGTCTGTAGCCCACCAGGCTCCTCTGTCCATGGAATTCTCCAGGCAAGAATACTGGAGTGGGTAGCCATGCCCTTTTCCAGGGGATCCTCTGTCGGGGTCCAGCCCCAGAAGGATCCAGGGGTAACCTCAGGATGATGGCATAGGCGATAAGGGAAGTAAAAGGGGAGAGAAAGAGGCTTGATCTTCTTTGGTTTACACAGAAAACCAATAAAGCTCCTGTGTTCCAAGGAGTCATCCTGAAAGAAGAACAGAGAGAGAAAAAGAGAGAAAATGAAAAAAAGAATGACACAGGGAGACCAAGCTTTGGTGAGTGAGGCCCATAACTTTACTTTCAAAAGGAACTTTTATACCTTGACTTGTACATAGAGGAAAATGAAAGATGCAAAGTCATACAGAGTCAGCCCAAACATTACATCTGTTTTGTCTTTATCAAAACCAGGATTTTT
>NW_011495078.1:15189240-15189543 GCF_000754665.1 Bison bison bison | reverse complement strand
ATTCAATTCAGTCACTCAGTCATGTCCAACCTCTGTGACCCCACTGGACTATAGAACACCAGGCTTCCCTGTTCATCACCAAATCCTGGAGTTTACTCAAACTCATGTCTATTGAGTCTGTGATGCTATCCAACCATCACATGCTCTGTCATCCCCTTCTCCTCCTGCCTTCAGTCTTTCTCAGCATCAGGGACTTTTCAGATGAGTCACTTCTTCACATCAGGTGGTGAAAGCATTGGAGCTTCAGCTTCATCATCAGTCCTTCCAGTGAATATTCAGGACTGATTTCCTTTAGGATGGACT
>NW_011495078.1:15188550-15189140 GCF_000754665.1 Bison bison bison | reverse complement strand
AAGGTCTGATGTAGCTAATTCCAAGGCTACTGCTTGTTTTTCTTACATTCCAACTATGTTAACTAATGCACTCCCAGGTGCAAAATGGATAAGAGATATGGGAACTTAGCAGCAAGCATTGGCCCAACAATGAAGCCCTTTACCAGTACTATCTATTCTAATAATTCTTCATCCCTTAAAGGACTCTATGCTCATTAGGACTTTTAGAATGTTTTGGCTTCCTGTGCCTTTCAAGGCTGGGGAGTTGTGAACAATCATGTGTGTTAATTGCAAGAGTATGGATAAACCTGTCAGGCAAGCTAGAATGCCAACAGAGGGGTTAAAATAGAAATATTCCTTTCATGCCCAGGAGACTTATTAACTAAAGCCCTATGTTGACTTTTTCCAGAGAAAGGTGGTCGGGGATAGCCCCCTGTTAATGTCAGAAGAGTTGGTGAAAGGCACAAAATAGTAAGGCAGACAGATTCTGGTTTTGGGGTAGATGCTCAAGCAGATCCAGGAAATCTCTCGAGCCATGATCCGCCTTGCTCATCATGGCTCTTCCACATGACCTTGTCATGGGTGGGATCTCCCGTGGTGGCTCCCGGCAT
>NW_011495078.1:15188105-15188450 GCF_000754665.1 Bison bison bison | reverse complement strand
ATAGATCCAAGTCCTCATCAAGTGGAAAACTGGACAGAGTTCCTTTAATCTGTGACTGGCATTTCTCTAAGCAGTGGCCTGAGAACTCTGTTTGCCCTCATATTTCAACATAAATTCCAAATAGGATGTAAATCAAAATTGATCATTTGATCAAGTGAGAATCCATCAGTCCTTTTCACTTTCAGCCCTCACATCTTCCTTAACTTACCTTAAATTTCATTGTCAATGTCTGTAATCACTCTTTTGTCCATTTGTTTTATTTAATTGCCTGGCATAGCCCCAGTCTTGATTCAATGCACTGATGCTACAAAGGTCTTGTGCAAATGAAAGCTGATGGAAAAATCA
>NW_011495078.1:15186694-15187924 GCF_000754665.1 Bison bison bison | reverse complement strand
CATTGCAAACTGTTTACCGCTCCTTTATTCTAGAAACTCTTCCTTCATTTGGGTAAAAAATCACATTCTCTACTTCTCCTCTTATATTTCAGGAGTGCAAGGGTAGTTCAATTAGGGTGTTATAAGTTTACCATTTTCTATTACTTATTATTTCTGTTAATTTCAATTATCTTGAAATTTCTAGGCAAGTCAATAAAACATAATAAACTAATAAGAGGCAAAAACACCTAAATGGAGTAAACAAAATTATTATAACAAATAAAAGATTATCTACCTAAAATTTTAATTACCCAGAAACAACTTTAACACCAAACATGTAGCTCCTAAAGAGAACTGCAGCTGCTAGTGAGAGATGTGAAAGATGATGACAAATCAGAAGACAATTGCAAAAATTTAATCTAGGAAGTAAGTAGCTTATAGAAAGGTTGGAAATGTTTTCTGAAGCCATTAGTTACAGAACTAGATACTGTGGTCCTGGATTAGAAACCTAAGTATCATAGAGATGTCAGTCTTAACAAATTTATCTACATGTTAAAAATAAAATCCATTCAAAATCTCAATAAGACATTTTCTACAAAAAGTTAGCATAGTTCTCAAGTTTACCAAAAAGCTGTGACAAGCAAGAGAGGATCAGGGGAAGAACTGGGAAAATCCAAAGAAAATATGACATTTACTTAACAATATTCAAGTGCTGATTTCTTAGTTCCAATAATTGTCCTGGGCACTCTGGTGGCTCAGTGGTAAAGAATCTGCCTACCAATGCAGGAGACACAAGTTTGATCTCTGGGTCAGAAATATCCCCTGGAGAAGGAAATGGCATCCCACTCCAATATTCTTGACTGGGAAATCCTATGGGCAGAAGAGCCTGGTGGGCTACAGTCCATGGGTTCTCAAAAAGAGTCAGACATGATTTAGCAACTAAACAACAACAATATTGTCCTATGGTTTTGAAAAATGTCAGTATTGAGGGATGCTGAGTAAGGAACATCAAGGAATTCTGTGTTTTCTTTATAAATCTTCTTTAAATCTAAAACACCAATACAGTATACTAATGCATATATATGGAATTTAGAAAGATGGTAACAATAACCCTGTATACAAGACAGTAAAAGAGACACTGATGTATAGAACAGTCTTTTGACTCTGTGGGAGAGGGAGAGGGTGGGATGATTTGGGAGAATGGCATTGAAACATGTATAATATCTACATGAAACAAGTCACCAGTCCAGG
>NW_011495078.1:15183143-15185180 GCF_000754665.1 Bison bison bison | reverse complement strand
AGTAGATGAAACAATTAAACATAATAAAATAGATGAATTCAGTATCACAATCAATGAAGAAGAATTATTCACCAAATAGTGTCAATCAGTAAGTTAATTATGAGGGTGTTGTTAGGTCCAATTTAGATTCTTACCTAAAGCAACAATGCAAAATGAACTCTAACTGTAGTACACAATTCAATATTTAAAATAAACTAATTCCCAAAATAGCTTCCCTCATGGTTCAGACAGTAAAGAATCTGCCTGCAATACAGGATACCTGGGTTCAATCCCTGGGTCAGGAAGATCCCCTGGAGAAGGAAATGGCAACCCACTCCAGTATTCTTGCCCAGGAAATCCCATGGACAGAGGACCCTGGTGGGCTATAGTCCAATTCTGTATAAAAAATAAATTAAAAAAATAAAATAAACCAATTCCAAAAATATTTTTTAAATAAAATAAGCCATTTTTCAAAAACCAGTCAAGAATATAAGTAAAAACTTCTCTGATCACAGGATAGAAGAGGAATCTCTAAACATAAAAACCATGGAACAAATTATGAAGAGAAATTTAAAGAATAAGTTTGGAGAAAATTTTGGAACTTCTGTATAAAATCTCCAAAATAACTAAAAGGGTGAAAGAAGTATCTGGAAAATTATTTGCCACAAGTTTAAGTGGTAAGAGATTAAGGCCTTAATTTATTGATTTAATCAAGATACAAAAATTAATAAGGAATTATTAATACTCTCACAAGAACCAGGGGAAAGGACATGAACAAACAATCCCAAGAGGAATAAAACTGGCTAACAAATACACTACTGAATTCTACCTCTCTCAAGGCCAAAAAGTTAAAAATTAATGACATTTCCTGCCATCAAATTAGCAAATATTCAAACAGTTAATACTGACAAGAATCTACTGGAATACAATACACTGTTGGTATTATTGATGGCCATGTAAATTATGCAAGCTTCCTGGAAAGATATTTGGCAATGTAATAAACAAGCCTTTAGAATGGTCATTTCCTTTTTCAAATGTACTGGTAAATATTTACATATATGGCTACCTGTCAAATTGTTGTTTGCAATAGTAAAAAAAAAAGAAATCATCTATATATATGTGCACACAAACATGAACTAGAAGGAAATACACCAAACAGCATTTATTGCTTAAGGGTGACATTATGGGTAAATTTTACTTTTCTTCCTTTTCTCTAAATTTCCTAATCTCTCTGATAGTGTTTGCTATGTAATTGTGTATGTGTTTTTCTCTATTCTCTAAAGTTTCTCTAATTTTTCTTATAGTTAGGAGAGAGATGCAAGTTTTCACACAGAGGAAACTATCCAATACATGGAGGAATATAAAAAAAAAAGTTTAAATACATCAAGATTTTTAAACATTCAAAATATATAAGAAGTTTTGATGTTGACTGATATTTTTATATCCCACAAAAGGCAATAAAATAGAGTGCCATATTAAATCTGAGAGCACATTACATGAGACCCTACTTGTCACATGCTCATTTCAGGTGGAAAGCAACCAACTGTACAGAGTTGCTGGGTCTGTAGTTTCCTATTTACCAGTTATAGATCCAAACTTCTGGTTGATAAATTCTGATCTTCCCTCCAGTTCTTCCATTATTTCCTGAGGCTGTAGGGATACACAGACTAGAGACTATTTCAGGTGTCCTGGGACTGTGGCAGTTCCAGGATTACTGGAGATTCCAACTTGCTCCAGATAATATCTGGTTCAGTGTGATTTGATCCTCAAACACACAGTAGAGGCCTGCACCGTCACCCCCTGAATGTCCCCTATTGTTACTGGGCTTTCAGAAATAGGTGACATTTTCAGACTTTTTTTTTTTCTGGTGGGGGAGGAAGAGGCAAAAGTTTCATAAAACAGTACTTAGCTTTACTGGTAAATACTCTGGTTGTTGCTATTCTATTCTTTAAACTGTTGCAGGTTGAGAAGCAATAGTTAGAACTGGACATGGGACAACAGACTGGTTCCAAATTAGGAAAGGAGTACATCAAGGCTGTATATTATCACCCTGCTTAT
>NW_011495078.1:15182015-15183043 GCF_000754665.1 Bison bison bison | reverse complement strand
GAACCTGTCTGTCAATGCAGGTAGATGTAAAGGATGTGGGTTTGATCCCTGGGTCAGGAAGATCCCCTGGAGTAGGAAATGGCAACTCACTCAAGTATTCTTGCCTGGAAAATTCCATGGTCAGAGGAGCCTGGCAGGCTACAATCCATGGGGCCACAAAGAGTCAGACATGACTGAAGCGACTTAGTACACATGCATGCAATTTTTTTGTAAACCCTCCAAGAAATTTCCATACATGTAATAAACAAATATATAAAAATTAATGTGCATGGCCATAAATTACCAATGAACATTTTTATATATCAAATCTACCTAAAAATCTTCTGCAGAGTTTTAGTAGCTGCATTATATTCTATGGTATGGATGCATTATAGCTTTTCACTAATCACTATCATTAAGAAGTTATTTTATTCTAATCTTTTGCTATGTCAAACAATGCTTCAATAAGTAACCTAGAACATAGGTCTTTGGTTCAGTATAAACAAATCTCCAGTATATATTCACATAAGTATTTACATTTGCCAGGTAAAAGGATATAGCATTTTTTATGCTTATGTTAGGGACCTTCCTTCCCAGGGGGGCTCAAATGGTAAAGAATCTGACTGCCAAGGCAGGAACCACAAGAGATACAGATTTGATCTCCGGGCAGGCAAGATCCCCTGGAGGAGGAAATGGCAACCCACTCCAGTAATCTTGAGCCTGGCCGGCCCCCATCCAAGGAACCACAGACAGTTGGACATGCACTTATATTAACAGAGCATTTGCCTCAGAATGAGAGCTTTCAACAAGCCACAGAAGTTAGCTAGAATTTAATGACATTTCTTTTTATTTCCATTGCCTTTTATTCTTTTAATATTTATTTATCTATTTGGCTGCCCCGGGTCCTAGTTGTGGTATGTGGGATCTGGGTCTCCAACCAAGGCTCAAGCCCAGGACCCCAGTATTGGGAGCTCGGAGTCCGAGTCACTGGACAGCCGGGAAAGTCACAGTTGATTTTACTTTTAAGTAAAGTTACCAAATATTTATGA
>NW_011495078.1:15181071-15181915 GCF_000754665.1 Bison bison bison | reverse complement strand
TTTATGCAGAGCTCCAAGGAGTAGGTTGTTTTTTTTTTTTTTTTAAGAAAAGATGGTTTTTAGGTGCAATGCAGACCATACACTAAATAACCTTGAATATTAGAGTGAGGCAGAAATTCTCCTTTTGGTTTTCTAGTCCTCCTTTGCTATTGTGGGAGGCTTGTTTCCAGGAGCCCCACTATGAATACAAAAATCCACAGATGTTCAAATGCCTTATATAAAATAGCAGCAGAGTACAATCAATACAGCCTTATGATGAATGCAGCCAGCTCTCAGTTTCTGAGGGTTTGGCATCCTGCACAGGACTAAATGTATTTCATTCCTTCTAATTATCACATGCAGAATGTCACAGGTGTCAATTCTTGCTAGGCAAAGCTCTTTTTAAAAAGAGCTTGTTTTAGGGGAAAGGAGAGGGAGCATACATTTGGAATTAGGGATTTAACAAATACAGACCACACTATATAAAATAGATAACCAATAAGGGCCTACTGTATAGCCCAAGAAACTGTACTAAATATCTTGTAACAATATTTAATGGCAAAGAGTACGAAAAAGATTATATATATGTATATATATATGTATGTATAATGGAATCACATTGCTGTACATCTGAAACATTGTAAATCAACTATACTTTAATAAAAAGATTTAAAAATTTTAAGTATTTGTTTTTTAATCAATCAAATAAGTACAAGGAACAATGATGAAAATAATTGCAAGTGTTGTATAGCTTTGCTATATGCTGGGCACTGTTCTAAACACTTTTCACATGTTTTATCTCACCTGCACCATAATTCTGTGAGGTGAATACAATTCATATCTCCATCCTGCAGCTTAAAATATA
>NW_011495078.1:15178266-15178567 GCF_000754665.1 Bison bison bison | reverse complement strand
ACAATACTGGAGTGGGTAACCATTCCCTTCTCTGGGGGATCTTCCCAACCCAGGGATCGAACCTGTGTTCCTGCATTGCAGGCGGATTCTTTACCATCTGAGGCATGAGGGAAGCCCAATAGCATCTTTATTCTTATTCATGTTTTATATTGAAGATAGAACATTTTTGCCATGAGACAAAAATAAAATACTGGTGGAATTATTAACCTCATGCTAACAGGTCCAACCCTCAGAGTCTACAACCCACCTAAGAGATATAAACTACAAACTCTCCAGAGAAAGATTCTCAAAATCAGTGCAT
>NW_011495078.1:15175120-15178166 GCF_000754665.1 Bison bison bison | reverse complement strand
CATAGCTATTCGGAATAATAAAACACATCACTGGGCAAAGCATGCCAACCACTCTTGATGTGGTCTTGCCCTCTGGATCCACGGAAGTTCCTGATAAGGCATTTACTCTCAGAAAAATAAAGAGACATGTCAGTACAATCATTTCCCTTGATCCTGTCATAAAGTATGCTCTTCAGCAATTTCACAAATGTTCAGCTGTGGATCTCAAATTGCTTTGCACCTGGAATTTGTTTCCAAGTTATATTTCATACTCTGTAGTCTGTCACTACATATTTCTATCATAAATTGTTAGCCAGATTCACTTATGGGAACTTCTGATCTTTGTCCCAGAGACTACGTTTTCAACCCCCAGGTTGAAGGCATTTAGTTATTCGAGCCATACACTGTGAATTTATAACCTCACTACCACCAAATGGTCTTTGTTTCTTTTTTATGTTCCCATGAAGACTAATGCTTAAAAGTTTGTAGTAGGCCATGATTGTTCATATTATTTTAAGTGAAAAGTGCTACTGCTAATTGCTCATTTTAATCTGCAAGCTATTTTTAACAGCATCTCTTTCTTTGAAAGATTTAGTTGCTCAGTCATGTCCGATTCTTTGCTACCCCAAGGACTGCAGCCTTCCAGGCTCCTCTATCCATGGGATTCTCCTGGCAAGAATACTGGAGTGGGTTGCCATTTCCGTCTCCAATGCATGAAAGTGAAAAGTCAAAGTGAAGTCACTCAGTCGTGTCTGACTCTTAGCGACCCCATGGACTGTAGCCTACCAGGCTTCTCCGCCCATGGGATTCTCCAGGCAAGCGTACTGGAGTGGGTTGCCATTGCCTTCTCCGATGATCCATATTAACTACACACAAAATTATTTTTATGAAGCAAAAGTTGTTTCATCCAGAACTAAATCCTCTACAATTTAAACTTTTAAGCACCATTTTATGTTTGCAAGTTGTCTTTATTGTTTTTAGTGGCTTTTCAAACCCAGATCCTATAACACAGGTTGACTGTTTTTGCCAAGGGGCACCTGGAGTTAGAGGCAGCATTGGCACTGAAATTCTGTGCTATGAAATCACAACTCCCCCATCTGTTCCTTAATCCCCCTGGCAGCACAGATGCCCAAAGGTTTAAATAAACAGGAGAGGCAGATCATCATTAATGGGGTAAATTTCTCACTTATCTTTCCTCTTTGAATATGGCACATTGTCACTGCTGTGCTATATTGTACTGTTCTATAAAAACATATGCAGCTAAACTACAATTGCATTAATTTTAGAAAATAGCTGAAAGTGAAATGCATAGCAGAATATGAGGCTGGAACGATATGCTAATTTGGCTAGTTGTTTTGCAGTGGAGAGACTGACAGATTTTTTTTTTTTTCAAATTCCTTATATAGATGTCATAGAAGTCTAGCAGGCATTGGTATCTTTGGTTTCTTATATTTTTATTTGAATTAGTTGCTTACATTTACAAATTGTCTGAGTTTACATTAAAAACATTAAAAAACTGAGTTTACATTAAAAACACATTAAAAACAGATTTGGAAAAACTCTAAAAAAGAACATACCTGAAATTGGGGGCTTCCTCAGTGGCTCAACAGGTAAAGAATCTGCCTGTAATGCAGGAGACTCAGGAAATGCAGGTTCGATCTCTGAGTCAGGAAGATCTCCTGAAGGAGGGGATGGCAACTCACTCAGTACTCTTGCCTGGAGAATCCCATGGACAGCCTGGTGTGGCAGTCCATGGGGTCACAAAGAGTTGGACACAACTGAAGCACCTGAGCATAGCACAGCATACCTGAAACTAATACATTATACATCAATGATATTTCAATGACTAAAAAAAATCAGTTACAGTAAAAAATCTAAGAAACAGATTTTTAGCATCTTTTCAATCATCAGGTCTGCTTTCAGTGGGTACCACACCTTATCAGTGGGTACCACACGGCTATTAGTTGTTCCCACTGAACAGAGGATGAACCTCTAGTTTACCACTGTGCCCCTCACCTGCTTCACTGATTTATATTACCTGACTGATTTGTGTCAATGATGAAATGTATGGCTTTGGATGAACTTAATGGACTCTGAAAGGTATCACAGGAAATTTGAATCAACACAATGAAATACAGTGAGTCTGATGACAGATGGACTCATTACAAAATCTCAATAAAATCCATTATGCAAAATGTTTAGCCTAAGCTCAGATGACTAGATGGATATAAAAACATCATAATCCTGAAAGTCCTATGAGGTCTAGATTTGCCCAACTAAGATGCCTCTTCTCTAAAACTATTAAAAACAAAATAAATTAAGAAATCATATAGAACTTAGTTATTTAACATGAAATTTTTTTTTCCAATAAGACCTGAAAATCCTTGATGAAATTTTTTAGACTACTACTGAGTCATTTTAATTATTTTAATTATTCTGAGTCATTTTAATTATTACCTAAGGAAACTGTGGCTCAGAAGAATCTGCCTGCAGTGCAGGAGACGCAAGTTCCACCCCTGCATCAGGAAGATTCCCTGGAAAAGGGAAAGGCAGCCCACTCCAGTATCTCTGCCTGGAGAATCCCATGGACAGAGAAGCCTGGAGGACCACAGTCCATGGGGTCACAAAGAATCAAACACGACTGGGCAACTAACACACACACAAGGAAACTGCAAAATGCATCCTTTTTTTTTTTTTTTGGCCGGACCATGTAGGGCATGTGGGATTTTAGTTCCATGACCTATGATCAAGTTCAGGTCCCCACCTTGGGAGCATGCAGTCTTAACCACTGGATCACCAGTGAAGTCCCATAATGCATCTATTAACAGAATCTCCTGGATCAATGGTTATGGGGTAAATACAAATTCCAATGCTGTGACCAAGAAATAAAAGAAAATCCCTACATCAAACCACAAAAAAGATTATGTCCAGAGAGTTTCTCCAAGTAAATGATAGGAACAATACAGTAGAAAGAATTTTCCAAAAAATAAAAATATTCTCATTTGTTTATTTTTTTTTTTTCTTTTTTTTTTTTCCTTTTTTTTTTTTTTTTTTTTTTTTTTTTTTT
>NW_011495078.1:15174243-15175020 GCF_000754665.1 Bison bison bison | reverse complement strand
ATCTTGTGATAAGCCATGGTGGGAGAGAATATGAAAAAAATCGCTAAATCACATTGCAGTACAGCAGACATTAACACCATACTGTAAATCAACATCATATATCAGAAAAATAAATTTTTAAAACCTGAATATGTCAGATATGAAGTGAAGTGAAAGTCACCCAGTCGTAGCCAACTCTTTGCAGCAGACATTAACACCATACTGTAAATCAACATCATATATCAGAAAAATAAATTTTTAAAAACTGAATATGTCAGATATGAAATGAAGTGAAAGTCACCCAATCGTAGCCAACTCTTTGAGACCCCCATGGACCGTAGACTGCCGGGCTCCTCTCTCCATGGAATCCTCCAGGCCAGAATACTGGATTGGGTAGGCGTTCCCTTCTCCAGGGCATCTCCCCAACCCAGGGATCGAATCCAGGTCTCCTGCATTGCAGGCAGATTCTTTATCATCTGAGTCACCAGGGAAGCCCAAGAATACTGGAGTGGGTAGCCTCTCCCTTCTCCAGCTGATCTTCCTGACCCAGGAATTATACTGGGGTTTCCTGCATTGCAGGTGGATTCTTTACCAGCTGAGCTACCAAGGAAGGTATGATAACATGACAAATTGTGGAATTAATGAATGGGTCCTCTGCCACGTCCTTCATTTCCAGCTCACCCTTCTTACAAGTAGATGTTACCAAGCTGAATGTGGGTCCATAGGAGTCTTTCAACGTATTGTTGCATGCAATTTTCTAATATTTTGTGGATGGTTTTTGCATCTATGTTTATGAGA
>NW_011495078.1:15173657-15174143 GCF_000754665.1 Bison bison bison | reverse complement strand
GGTGGCTCAGTAGTAAAGAATCCACCTGCCAATGCAGGAGACATGGCTCCATCCCTGATTCCGGTTGATCCCACGTGCCTCAGAGCAACTAAGCCATGTGCCACAACTGCTGAGCCTGTGCTCTGGAGCCCAAAAGTTGCAACTACTGAGTCACATGCTGCAAATGCTGAAGCCCAAGTGCCCTCGAGCCTGTGCAACAAAAGAAGCTGCCACAATGAGAAGCCTGCAAACAAGCAGAGAGTAGCCCCTGCTGGATGCAACTAGAGATAGAGCCCACATAGCACCAAAGACCCAGCAGAGCCAGAAATAGAATAAATAAATAAATAAAAGTATTTTAAAAAATAAAGTCTGTGTTCAGACACCAGGCTTGCCACTTACACTGCACACATCTAGACTTGTCTTCTAAACTCTTTAAACTTCAGTCTCCTCATCTGTAAAGTAGTAGCTACTTCAGAGATCTGTCTGGACGATTAAACATGGAACACG
>NW_011495078.1:15170978-15171584 GCF_000754665.1 Bison bison bison | reverse complement strand
TTCCATAAGAAAAATGCATTGGTTATGTCAAGGTTTGAGAATAGTTAACTTCAGGTGAAACCAGGTGTCATTATGGCAATACAGTATGTTAAGAGAAACCTCCTTTTAAATTTGTATAGAGAAGAAAAAAATATTGCTAGTTTGTTTCCTCCTGCCACTTAAGAGAGACAAAAATGTCTGACACTTGCAGGCTTTTTCCTCCACTTGGAGACTCCTGGCCTTCCTGCCTGTCACCCTCTCAATAGGTTCAAAAAACATATCAAGAGTAAATCAGAAATTACCAGAAGACAAATGAGAATAACAACACAACTTTCCAAAATTGATGGAACACAGTAAACACACTTCTAAGAGAGAACTTTATACCAATACAGGCCTATTTCAAATGTCTGAAAAAATCTAAAGAAAAAGCCCAAATCCACTTAACTGACCAAATTTCTAGAAACCGTCTTTGATGCTCGGGGCTGGTACATGGGATGACCTAGAGGGATGGTATGGGGAGGGACATGGGAGGGGGATTCAGGATGGGGAACACGTGTACACCCATGGTGGATTCATGTGGATGTATGGCAAAAGCAATACAATATTGTAATTAGCCTGCAATTAAAA
>NW_011495078.1:15168371-15170485 GCF_000754665.1 Bison bison bison | reverse complement strand
ATTTAAGAAAAGGTGGCAAGAATACACAGAAGAACTGTACAAAAAAGACCTTCACAAGCCAGATAATCATGATGGTGTGATCATTCACACTCACCTAGAGCCAGACATCCTGCAATGTGAAGTCAAGTGGGTCTTAGGAAGTATCACTACGAACAAAGCTAGTGGAGGTGATGGAATTCCAGTTGAGCTATTTCAAGTCCTAAAAGATGATGCTGTGAAAGCGATGCACTCAATATGCCAGCAAATTTGGAAAATTCAGCAGGGGCCACAGGAATGGAAAAGATCCATTTTCATTCCAATCCCAAAGAAAGGCAATGCCAAAGAATGCTCAAACTACTACACAATTGCACACATCTCACACGCTAGTAAAGTAATGCTCAAAATTCTCCAAGTCAAGCTTCATCAATGCATGAACTGTGAACTTCCAGATGCTCAACTGGTTTTAGAAAAGGCAGAGGAACCAACCAGAGATCAAATTGCCAACATCTGCAAAAAAGCAAGAGAGTTCCAGAAAAACATCTATTTCTGCTTTCTTGACTATGCCAAAGCCTTTGATGTGTGGATCACAATAAACTGTGAAAAATTCTGAAAGAGGTGGGAATACCAGACCACCTGACCTGCCTCTTGAGAAACCTACATGCAGGTCAGGAAGCAACAGTTAGAACTGGACATGGAACAACAGACTGGTTCCAAATAGGAAAAGGACTACGTCAAGGCTGTATATTGTCACTCTGCTTATTTAACTTATATGCAGAGTACATCATGAGAAATGCGGGGCTGGAGGAAGCACAAGCTGGAATCAAGATTGCTGGGAGAAATATCAATAACCTCAGATATGCAGATGAAATGACCCTTATGGCAGAAAGTGAAGAGGAACTAAAAAGCCTCTTGATGAAAGTGAAAGAGGAGAGTGAAAAACTTAGCTTACAGCTCAACATTCAGAAAACTAAGATCATGGCATCCAGTCCCATCACTTCATGGCAAATAGATGGGGAAACAGTAGAAACAGTGGCTGACTTTATTTTGGTGGGGGAGGGGGGGCTCCAAAATCACTGCAGATGGTGATTACAGCCATGAAATTAAAAGACGCTTACTCCTTAGAAGGAAAGTTATGACCAACCTAGATAGCATATTGAAAAGCAGAGACATGACTTTGTCCACAAAGGTCTGTCTAGTCAAGGCTACGGTTTTTCCAGTAGGCACATATGGATGTGAGCGTTGGACTATAAAGAAAGCTGAGCGCTGAAGAATTGATGCTTTTGAACTGTGGTGTTGGAGAAGACTCTTGAGAGTCCCTTGGACTGCAAGGAGATCCAACCAGTCCTTCCTAAAGGAAATCGGTCCTTAATATTATTTGGAAGGACTGATGTTGAAGCTGAAACTCCAATACTTTGGCCACCTTCTGTGACGAGCTGACTCATTTGAAAAGACCCTGATGCTGGAAAAGATTGAAGGCGAGAGGAGAAGGGGACGACAGAGGATGAGATGGTTGGATGGCATCATCGACTCAATGGACATGAGTTTGGGTAAACTCCAGGAGTTGGTGATGGACAGGGAGGCCTGGTGTACTGCGGTTCATGGGGTCGCAAAAAGTCGGACACAACTGAGAGAGTGAACTGAACTGAACTGAATCAAAAACCTCCCAGAAAACACTGTCCAGGGCCTGAGGGTGTCACATGTGATCCTATGAAGCATTTTTAAAAATAAAATCTACCCTTCTTAAACTATTACAAAAATTAAAGAGGAGGAGAACACTCTTAAATTTATTATATCAGGCTAACTTTACATTGATATCAGTACTATAAAGAGACACTACAGAAAATTACAGATCATTTTCTTGATGAATATGGTTGAAAAAAATTTTCAACAAAATATTAGCAGACAGAATTCAACAATCTATTAAAGATATCATAAATGATTACCACGTAGCATTGTTCCAGAGATGCAAGGATGGTTAAAAATCCATAAGTCAATCCACGTGATACACAACATTAAAAAAAGGAAGATAAACACAAGATTTTGTCAATAGACTTAGAAAAAGCATTGACAAAATCTAACATCCATTCATGGTAAATACTCTCAGAAAAATGAGCATAGAGAAAATACATCTCCAC
>NW_011495078.1:15166931-15167290 GCF_000754665.1 Bison bison bison | reverse complement strand
ATAATACTGTAAATCAACTATAATTCAAGGAAAAATTTGACGTAAAAGAAAAGTTATGCATTGTGATATGTGGTTGTAATGGCAGTCACATTACAATATTTATGTGTAACAAATTATCACATCTTACACTTAAAATTCACACAATGTTATATGTCAAATATATTTCAGTTTTTTAAATCTGCTGAAATATATTTTTCTTTTGGTGTGTTTTGTACATGAAAATATTTAAATGCGCTAATCTCCCTGCAAGACTCTTTCTAATAAATACTGCCATCTCTCTTAACAATGTGAACTATAAACTTGTAACTGGCTCCCAAATTCTTACCTGATTTTACCTTCGCGTAGTAACCAGGGTATTC
>NW_011495078.1:15166044-15166633 GCF_000754665.1 Bison bison bison | reverse complement strand
CCATTCTGTGTAGAAAGAAGAGAAGTTTGCAGCCAAAATCACTGCGGATCTGCTTCCACCCAAAGATTGCCATTGTCTCGGGGACCCCTTTACAGAGGAGGACCAAGGAGTTGGCCACAATCAGGTGCTTAAGGATCAAATCTGTGGACCTTAACCTGTAACCCATGATGTGAAGGACGATATAACTGCAAAGGAGTGAGAAATTCCCCAGGATTCCAACCACAGTCTGTGTTAAGATGATCATGCCTATTATGAAAAAGCTGCCAGCCATCCTCTCAGTTCACAGTCACTGGTACTTGTGAGTTAGAATGTCCTGCGTGGGAATATGAGGCATGGGCTACATGCATAGTGTCAACTGTAATCCAATATTCTCCACTTAACAATAGTTCCCACTTGGAAATATTTGCTTCTTGTGTTTTCTGTTACCAGCAGCCTTTAAAGGGTTCCATGTATAACATTTAAAGAGAACTAATATGTAAAGTTAATCACTGGAGATACTCATGTGATCACTTCTTCACATATTTATTAGGCAGGAACTGAAGGGACCTTAGTTATACAGAGGAGTGTAACCTATACCCAGACAGGTTAA
>NW_011495078.1:15162895-15165944 GCF_000754665.1 Bison bison bison | reverse complement strand
GTGATCATCTGAAAGACACTCAAGAGGCAGATGCTGCCAATGGACATTCCCCTCCCCATTCTGTGTAGAAAGAAGAGAAGTTTGCAGCCAAAATCACTGCGGATCTGCTTCCACCCAAAGATTGCCATTGTCTCGGGGACCCCTTTACAGAGGAGGACCAAGGAGTTGGCCACAATCAGGTGCTTAAGGATCAAATCTGTGGACCTTAACCTGTAACCCATGACGTGAAGGACGATATAACTGCAAAGGAGTGAGAAATTCCCCAGGATTCCAACCACGGTCTGTGTTAAGATGATCATGCCTATTATGAGAAAGCTGCCAGCCATCCTCTCAGTTCACAGTCACTGGTACTTGTCTTGTGAGTTATTGTCTCTATGGGAACATCAGGTGTGTGCTGTATGCATCATGTCCACTGAAATCCAATATTCTCCACTTATCCTCAGGTCCCACTTGGAAAATTTTGCTTTATGCTTTTCTGCTACTAGTAGCCTTAAAAGGGCTCAATGTATAACATTGAAAGAGCACTTAAATGCAAAATTACTTGTTGAAGGCACTCCATGCTATCACTTCATTCTTCACAAATCCACGAGCCTGGGATTTCTGTGACTTCAATTTTTTCAAGGAAAGGTAACACAGAGAGGTTATGTATTTGTTGAGATCTGCTGCACAGGGCAGAGTGAAGACTTTAGAAACTCATTAGGCTGGTCAAGAGAGTGCACTGACCCACCAGCTCTGCCAAAAACCAGTTAGTTGTATTCAAATAATAACCCATACCCATATTTAGTTTTGATTTCACAACTTCTTAACTTGATTTTAGACCAATGGTCTTTTATATTTTTATTATAAGAAGATTCCATTTTTGTAAAGCTTTATTCTTTAGGGCACTATGTACTATGTATTAGGTTTTAGATATCTTAATACATATATATGGATTGCTGGCAGCAGAATATGGCATATGGCAGGAACCTGCCCAAGATAACTTAATGTCATGAAGATGAGAATGGCTCAGTACTGGAATGGTATTAGGATGCTTTTATGTCTGTAATGTAGGTATAATGTACCTATCACAGGAATTATTGAATAAGCACAAGTAACATTGTAAACTTTGAGCCATAAAACACTAATACATGATAAAAGAGTGCAAAAACTGAATTATTGTTGTTTTCAATTCATATACTTATCTATTTGTTAATTCCAGAGCTAAGCAAAAATAGCAACAAAGAAATAATATTTGTGCATGCCACTGACATACCAGACATATGTGTAAAATAGCATCTGCAAGGCATGTATTCTTATGTATTTTATAAATTCAGAGACTGGATTTTTGGATTGATAGTAGCCTATTTAAAAAAAAAAAAAAGAATCAACATGCTAGGAGACTGGCAGCTGCTGCCTCTAACTTACAATTACCATGTCAACCGTTCTTTAAATCTAAGAATGACAGTAACCTCACCAGAATGAACACACTACAGAGGTTTTCAGTTCAGGCAAAGCTACTGTCTACACTAATTGCATCAGACATCCAGGACTGGAACAACCCTTTCTATTCAAGTCGTTTTCATTTAGACACACTTTCTGCATGGGATTAGATGATTTCTTCAGATCCATCATACATTTTAGTGCAAACCTGTATGGATTGGTGGTGAACTTCTAGTCATCCTGAACATGGAGTCTATAATTCCTGTAAGGCAGACTCAACAGCAGATTGATTTTACAAATGTATTTTACCAGTTAAAATACAATTTTTTTTAAGTTGAGAAAAATATCTTTATTGGAATTATGCCATGTATGCAGTTTCATTCTTTGCCTAGAAATGGCTTTGATGGACATGAATGAGTTAAACCCAAGAGCTTTAACTCAGTGAGAAGCAAAGCTTTTTTCAGTATAGTTAACAAATAGCTTAAATATTACCAAATGATAGACCATATACTTATTTACAAATGACATTTCCCCAATGTGGACTAGGATCCTTTCATCACAAATATTTTTAAGCACCTTAAAAATCAGGTTTTGCTGTAACGTGGATTGAGTCACAACAGAAACTGTCAGAGGATTACATTTGATTGCATGAAGGGTCTTTAGAGATTGCCATGGGTTCTAGAAACCCATCTCTCAATATTAGCTCAGCTCATGCCTCAGACTTACACCATCCTGCCCGCTGTTGGCACTGAATCCAGTTACTACACAGAAGATTGCCTTTGTCTGATATGATCTCTTCTCCAGACTCTTGATCTGACTTTCTCTTATAGACTCTGCTGCTTAGAATGAGATGGAAAACACTTACCTGACACCTTCCTGCTATCAGGAGAGTGGGCTTTCTGGTGGTCATTATACCTAGTGTCTGTGTGGGAGGGAGGCAACTGGATCCTGATATATGGGTTTGAGATGCTGTGTCCTCCCCTCCCCTCCCATCAGAGCTGCAATTATCATTTCACCTGCAGCAGCAATGGGAGTGCAGGCCTGGGATCTGAGAACATTTCTGGAAACTTTTCTCTCAGTTGTTAATTACTGGAAACAATTACAAGTTTCTAGTTAGCACCCTTAGGAGACTAAAGGAGTGTTTCCAAGAGCCTTCTTACTTTCCATGATCCCTGGAGGCAGACAGGGTCTCACATCGAGGAAAGCTGGACTTTCTGAAGTCACACACATAAGGGACTGGCATGAACTGTGTGTCCCTCTGCATTCTTTACTTCCCTGAGATGTTTCTCTACCCTGAAACTAGAGCTCTCCTAATCTTCAGACCGTTAAACTGAATGATCAATTAAAGTATTGTTAGAGAAATGGAATGGGACAAAATACCTGGGAAAAACATTCAAAGAGAGACAAGTAAAAGGAAGAACAGGACACATTACTCATTATAGAAAATGTCAGCACAAATCAGAGCCAATTAATTGGATGCTTTGCATAAATCGATGCCAATCAACATGGAGATGTTGTAGAAAAATTTACTTTATGATTATTCACCTCCATTAGCAATTAGAATCAGACACAGAACAATATGGGGCTTCCCTAGTAGCTCAGACGGTAAAGCATCTGCCTGCAATGCAGG
>NW_011495078.1:15161295-15162795 GCF_000754665.1 Bison bison bison | reverse complement strand
CCAGGATTCCAACCACAGTCTGTGTTAAGATGATCATGCCTATTATGAAAAAGCTGCCAGCCATCCTCTCAGTTCACAGTCACTGGTACTTGTGAGTTAGAATGTCCTGCGTGGGAATATGAGGCATGGGCTACATGCATAGTGTCAACTGTAATCCAATATTCTCCACTTAACAATAGTTCCCACTTGGAAATATTTGCTTCTTGTGTTTTCTGTTACCAGCAGCCTTTAAAGGGTTCCATGTATAACATTTAAAGAGAACTAATATGTAAAGTTAATCACTGGAGATACTCATGTGATCACTTCTTCACATATTTATTAGGCAGGAACTGAAGGGACCTTAGTTATACAGAGGAGTGTAACCTATACCCAGACAGGTTAAGTATTTGTCAAATCTGCTTCTTAATGCACAGTGAGGACTGAATCCCATTTGGCTACTCAAAACAGTGGTTCAAGGAACTTCCCAGGTGCTTAAATGATTAAGACTCTGCCTTCCACCACAGAGGGTCCAGGTTCAATCCCTGGTCCAGGATCGAAGATTCCACGAACTTTGATGCACGGACAAAGACAAAAAAAGAGTGCACTGATCACCAGCCATGCAAACAGCTAGATAGTTGCAAGCATATAATAAACCAGATCTATATTTGATTTTGATTTCACAACTATTGTTTGTAGACCTGTGGTATTTTGTAGTTTTCATATAACATGATTCCATTTATTTGTAAAGCTTTATTCTATGATACCATGTATTCTGAATAAAGTCTTAGCATCTTAATACATGAAAAACACTGCTGGCAGTAGAATACAGCAGGAACCTGCCTCAGGACAAGGCAATGTCATGAAGACAAGAATGCTTCACTGTGAGGATAGCAACAGAAAGACTCTTGTTCCTATGACAGAAACACAACTGAAATAACATATATTATAGAAATGTTTGAATAATCATATGTAGGCAATAAACCTTAGGGAATAAACACTAGCATGTGATAAAACAGTTTAAGACAAAAGAAAATTATTATTGTCCAATCATATACTGAACAGTGTGTTATTGTCGAGCCCAGTGAATAAATTAGCAATGAATTAATATTTGCAATTGACATTACATACAAAACACAGAGGCAAAATTTAGCACTTGTAAAGCATGTATTCTTGTGTCTTTCATAAACTGACATACTAGATTTGTTAGAATGTCAACAAATTGGTGTTGGTGTCTGTTTCTGATCTGATCACTTACCCAGAATCTTGATATGCCTTTCTCTCACAGACTCTGCTGCTCAGACGAAAGTACAACGAACATACCTTCCAGCTGGCAGGACAAGGGCTTGGTGGGATGGTCATTATACCCAGTATGTGTGTGGGATGGAGGCAGCCAGATCCTGATAAATGGGTTTGAGACGCTGTCCTCCCCTCCCCTCCTGTCAAAACTGCAATTATCCTTTCACCTGCAGCAGTGATGGGACTGCAGGCCTGGGAGCTGAGAACATTTCTGGAAACTTTTCT
>NW_011495078.1:15157544-15161195 GCF_000754665.1 Bison bison bison | reverse complement strand
AGCAATTAGAATCAGACACAGAACAATATGGGGCTTCCCTAGTAGCTCAGACGGTAAAGAATCTGCCTGCAATGCAGGTTCGATCCCTGGGTTGGGAAGACCCCCTGGAGATGGAAATGGCAACCCACTCCAGTATTCTTGCCTTGAGAATTCCACGGACAGAGGAGCCTGGTGGGCTACAGTCCATGGGGTCTCAAAGAGTCAGACATGACTGAGCAATTGACACACAACAGAACAATATACATGGAAAAAATGAGAAGGTTCAAAATGAGTGTCTCACAAATGAGCACTTAGTTCTGACGGCTCAACAGACAGATTCTACCATTCTTGTAAATATCAGATGAACCAATACTCAATTACTTCATTCAAAGAGATAAAATAGTTACCACAGTGCTCTACATTAATTAATTAATTGTGCTATTTTTCAAGAATAAGCACTTGGTACTCTGATATTAAGAAATATAAATTAGGACTTGCAAGAAATCTGGTTTTTTCGTATAAATACATCTACATTTGATGCAGCGTCATGATGCAATCACTGCCGATTTTCAAGTTAGGGATTTGGAGCCATACTTGGTGGTCAACTAAGTCTGCACACAAACTCATTTGAACACCTACAGGCAGATGCAAACACCCATGTGCATTAATACTCACATACTTATGTATATAGTACTTGCACAATTATAGTTTAAAACTCACAAACATTTGTGCACATGCTCACCACACCCAAACTCACATCATATTCCTAAACACATGACACACATTCATATGAACTCACATTGTCACATTCACCTTCATAAAATCAACTTACATGGTCCCTGTGTATCTCTGGATGATGATTTCATATACAGAAGAACAGGTATATCTCTAGACTTCTGGACGCAGGAAAAAGGCATCCTTTCCTCTGCTTGTAATCCTTTCACCCTGCAACAATCCACAGACAATATTTGCTATAGGCTGCCTTAAAATTGGGCTTCCCTGGTGGCTCAGCTGGTAAAGAATCTGCCTGCAATGTGGGAGACCTGAGTTTGATCCCTGGGTTGGGAAGATCCCCTGGAGAAGGGAACGGCTACCCACTCTAGTATTCTAGCCTGGAGAATTCCATGGACTCTATAGTCTACGTGAGCATTACCTCCTCATGGGTCAGGGGGTAAGAAAGATAGCATGTTTCAGGGTATAACAGTGAATGGGTATGTATTCATACCCAAATAAAACCATGGTGGGGAAAGCCTGGAGTGAAGACATAAAGTCTGTATGGAAACACAAAAGACCCTGAATAGCCAAAACAATCTTGAGAAGGAAAAACAAAGTTGGAGCTATCTTGCTCCCAATTTCAAACTACACGGTAAAACTACAGGCATCAAAACAGTGTGGTACTGACACAAGATCGAGGGACACATAGATCAATGGAACAGAATAAACAGAACAGAAATGAATCTACACTAATGGTCAATTTCTCTATGACACAGGAGGCAAGCAGATACAATAGGGCAAAGACAGTCTCTTCAACAGATGGTGTTGGGAAACTGAACAGCTACATGCAAAACAATCAAACTGGAATAGTTTCTCATATCATATGCAAAAACAAACTGGTATCTACATACAATGGAATATTATTTAGGCTTAAAAGGAGGAAATAATGATATATACCACAACATGGACAAACTTTGCAGATACTATATAAAGTGAAATAAACCAGTCACAAAAAGACAAACACTGTATGATTCCACTTTTATGAGATATTTATCATAGTAAAAATCACAGCAATAAAAGCAGGAAGGCAGTTGTTAGGGTACTGAGGAAGAAGAGATGGGGAGTTACTGTTTCAGTTTTGCAAGATGAAACGAATTCTCCATCTTGTTTTCTATCTTCTCTTTTGATGAGTAGAAGCACTTAACTTCAATACAAGCTCATTTGTCATGTCCTCCTTTATAGTCGATATTTTTGCTCTGTTTAAAAACAGTCTTTTCCTATTAGAGCTCAGAAATGTTCTCTGTTTTCTTCTAAAAACATCATTTTATATCTTTAAAATTTACATCAGCAATCTATTCAGAATAATTTGTTATATATGTCAGTAGCAACTTGTCTCTTTACATTTCAAGATAACACATTTCCACTTCTTCTGAAAATGTTGTGCTTGCCTTGCTTTTTATTTGCTGTCATCTATCATTGCCTCATCCAGTTTGACATCATCTCACCCTTGGAACTGGTTTTCTGTCAGATTTCCTGGTGATCCCATCTCTTCTTGTAACTCTTCCAATATTTACAACCCCAGTGTGCACACAGTCAAGTTTAGTCTTGGGACCAGAAAGCTTCAGTGGGCCTTTTTGTTTAGAAGGTTGATTAGGCTCATGTTTTAAAGGGAAAGTTGCACCGTGCTGAGAGACAAGTTTTGCTGTAAGTTTCTTCACAGTTTGTGTAAGCTTCTGTCCTAAATTATCTTTTCAAGAACTTTTCATATAACAACCAGCTTCAGACAATGTCTACAGTATATTCCCCAGGGAAAAGGACAGGTTAATTACTTGATCAGCATAATAAAAACAATGCTTTCCTCTGAGGCAAAATTTGGGCAGGTTTGTTCGTGACCAACATTAAAATATTTGGATTTCTTCTTCACATCTTCACTTGTGATGTAAACCTATTATGTGTTTTGGGGGCCTCTTTTTATCACCTCTGAGAAGCCTGATACAGACAAGAACAAATGAAAACGCAAAGCTCTTGCTGTTCTTGTGTCATGAATGATAAAATCTTTCTTCTCAGACCCAGGAGTCTCATGCCTTCTGACAGATCCATGAAGTTGACAGGATAATTTGTTTTCTTGTGTGTAGGGTAAAATCTAAGACGTTTCTTCACATTCTTTAATAGTCATAATGATAAGGATGTAATGCTGAGAGAGACATGACTTTCTCAAAGAGAAAATTATAAAGATCTTACACAATCCTGATTAGGGGATACAAGAATGCTTCCTGGAACAAGTGGAAATCTTCTTACCCAAGTTCTGGGCAATGTGGGAAAATGACAGTTCTTTCAACAAATGAGGCTGGGAAAGTTGGATATCCACATGCAAAAGAAGGAAGTTGGACCCTTACTTAACACTACATACAAAAATTAACTCAAAACTCCTAGAGGAGAACATAGGCAAAACACTCTCCAACATACATCACAGCAGGATCCTCTATGACCCACCTCCCAGAATATTGGAAATAAAAGCAAAAATAAACAAATGGGACCTAATTAAACTTAAAAGCTTCTGCACAACAAAGGAAACTATAAGCAAGATGAAAAGACAGCCTTCAGAATGGGAGAAAATAATTGCAAATGAAGCAACTGACAAACAACTAATCTCAAAAATATACAAGCAACTCCTACAGCTCAATTCCAGAAAAATAAATGACCCAATCAAAAAATGGGCCAAAGAACTAAATAGACATTTCTCCAAAGAAGACATACAGATGGCTAACAAACACATGAAAAGATGCTCAACATCACTCATTATCAGAGAAATGCAAATCAAAACCACAATGAGGTACCATTTCACGCCAGTCAGAATGGCTTCAATCCAAAAGTCTACAAGCAATAAATGCTGGAGAGGGTGTGGAGAAAAGGGAACCCTCTTACACTGTTGGTGGGAATGCAAACTAGTACAGCCAC
>NW_011495078.1:15157084-15157444 GCF_000754665.1 Bison bison bison | reverse complement strand
GATTATAGTAAAGTTGCAGTATATAAAATCAACACACACAAATCCCTTGCATTCCTATACACAATAATGAGAAAACAGAAAGAGAAATTAAGGAAACAATTCCATTCACCATTGCAACGGAAAGAATAAAATACTTAGGAATATATCTACTTAAAGAAACTAAAGACCTATATATAGAAAACTATAACACACTGGTGAAAGAAATCAAAGAGGACACTAATAGATGGAGAAATATACCATGTTCATGGGTTGGAAGAATCAATACAGTGGAAATGAGTATACTACCCAAAGCAATTTATAGATTCAATGCAATCCCTATCAAGCTACCAACGGTATTCTTCACAGAGCTAGAACAAATAA
>NW_011495078.1:15151294-15156984 GCF_000754665.1 Bison bison bison | reverse complement strand
CTAGTCCAGCCACTATGGAGAACAGTGTGGAGATTCCTTAAAAAACTGGAAATAGAACTGCCTTATGATCCAGCAATTCCACTGCTGGGCATACACACCAAGAAAACCAGAAGGGAAAGAGACACGTGTACCTCAATATTCATCGCAGCACTGTTTATAATAGCCAGGACATGGAAGCAACCTAGATGTCCATCAGCAGATGAATGGATAAGAAAGCTGTGGTACATATACACAATGGAGTATTACTCAGCCATTAAAAAGAATACATTTGAATCAGTTCTAATGAGGTGGATGAAACTGGAGCCTATTATACAGAGTGAAGTAAGCCAGAAAGAAAAACACCAATACAGTATACTAACGCATATATATGGAATTTAGAAAGATGGTAACAATAACCCTGTATACGAGACAGCAAAAGAGACACTGATGTATAGAACAGTCTTTTGGACTCTGTGGGAGAGGGAGAGGGTGGGATGATTTGGGAGAATGGCGTTAAAATATGTATAATATCATATATGAAACGAGTCGCCAGTCCAGGTTCGATGCATGATACTGGATGCTTGGGGCTGGTGCACTGGGACGACCCAGAGGGATGGTATGGGGAGGGAGGAAGGAGGAGGGTTCAGGATGGGGAACACATGTATACCTGTGGCAGATTCATTTTGATATATGGCAAAACCAATACAATATTGTAAAGTTAAATAAAATAAAATTTCAAAGAAATTAACTCAAAATGGATCAAAGACCTAAATGTAAGACCTAAAACAATAAAATTCTTAGGAGAAAATATAGGGCAAAAGTTTGCAACATTAGACTTGGCAATTATTTTTTGGATTTGACACTAAAAGCACAGGTAACACAAACTGAACCTCCTGAAATTTAAGAAGCTTTTGTGTATCAAAGACAGAATCATCAGAGTAAAAAGAGAATTCATTGAATAAGAGAAAATATTTGCAAATCATATACCTGATAAGACATTAATATCCAAAATATGGAGAAAACTCTTAAACAAAAAAAAACAACCCAGAAATAACCCAATTCAGAACTTGGGAAAGGACGTTTCTCCATAGAAGATATATACAAATGACAAATAAGCACAAGAAAAGATGATCAACATCACTATCCATCAGGGAATGCAGATCAAAACTACAATGAAATGCCATCTTGCAGCCATTAAGATAGCTCCTATCAAAACAATAGAAAACAAGTGAAGACAAGAATGTGGAGAAATTGGAAGGAATTCTATGTACTGTTGGGCAGAAATGTAAGATGGCACAGCCATTGGAAAACAGGATGGCAGCTCCTCAGAAAATTAAACATAGAATTACTATATGATCGAGCAATTCTACTTCTGGGTATCTATACAAAAGAATCAGAAGCAGGGTCCCAAATAGATGTTTGATAGCTAAAACAAGGAAACAACCCAACAGTTCATCAATAGATGAACAGATAAGTAAAAGACAGTATAGACATAAAATGTAAAAGAAAGGAAATTCTGCAATATAATGCAACAAAAATGAAACTTGAGAAATGTGAACGAATAAAGGAAAATCTCACTAAAATGCTGTCGGGTGACCAGCAGGGGGAGCACTCACACATGTACCTCTGGATCGCAATACAGATCCCAGCAAGAAGAGATGTTACCTTGCATTTCTGGCAGGAAGTGACACTACTTTACGACTACCACTAGCAACAGGAAGCCAGACAACAGCTCAGCCAATGAGAGACTGTTACAACTCAACGAAAAGCCACTGCACTTTGAACTCCCTGTTTCCTCCAATGGACTTTTTGTTTATTACAGCCCCTGCCAACTGCCTCTTCTCTTCTATAAAAGTTTCCTCTTACTTGCTTTACTGGACTTCTGTATGTTTCGCCAGAGTTTGCTTGTCCCAAATTGCAATTCTCTGTTGCTCCTGCATAAACCCACTTGTCTGGTAAAATGCTGTTTTGTTGTTTTCAGTTAACAAGGGCATTATGCTAGGAGAAATAGACCAGTCACAAAAGGACAAATACTGTATGATTCCATGGATGTGATATACTTAACCGTAGTCAAAATCATGAGACAGAAAGTAGAGCAGTAGTTTCCGGGGACTGGGGGAAGGGGAAAATGAGAAGCTAATGAATTGTTGTTTAATGGGCATAGAGTTTCAGTTTTACAAGATGAAATGAATTATGGAGCTGGATATGGTGATGTTTGCATAACATTCTGGATATATTTAATACCACTGATCTGTACAATTTTAAATGGTTAAGATAGTAAATTTTATGAGTATTTTTACTATGATTTTTCAAATCTCAAAAAAAATATACAGGGTCTTGTCAAAAAAAAAAAAAATCTAGTAAAGACCTGAATTGGAGCAAACTCCGGGAGATAGTGAAGGATAGGGAAGCCTGGCGTGCTGAAGTCCATGGGGTCGCAAAGAGAATGACTGAGAAACTGAACAACAGTAAAGACCCACCCCAGGACCTGGCTCCAGAAGCCCTTCCCTCTTCTCCTTCAAGATTTTAAACATTACGTATTTGTGGGTGAGTGGGGTTACAGGCTTTGTAGAGCTGGGTTTCCCCCCGCCCCACCCCAGCCTCCAGAAGAGTAAAAGAAAAGTAGCTCCATGTGTTGCAAAATTAGAACTAGAAGTTTGAGTTGCCTAGACTATGACTTTAGAAGGGTGGAGGGAAACCTGTGGCCCTGATATTCTTCACGGCAAGTAGCTGCCCCCTGCCCCAGTGGAGGCTGAAGACTGGAATCTGCTCCCCACCCTAGAGCTTAGCCTTAATGGAAATTAAGAGCAGTTCCCATTCTGCTGTTCCCTTACCCTGTGTGCATATAACCTAGAGTATTAGAGAAAATAGACCTTCCAGCTCCAAGTGTGGGGAAGCCGGAGAGCTATTAAGAACCCCACCGTGGGCCTTGTTCAGCTCCTTGTCCCAGATGAAAAGTGTTGAGAGGTTACTGCCCTTCCTTCCTGTCTCAACTTAGAGTCTGGGCAAACAATTCTGTGAGAAGGGTAATGATGCATGAACAAGTCTGTAGTACCCCGGCTATTTGACTACTGGACCCTGGCCAGAAGGAGCACAGGGCAGGCCTTTAAAAACTGGAGGGGAAAGAAGACGTGCTATTTGCAGGCTTGGACAAGAAATCTTTTCCTATGTCTGAGTAGCATCCAGGTCTCTCTCCAGCCACTGGATAGAAGTGGCTTCCAAGCTAGGGACATCGAAGTTGAACCCTGGCATGGGCAAGTTCTCCCCATGCCCTCTCTCTACAAGGCAGCGCAACTCCTAAGAGGTTCAGGTTCAGGGGTGTTTTCCCCAGAATCAGAGGCACTGTTGTTGCTTCAGTTTAGAAAATGTCATCAGTGTCAAGGAGAAGTAATTCTGGAAGGGTACTAGATGGAGGTATGATCCGGAGATACATATATGTGTGTATGTATGTGTATGTATATGTATGTGTGTGTGTGTGTGTATATATATATATATAATTTTTTTTTTTAATGTGGATCCCAGGAAGAGCAAGTAAAGCCTAAATATATGTCAGGATCTGTCTTCTGATGTTACCCCATCTGGAAACAATATGAACTTGACCCTGACATCTCCCCCTTGGTGGCACCATGGGAAAGAGGAGACCCTCCCTATGCAGACTACATGCCTGTCATGATGATTTCATTGTGGGGTAAAGAAATCCTCCAGTAGTGGTGGGAGTGTTCATGAGGGAAGCACATGCTGCCTTAGGGGGAAATGAGGCAGACAGTGAGAAAGAGGCTGAGGTAGAATGCCTAGGAAATGAATAAAGGGGGGCAAAGAACAGCCAGCCTGGTGGTAATGAATGAAAACATCCCCATCATCTTCACCTTCACCATCTACTCACACACACTAAAGGATCCAGGTGCCATGTCCCTGTGGCTCCATGATAAACTCCAGACCACACTGATGCATCCCTGCCGAAGTGTGTGTGGAACTTGTCTTTGAGCACAAAGATGTGAAAGATGTCTTCAGGCCTGTCACCACTCATTTGGAAAGATGAACCTGGTGCCTTCCATCCATACTTGATGATAGTAAGCAAGATCTTGTCCTTCACCTGGACAGTTTGCACATCAGGAACAAAGTGCCCTCGTGTGGCCCTTATCTGCTTGGGCAGCCATGGTAATTCTCCAGCGCTGGTGGGCTCAGTGGCTTCAGTCATGTCCGACTGAGATACCATGGACTGTAGCCCGTCAGGCTCCTCTGTCCATGGGGTTCTCCAGGCAAGAATACTGGAGTGGCTTGCCATGCCCTTCTCCATGGGATCCGAGCCACCCAAGACACCCGCATCTCATGTACCACAGGCAGACCTCCTGAGAGCACAGTGATTCTAGGGCTCTGCTAGAACCTCTACCCTGACCATTTAAGTTAAAGCAGCCAAAGGTACCAAATGGCTCCCCAAACTCATCCACTTTGAGGTCATCTAGGTTGAAGCAGTTGGAGGGCTGAATGGAGAAGCTGGCGGTTAAAAAAAAAAAAAAAAAATTCCAGCCAAAGTGGAGTCATAAATAGGGAGACAACGTTAGTGTGGCGGTTCTCATGAACAGTGTCATGGAAGAGATGAGTGACGCACCACTGCTGGTTTGGGCCTGCAGGGGACGAGGAATTAGGGCCACGCAGCTCATCCCAGCTCCACCCTGGTCTCTTCACTCTGCTTTTAAAGAAAGGCTCAGGCTTGCACAGCAAGCAGAGCCTGTGGGCTGGGGTGCTGCTCATAGCAATACATTCATCACCACGCATTCATCATTTTATTCTCCCAATGTGAAGTTCACAGAAGCCAAGTCACTCTCCAGGTGGAGAAGATAGGACTGGAGAACTGGGAGGATGGGCCCCCACGGCCAGTGACCTTTTCCATGCACCCCATGGCTGAAGCACTTCTCAAGTGTGAGTGGGTGGATGAGAAGGGCCATGTGACCAACCTCAGGTCACATTAAGTGGGAAATTTCTTCCAAAAATGAGCCATAAAGAAAATGTTGAGCTATATTCAGTAGACTATCTGTAAATTTGTTAGTCATCCTGGAATTATTATAGGTGTTGTATATGCCTTCCTGATATATGGAATGTATAACTAACATATAATCTACTTGTGATACTTTTATATCTTATATATTTCAATAAAAACTAAGATTTCCAGCATACAAGACAAAAGAAGTATTCTAAATATAAAATCAAACAGGTCTGGGTTGGGGTCAGACATTCTGCACTTCTAACAAGCCTCTGGGGGCAGCTGAGGCTGTTGATCCATTCTGGATTCTGAGTATCAAGATTCTAAGGTTCTCACATTAACCATGAGGATGAAGGTCTTGATGTTAGCCTTTAATGTGTTGGCTATGCGTATGGTAATTTCTAGGGCAGAGGTTCTCAGCCAGGAGGGATTTTGCCTTCCACTGTGTATGCCATGCTGGAGACATTTCTGTTCACGAAGGAGGGGTGGTGCTGTGACTGCTGGCTAGTGAGTGGACAGTAGGGATGCTGACAAACTTACTAAAGCACAGCCTCCACGAGAAACTATCCAGCTGAAAACCTCCGTGAGTACTTAGGTGGGGAAATACTGCCCTAGATCAGATCAGATCAGTCGCTCAGTCATGTCTGACTCTTTGCGACCCCATGAATCGCAGTACGCCAGGCCTCCCTGTCCATCACCAACTCCCAGAGTTCACGCAGACTCACGTCCA
>NW_011495078.1:15149782-15151194 GCF_000754665.1 Bison bison bison | reverse complement strand
AGATTCCTTAAAAAACTGGAAATAGAACTGCCTTATGATCCAGCAATCCCACTGCTGGGCATACATACTGAGGAAACCAGAATTGAAAGAGACTCATGTACCCCAATGTTCATTGCAGCACTGTTTATAATAGCCAGGACATGGAAGCAACCTAGATGTCCATCAACAGATGAATGGATAAGAAAGCTGTGGTACATATACACAATGGAGTATTACTCAGCCATTAAAATGAATACATTTGAATCAGTTCTAATGAGGTGGGTGAAACTGGAGCCTGTTATACAGAGTGATATAAGTCAGAAAGAAAAACACCAATACAGTATACTAACACATATATATGGAATTTAGAAAGATGGTAACAATTATCCTGTATACGAGACAGCAAAAGAGACACTGATGTATAGAACAGTCTTTGGACTCTGTGGGAGAGAGAAGGTGGGATGATTTGGGAGATTGGCATTGAAATACGTATAATATCATATATGGAACGAGTCATCAGTCCAGGTTCGATGCACGATACTGGATTCTTGGGGATGGCACTGGGACGACCCAGAGGGATGGTATGGGGAGGCAGGAGGGAGGAGGGCTCAGGATGGGGAACACATGTATACCTGTGATGGATTTATTTTGATATTTGGCAAAACCAATACAATATTGTAAAGTTTAAAAATAAATTAAAATTAGAATAAAAAAAAAAGAACTCATGATAGGAACCACTGGCACAACTTATATCAACCTAGACTCATTTTCATAATCCAAAGCTAATTATTATGGAAATTTTGTAGGAAAATATACTTTATTATTATTGAACCCTGTGATAAGAATTGGGTGCAGAAAAAATAAATAGAAAAAAGAGAGAGGATTTGAAAATAGTTACAAAATAAAAGCACCTAGATCTGACAGCTTGATGATTTTATCAAGTACTTAATTCAGGAGCATCCTTGGAGATGAAACAGTATGCCACTAAAAACCAGTGCATCCATGCAAAATTAAAAGAAAATCTGAAATGCAAGTAGGAGGCTTCAAAAAAGCAAACACACTGACAACTTGATCATGTACTTCTAGCCTCCAGAACTGTGAAAAACTATCTATGTGAAAAACTGTGAAAACTATCTATGTTTAAACCTCCCAGGCTGCTGTATTTTATTAAGGCAGGCCTAAAATGTAATACAAACTGTAAGAGTCTGTCTTTTTGATCCTGGGACTTCCAAGGGTGATCCTGGAATTTATGCTGGAGAAAGTTTTGCCTATGTTCTCTTCTAGCAGCTTTATGGTGTCATGTTCTATTTAACTCTTGGAGCCTAGTTGAGTTTTGTGTGTGTGTGTATGGTGGTGTGAGAGCATGATTTGACTTCACTGATTTACATGAGGCTGTCCAGCTACTGGAGAGGAGTGGAGAAATAACTCTAGAA
>NW_011495078.1:15149213-15149682 GCF_000754665.1 Bison bison bison | reverse complement strand
TCATCTGCATATCTGAGGTTATTGGTATTTCTCCTGGCAATCTTGATTCCAGCTTGTGTTTCTTCCAGTCCAGCGTTTCTCATGATGTACTCTGCATATAAGTTAAATAAACAGGGTGAAAATATACAGCCTTGACGTACTGCTTTCCCTACTTGGCACCAGTCTGTTGTTCCATGTCCAGTTCTAACTGTTGCTTCCTGACCTGCATACAAATTTCTCAAGAGGCAGATCAGGTGGTCTGGTATTCCCATCTCTTTCAGAATTGTCCACAGTTTACTGTGATCCACACAGTCAAAGGCTTTGGCATAGTCAATAAAGCAGAAATAGATGTTTTTCTGGAACTCTCTTGCTTTTTCCATGATCCAGCAGATGTGGGCAATTTGATCTCTGGTTCCTCTGCCTTTTCTAAAACCAGCTTGAACATCAGGAAGTTCACGGTTCACATATTGCTGAAGCCTGGCTTGGAGAA
>NW_011495078.1:15148699-15149113 GCF_000754665.1 Bison bison bison | reverse complement strand
TGCAAAATTAAAAGAAAATCTGAAATGCAAGTAGGAGGCTTCAAAAAAGCAAACACACTGACAACTTGATCATGTACGTCTAGCCTCCAGAACTCTGAAAAACTATCTATGTGAAAAACTGTGAAAACTATCTATGTTTAAACCTCCCAGGCTGTTGTATTTTATTAAGGCAGGCCTAAAATGTAATACAAACTGTAAGAGTCTGTCTTTTTGATCCTGGGACTTCCAAGGGTGATCCTGGAATTTATGCTGGAGAAAGTTTTGCCTATGTTCTCTTCTAGCAGCTTTATGGTGTCATGTTCTATTTAACTCTTGGAGCCTAGTTGAGTTTTGTGTGTGTGTGTATGGTGTGAGAGCGTGATTTGACTTCACTGATTTACATGAGGCTGTCCAGCTACTGGAGAGGAGTGGAGA
>NW_011495078.1:15145991-15146508 GCF_000754665.1 Bison bison bison | reverse complement strand
ATGTGAGAGTTGGACCATAAAGAAAGCAGAACACAGAAGAATTGATGCTTTTGAACTGTGGTGTTGGAGAAGACTCTTGAGAATTCCTTGAACTGCACAGAGATCAGACCAGTCAGCCCTAATGGAAATCAGTCCTGAATATTCACTGGAAGGACTGATGCTGAAGCTGAAGCACCAATACTTTGGCCACCTGATGCGAAGACTGAACTCATTGGAAAAGACCCTGATGCTGTGAAGGATTGAAGGCAGGAGAAGGAGAGGACAAGATGAGATGCTTGGATGGCAACACCGACCTGATGGGCATGAGTTTGAGCAAGCTCTGGCAGTTGGTGCTGGACAGGGAAGCCCGGCATGCTGCAGTCGTGGGGTCACAAAGAGTTGGACGTGACTGAGCAACTGAACTGATCTAATTACATTGGGCCCACAGATAATTGGGGGAAATTCCCTATCTTGAATCAACTCTTTAGTAAACTTAATGGACCTGAAAAATCCACTTGCCATGTAATATAACATGACT
>NW_011495078.1:15144992-15145891 GCF_000754665.1 Bison bison bison | reverse complement strand
TGGTCTGGTATTCCCATTCTATGGATTCTCAGGAGGCGATCAGTGGTCTGGTATTCCCATTCTTTAAGAATTTCCACAGTTTGTTGTGATCCACACAGTCAAAGGTTTTGGCATAGTCAATAAACCAGAAGTAGATGTTTTTCTGGAACTCTCTTGCTTTCTCGATGATCCAATCGATGTTGGCAATTTGATCTCCGGTTCCTCGGCCTTTTCTAAATCCAGCTTGAATGTCTGGAAGTTCATGGTTGACATACTGTTGAATTGGTTACAGTAAAGCTTAAAGGGTTTAAAGACTCATATATCTGCATTTTAAATGGTATGTTTCAGAAATACCAGAACACATAAATGTGTTTTCATCATATCAGTAGAGAGCCATAGAATTTCTTTGAGGTATAGCAAATATTGAAAAACACAGTGGACTTTGAACATGATGAGCTGACATCACTCCCCCACCCCTGCATCACTGGACACCAGTAAACAGCCTCTCCTTCCTGAACCTGTGAGTTCACATCCTATGACTGATATTGTGAAGGAAGAGGTAGAATGCTGTTGAGTGTTGTTTCCTTAAAATTTTAGCTTTTCTCTTTTACTGTATCTGCGTTTAAAACAGTTTTGAGGGTATTTTAAATAAGCAAGATATTTTCCCCCTGAGCTGAAATTAGAAAGTAACCCTGACTGATTAAATACTATGTGGTGTATGTATGCAATGGAATACAACTCAGCCATAAAAAGAATGAAATAATGCCATTTGCAGCAACATGGATAGAGTTAGAGATGATCATCCTCAGGGGAGTAAGCCAGAAAGAGAGCAACAAATACCACGTGATATCATTTATGTATGGAAACTAAAATACTGGGGCCTCCCAGGTGGTGCTGGGGGTAAAGAACCCTCCTGCCAA
>NW_011495078.1:15144188-15144892 GCF_000754665.1 Bison bison bison | reverse complement strand
GTCCATAGAGTCGGTGATGTCATCCAACCATCTCATCCTCTGTTGTCCCCTTCTCCTCCTGCCTTCAATCCTTCCCAGCATAATGGTCTTTTCAAGTGAGTCAGTTCTTCTCATCATGGGCCAAAATATTGGGGTTTCAGCCAGCATCAGTCCTTCCAATGAATATTCAGGACTTATTTCCTATAGGATGGACTGGTTGGATCTCCGTGAAATCTAAGGGAGTCTCAAGAGTCTTCTCCAACACCACAGCTCAAAAGCATCAATTCTGCAGTGCTCAGCTTTTTTTACAGTCCAACTCTCACATCCATACATGACTACTGGAAAAAACGTAGCCTTGACTAGACGGATCTTTGTTGGCAAATAATGTCTCTGCTTTTTAATATGCTGTCTAGGTTGGTCATAACGTTCCTTCCAAGGAGTAAGCATCATTTAATTTCATGGCTGCAATCACCATCTGCAGTGATTTTGGAGCCCCCAAAAATAAAGTCAGCCACTGTTTCCATTGTTTCCCCATCTATTTGCCCTGAAGTGATGAGACCAGAGGCCATAATCTTCGTTTTCTAAATGTTGAGCTTTAAGCCAACTTTTTCACTCTCCTCTTTCACTTTCATCAAGAGGCTCTTTAGTTCTCTTGCGCTTTCTGCCATAAGGGTGGTGTCATCTGCATATCTGAGGTTATTGATATTTCTCCCTGCAACCTTGAT
>NW_011495078.1:15128373-15144088 GCF_000754665.1 Bison bison bison | reverse complement strand
TCCATGATCCAGCAGATGTGGGCAATTTGATCTCTGGTTCCTCTGCCTTTTCTAAAACCAGCTTGAACATCAGGAAGTTCACGGTTCACATATTGCTGAAGCCTGGCTTGGAGAATTTTGAGCATTACTTTACTAGCGTGAGATGAGTGCAATTGTGCGGTAGTTTGAGCATTCTTTGGCATCGCCTTTCTTTGGGATTGGAATGAAAACTGACCTTTTCCAGTCCTGTGGCCACTGCCCTAGGGGAACATCTAAAAGCAAGCAGAGTCGGTGTATTCCAAACCAGAAGAGGGGAGAAATGAATTGGTAAAATAAATCCTAAGTCAATCAGCAAAGAGGTGATTAGAAAAAGAAACATAGAAGAATAGAAGCAATAGAAAGCATAAAGAGAGGCAGCAGATTTAGGTGTAAATATATTCGTTAAGTATATTAAGTATAACTGGAATTAAGTATCAGTTAACAAAGATGGTCAGAGTAGATTTTCCAAAATATGCCATTTTTAATTGCTATATATAAAACCTAAGGATGCAGAAAGTTTTAAAGTAAAAGGATGGAAAAAGCATGGCAAGAAAGTACTAATCAAAAGAAGCTGATGCATCTATATTAATTCCAGAGAAACAAGACTTGACATGAAAAAGTCTTGTTCGGTATAAAGAAGCAGTTTCATAATGATAAAAGACTGAATTCACCAAAAATACAAAAAGTCTTCATTTTATGCCTCTATAAACATGGCTTCAAAATATATAAAGCAAAAATAAAACAGGAAGAGCAGGCAATTCTATAATTAAAAGTGGGAGTTAAGCAATTTCCTTAGTATTAATTTGTTAAAAGCTGAATTAATTGAGAAATGAATAGCAGGTCTGCCTACCACAAACAATAAACCTGGCCTTTTGGACTTTGCAGAATGTTGCTTCTATTGCTGACTACACCTCTTAAAGACACAAAAGGATTTATAAAACTCGACCACATATTGGGCCCAAAGTAAGTCTTGGCTGTAATCAAAGGATTTTTTAAAATACCAAACATATCCTCTAATTCTAGTGAAATGAAGATAGAAATTGATAGCAAATGTGTTAGAAAGTCTTCTTGAAAACAGCACGTGAAACAGTCATCCCTCAGTATACGTGGGTTAACCCCAGAATCCCCCATGAATGCCAAAATCCACATATGCTCGAGCCCCTTACGTTTAACAATGCACACAAGCTACACACATCCTCTTGTATACTTTAAACCATCTCTAGATTACTTATAATACCTACTGCAATGTAAATGACTCAGTGGACATGAGTTTGAGCAAACCTTGGAGACAGTGCAGTACAGGGAAGCCTGGTGTGCTGCAGGCCATGGGGTTGCAGAGAGTTGGACACAGCTGAGCGACTGAACAACAAACGCAGCAAGTTCTGATGTTTGAAACTTTCTGGAATGTTTTTCCAAATATTTTTGACCCAAGGGTATGGAGGGCCAACTGGAGTATAAATAACTTTGTGGAGAGGGGAGAAAACAATTCTATTTTATTCTTATAAATCCACTTACCTAAACCGGGGTAGCCAGATAGGGCTTGGTGGTGACTGCTTTTCATAGAGACATAATTCATATACCATAAAACTCATCCTTTTATAGGGCACAACTGCATAGGTGTTAGTATATTTATCAAGGGAGGAAACCATCTCCACTAACTCCAGGATGTTTCATCACCTCCAGAAGAAACCTGATGCCCACTAAGGGGTCACTTTCCATTGCCTATCCCCTACCCGCTGACCTCAGCTACTTTGTCTCTACAGATTTACCTATCTGGACATGTCCTGTAAACGAAAGCACACCACATACAGCCTTTTGTGTCTGGCTCCTTTCGCTCAGCACAATGTTTTTTGTTTTTTTTTCAGGTTCCAACATGTTGTAGCACGTCAGTCCTTATTTTTATAGCTAAGAAATATCCATTATATGGCTACATTTACCCATTCATCAGTTGATAAACATTCGAATGGGTTCCACATTTTGACGTGTGAACAATCTTACCAACATTTGTGTGCGAGCTCTCGTGTGGCCACGTTTTCAGTTCCCTCAGGAATATGCCTCACAGTGGAATTGGCTTGGTAATGTTTTCCAAAGTGGGGTCCAGCATTTTACATCCTCATCAGCAGTATGAGGATCCCAGTACCTCCACATCCTCACCAAACACCTGTTATCATCTGTGATAATGCAAGTGATTTTCATGTTGATCCTGTATCCTGCCATCTTGCTGAACATGTTTGCCGCTGTGCTGTGCTCTGTTGTGTCTCTCTGTGGTCCCATGGACTGTAGCCCGCCAGGCTCCTCTGCCTGTGGAATTTTCCAGGCAAGAATACTGGAGTGAGTTGCCATTTCCTTCTCCAGGGGATCTGGCTGACCCAGGTCAAACCTGCACGTCTTAAATCTTCTGCATTGGTAGGGGGATTCTTTACCACTAGCACCACCTGGGAAGCGCAAACAGTGGTGGTGGTTTTTTTAGTGATTTGTTAGGATTTCTTATATATAAGATCCTGTCACCTGCCAAGTTTTACTTCTTCCTTTCCAATCTGCAAACCTTTGCTTTTCCTTGAGTAAATATTCTGGCTAGAACTTCCAGTATGGTCTGCAGAAGTGGCAAGAATGTTTTATTCCTGATCTTATGTGGAAAACACTCAAGTCTTTCATGTCCAAGTATTGTTAACTGTGGGGTTTTGGAGATGCCTTTTATTAGTTTAAGGAGGTTCCCTTCTATTCCTAGTTTGAGTGTTTTTAATCACAAAAAGGGGTTAGATTTTGCCAAATGCTTTTTCTGCATCAGTTAAGATGACCATGTGGTTCTCTCTGCATTTTATTCTACTGATATGGTATATTACGTTGACTTTCTTGACATTAAACTAACCTTTAATGTTTGAGATAAATTACATTTGGTCATGGTATACAATTCTTTTTATATGCTGCTGAATTCAGGCTGTCAGCATTTTTGTATCTATGTTTCTAAGAGATAAATGCTCTACAGATTTCATTTTGGTGTTTTGGTCTGGCTTTAGGTATCAGGGCAATACTGGCCTCAAAGTAAGCTGGGAAGTGCTTCCTCCCCTTCTGCTTTTGGAAGAGTTTGAGAAGAACTGGTTAATTTTGCAAATGTTTTGGTAGAACTCAGTGAAGCCACTGGGGCCTGTGCTTCTCTTTGTGGATGCTTTTTATTGTTGATTCAGTATATTCCATGTATTCCAAACACAAGGACATTTCTGCTGTACTTTCTATTCCACAAGAAAAGGGATAATACTCTACACAGCAGTCCAAGTCAGCTTTATGTCAATAGAGTAGTGCAGGTCAGATCAGGTTCTGCCCCCAGTGATTCATATAAAAGAATTTCTACAATGTGCATCACAGCTCCCACAGCGCTAAGCCAGCCATAGCCCGCTCGGCTTCATCTAACTTGTAGGGCCAGCTTCCGTCTTTGGCTGGGCTGAAGAGGATCTTAAATTATCAGAGGACATTGAGGCATTTTCTTTCCTCTGGGAGGTTTGTGGAGTTCTGGTGTGGTCGCTCTGCAAGAGCCCACATCACACACCCCACACACTCGGGCTGTTCTCCCATCTGGAAGACACAGCTGGACAGGGGCAGACTGAAGACAGGCATGTGCCGAGACTGGATATTCGGATGAGAACCAAGGACGGGAGAGACAGGCCTTCCTTCCAGCTACTCTTTGTGTAATTTCTTGTGGTTTGTAAGGGGAAGTGGCATCAAGTCCACTTCCTCGATCCCTCTGCCCTCTGCCCTTGACCACTGCCCAGCTGAGGTCTTCATCTTCCAGGACCATCATCCCAGCCTCTTCCCTGGCTCCAGGCTTTGTTGACCCTGGAAAGATCTCCCCAAGTCTTACTGGACCTCGTCCCTCGGGGCCAAGTTCAAGGCCAAGCTCCCCCCACCCTGCTACTGAAGAGGCTCCTCAGGATCTGACCCCTACATACTTACTCCTCCATGCTCGCTGTGCCACTCAGTCTCACTTTCCCACTCTGCACACCAAATTACTTGTTCCCCTGACAAGTGAGGAGGAAAGAAGGCTTTCCAGGTAGAGGTTCACGTTACAGGCAAAAGACTGAGATGTTGAAGCATGTGTGGGTTTGCAGGAACCGAGAACGTTTCCCAGGGAGTAGTGGGTGCTGAGACTGGGAAGATCCGAATTCTGGGTGCCAAGGTGACTGCATCCTTCCCTTTACTCCCCTAATCCAGGCATCACCAAGTCCCAATCTGCCTCCTTGGGAATCTTCCTTGTCACCCTCATTACCTGCCACCCCCCTCACTCCACCTGCTCCAGCTCACCTAGACCAGAATTCTCTCAGGTTTCTCAGCCTCAACCTGCCCTTCAATTCGGATGCTGTCACTACTTTGCCAAAACGCCCTGCAGTTTCTTCTGCCTCCCAGGGTAAAGCTTCCATCTTCAGCTCTCTCCAAAATACACGCCCTGGAGTCAGTCAGCCTCATCTCCTTACGCTCTCCATGCCTCCGCTCACCAGCAGTGGAGCTCAGCCATCTCTGGACCACACATGTGAGGACCGTTACATCCGCAGTCTGCAATGAACCACACTCAGCGCTCACATCTTGAGCAGCCCCTCCCACACTGACTCGGGCTTGGCCACGTGACTTGACTTGGCCTGTGATGCTAGCAGAGGCTTAAAAGGCACTTGGAAACTGGGACCTGTTCTCTTGGAAACTGCTCCGGAGCCATCAGCCATCAGATAAAGACATCCAGCCACCCTGGAGCAGCCAAATGCTGGGAGAAGATACAGCAGGCCTTGGCTGAGGGCCAGACGTGGGAGTGAAGAAGTCACCTTGAAGGCTGCAGCCCCAGCAGACACCACATGGAGCAGAACCTTCCCAACGAGCCAAGCCCAAACTGCAGAATGATGAGGTATGATACGTTTCACTGTTTTAAGTCACTAAGTTTTGGGGGATGGGTTGAAAGGCAGGAAAATATAAGTGGGACACCATGGGTCATTCATTATTGGTAGGCTGCTGGCTAAGCCAGAATATTCAACATCACGCTGCAAGTGATTACACTACCCTCGTCCCCACCCCACAAACTCTTCCCTCAGTCCTTCAAGTGTTTCTATTTAGGAAGGCACATGTGTGTGTGAGGCAGGGGGTGCAGAGAGCGATGGGCTGAGTTTAAACCACAGGCCCTGTCCTTAGGAAATGAATGTCAGCTAGCACGACGAGGAAGAGGGTCTCCTTCGCCCTCATCCCCCAGAGTCTGATCTGCTCTAACAAAGAGCAGGGACTCAGTAACACAAGAGCTGGCTGGTGAAAGCAACCTGCCACCAAACGCCAAGGTCCCTGCCACCCTGCAAGGCCAGATTTCACTCGGGTGTCACATTCTCTGTGAAACTTTACACACACCATCTGCATCATCTGTTGCTCCTCTCTGCAAGGCTCTTTGGCCCCTGCATCAGTTAGGATCTGGATGACTTGCCAAGTGATGAAACCCCTAAGTCACTTATACGTTTAACTCCACCAGATGACAGGTAACCCGTGTGGGCCTCGACAGCATCAGGAACCCTGGGCCCCGCCTGTCTTGCGCTGCTGCCTCACTGGGCCTGCACTTCTGGGCTCACGTCCTGGCCTGGGATGGCTGCACCCACTCCTGCCATCTGGTCCACATGATGGGTCCTGGTCCCTGGTCCCGCCATCCAGGGCTCAGCAGGGAGGCGGAAGCATTATTTCCCCGCTTAGGAATGCCTTCTAGAAGCTGCCCGTGCCATTTCTGTTCACATACTACTGGCCTGAATTTAGCTGCAATGCCACACCGAATTTCAAGAGACCCTGAGAAAATGCCTTGAATCCAGGCAGCCATGTGCCCAACTAAAAATACAGGTGTCTAATCAGTATTAAAGAAACAGAAGAACAGACACTGAGAGAGAACAAGTGGTTCTGTCTAGCCACAGTCCCCAGCCTGCTCTGTCGCAGCCCTGATGATCCTGAGAGCTCCTGGCCCACTCCTCTCATGCGTCAAACATCACTGCCCACTCTGTGTGTATCACCTCATTTAGTCTTCATTCCTGTCCCGCTCAATCTAGATTCTGTTACCCCCATTTTACAGTCTTGCAATCTGAGCCTGGGCACCTACTCAAGGCCACACAGCTATTAACGGAAGGACAAGGATCTGGACGCAGGCAGTCCGGCGCCAAGGCACCTGCTATAACCACCACACACTCAGCCAGTCTCTATGAAACCTAAGTGCACCTCAGGACTCCGCTGGCCCCTGGGGCCAGGGGCACTCCCATTGGCTTCCCAGGGAATCCTCCTCACTTGCAGACAGGGGTGTGGCAAGTCCAGTCAGTCCTCACCAGAAAGAAGCGCAAGGCTGGGCCCCCTTCTCCATCTAGTGACTTAGACCAGAGGACCAGCTATTTCTAGGCCTTTATTTCTCTGTGAAAAGGGGGGAAAGGGAATAAAATAAAAACGGCACAATTGACACAAAAAAACCACCAAGAGGAAGGGAGGGAGGTGGAGGAGATGGGGGAGGGGTCCCCATACAGCAGCAGGAGCCGGCGACCTGGGATGCTCGCGTCTCTCCCCCAGAGGGCGGGAGTGGCCCCTTCCTCCCAGGGTCTCTGCTCTGTCCCACCTTGTGCGCCCCCAGCCCCGTGGGGGGTGGACATGAGGAGTCAGAGCCCCGGGCTGAGGGAGGAACTGTGCCGGGGGAGGGACCTGGGGTCAGACCATGCACAGGGAGTGACAGCCAAAGGCCCCCCACTGTCCCCCCAGGGAGGAGCCTGGCGGGGGAGGGCGGACACCAGAGGCTGGCGGTGGCTCTTCTTCCAGCATCAGGCGAGAGACAGAACTGGGGGAACAGGAAGAGGCAGGAATCAGAAGGCAGCCAACCCGCTGCCCACGGCTGCTCCCAGGCCAAGCATTGCCCTTGTAGACCCCCACCCCCTCCCGCCGGTGTCTCAGATTCCTGACGCCTCACCAGTCAGAGCCTCCTGGGCGAAGTACTTGACGTCCACGTCCTGGTCCTGGGTCAGCTTCTCGAGGACGGGCTTGACCTCACTCTGCAGCATGCTGGGGAGAGAGGGGGGAAGGCGAGGGGTCAGCTGGGCGGGGCTGCTCGGTGTCTGCACAGATGCAGACACACGGGTGCATGAAAGCTCTCAGGGGCCAGAGCAACCAGTACTTGGAAGGCTGGAAGTCTCACAAACCAGGACAGAGGCCTTGGGGGCCCAGAATAGGCATAGGCAGGTGAGGTGGTGTGGAAAGGTGGGGCAGAAAACCCAGAACCTCAAGCCTCTGAGCCTCGGCCACATGACGCCGTGGATTTGTGTAACATTATCTACTGAGGCCTACTGCCCATCAGGTGTGGACACAGTGGAAAACCCAACCCTCCTGATTCTCACCCACACGGAGCCCAGACTGGGAGAAGGCAGATCAAACTGCCGACAAGTAACAGGAGAAGCGAGCGCCCGAGGGAGGGACTCAGCCCTACAGGGTCCCAGGGAGGTAAGGGCCAAGGGAAAGGCTTCTGCAGTGGCAGTCAGCTGTTTGGGGGACAAAGGTAGCCTTCAGAGAGAAACTAAGGGGTGAAGCTGTGTCCTGGACAGAGAGAGGTGCAGGCATCACAAGGCCCTTCCCCCAAAATAACCACCATTTTCACTTCCATCGCCTGCGTCCCCCTTGATCCATTTTTGAAGTTGATACAAATGCAATCGTGTGTGGAGGAGGGGCAGGCCTCACCTGTTGTCCAGGATGGGCCCGATCTTCTGCAGGGACTTGGCCACGTTGAAGCGGACGTTGGCGACAGGGTCCCCGGCCATGCGCAGCACGGTGGGCAGCATGTGCTTGGTGGTGATGTCCTGCCCGCAGACCTCGGACAGCACCTGCAGGCCAGGGAGCAGCAGAGGGTGACTCCCCAGAGTCCTCGCTCCCTCTGACCGGGACACTTAGTGGCCGTCAGGCTTGGGGGTGAAGCTAGCTGAGCATCAAGGGGACTCTGAGCTCAGACTCGCCCAGCCTGAGGGCCTTGATTCTCTGCAAGTTCCCAGGTCCCCTAACACCCTCCTAACTCCACCGTCTCCCTGCCCTGAAAACCCCCAGCCCACACTGTCCCATCCCAGCTCCTCTTCTCAGAGTCTCCCTCATCCTCTGGGGATGGGACTGGATCCCTGACCCTGGGATCCCTTCCTTAGTGCCGTGGTCTCCAGAGTGATGCAAGGGAAGGGATTACCGGAACAATTTTATGCTAACTTTTAAATCTCATTCTTTAATATGTAGTTATGTGGTTTATTTAAGTGGTTTTATTTAAGTTTATTTAAGTGGTTTATTTAAGTTTATGGTTTATTTAAGTTTATGGTTTATTTAAGTGACTACATACAAGCACTTTCTACTGTTATTTATCTATCATTTACATATCACACATACACAGCATACATATCACACACACAGCATACATTACAATCACACACACAGCATACATTACGTATCACACACACACCATACATTACGTATCACACACACAGCATACATTACGTATCACACACACCATACATTACATATTACATACACACCATACATTACATATGAACCACTGTTCTAAGCTGTATAACCAGATCAATCTCACGGCCTCAGGAGTCTGGGGCTGTGATTGTTGGTATGAACCCTCTACAGGTGAGAAAACTGAGGCACTAAGCGGTAAGGTAATTTTCTCAAGGTGCACAGTCAATATATGGCAGAGCTAGAATTAAACAGTAGGTCTGATTCTAAAAAACTGTGCTTTAACCATTGTATCATAAATATCGCACATTTTGTGGGGAAGGAGGGGGTGCTCAGACAGACCTAGCCATCACTGTTCTGTCGGCCAAATTTCCTGTCTCCCCCATGCAGGTCCCCTCCTGCAAAGGCCCTGTAACTCTGACCAGGGAGCCCAAGCTCCGGTCTGCAGTTCCCCAAGGACTCACCCCTATGGCCCCAGATCCCACCACTTCCCTACTCCCAAGCCAGCTTTCCCCCGAGGACCTTCTCCATTCCTCCTCTCCCGTCTACTTCCCCTCCCCCAGGGAGAGGTGGGGGCGGTGGGCGCTCACATTGATACAGAAGAGTGTGGTCATGCGGTGCAGGTAGTTGGGGTCCCCAGACATGGCCAAGACCTTGGGGATGATAGTCGCATGGGCCCACTCCTTCCCGAATTTCTCCACCAGCTTCTTCAGGTTGCTGGTGGCCGCCTCGCGGATGGCATAGACTGTGGGAGGAGGAGAAGGGAGGGAGACTCAGGAGGTGAGGGACTGACGCAGGTGGGGACTCATAGTCACACTCACTCCCGCCTGCAGAGCAGCCCCAGGTACCAGGCCACATGAGAACCCGTAAACTCGCAGAGAAAGAGAGGGCTGTGCGCTAGAGGTAGGGTTTTGTTTTCACGTAGCACGTTCTCAACAGCTCCAAGGCACGGACGGGCAGACTGAGGCTCTGAATTTGCCCAAGTGAATGACTTAGTACGTGGAATGGAGCCTGTTACAGACAAATGCTAACTTTTATTTTTGCCACTCCTAGTGAAAACAATAAGCAATTCTCACAATGGCCTTCAAAGACTGGGATGAGGCACCCTATGTTTCATAGAGTGTGGGCTCAAAGGTGGCAAGTGACGTGTTTAAAGTTCGACAGCCAGGAAGTAGGATTCAAACTCGGGCTGTCTGCCAGGTGGTCCTCGGACTCTCCACTGGACCTGGCAGCCCCGGGTGACCTGATTCATCCACCTCCCACCCTGACCTCCTGTGGGAATCCAGAAAGCAAGGGAGCTGGTCCATGTACCTGGCAGCAATGGGGTGACGCCCACCCCCCACCTGCCCCAAACAATCCACCCCTACACCCTTCTGGAGCCCCAGTCTCCTCCCAGAGATCCTGGGGAGGTGCTCACCATGATCCACAAGCCAGGCCATGCACAAGGAGTTGAGTTTCTCATCAAAGAACTCCACCCCCTGCAGGAGACGAGATAACAAATCAGGGTTGAGACTGCGCAGATCTGGGCAAAGCCCAGGGAAACCAGCCCCCACCCCCGCAAAGAGCCAGGCACTGTTCCACTTCACCTGAGGGGCTCTCTTCCCTTCCCTCCCCTTGACTCCCACGACAGCCCTCACACCTTCCACTGGGCCCTCACAGGCCCCAGGGCCCTGGCACAGCCCCCAGGTCTGACTGCACCACCCACCTCCCCGGGCAGAGGGCCTGGCCAAGGCCTGCGCTCTCACCAGCTGTCCCGCCAGCAGTGGCATATACTCGATGATGGCCAGCCGCACCCGCCACTTGGCATCCTCCGCCAGCTCCACGATGGCAGGGAGCAGGGACTGCGACAGTTGCCGGATGCCGATCACCTCGTTCACGCAGTCCAGGTTGGAGATGATGTTCAGCCGCACCTCCGGGCACTGAGGAGAGGACAGGAGCGTTCTGAGAAGGTGCACCGCACACAGAGCCCAAGGCAAGGCTCTGACTTACACTACACGCATGTATGGGCCTCCTTGGTGGCTCCAACGGTAAAGAATCTGCCTGCAGTGCAGGAGACCCAGGTTTGATCCCTGGGTTGGGAAGATCCCCTGGACAAGGGAATGGTACCCACTCCGGTATTCCTGCCTGGAGAATTCCATGGACAAAGGAGACTGGTGGGCTACCCATGGGGTTGCAAAGTCGAACATAACTGGGTGACTAACATACACACAAACACACATGCACATGTACACAGGTAGTCCCCATTAAAGTTAACCTCACACCACTATGAGAGACTTACATGGGTTCCTGCTTTCACTAAAAGAAACCCAAAGAGGATTTGTGCTTTTACCAAAGAAAAAAACAGCTGCTTCACTCTATGCCATTTCAACCTATGACAGGCTTATAGGAATGCTCTATCTTAGCACAGAGTGGGAACCTATATTCCCATCTGCTTCCAAAAATCTCTGAAGCAACCTCTAAGAAAAGGAACACAAATATACTTAATTCCTTGTCCAACATCATATATTCCTGGAGGGCAGACACCACAGTCAGTTTTTCCTGCATCTCCCTCTGGGAGCTGTGGGGTGAAGAGGCATGGGCTGAAATCAATCAGTGAACCAAATAATCAAGTGTGCAGTAAAGGGTTATTAACTGGACAGGGCTAGGCTGTTCAAACTTGGCACATTCCAAACAGAGGACTGGCACCCCACCAGCTTCTGGGAGATGATCTAAGGACCCTGGGCCATGTCAAAAAGATCATGCTAACAATGTGACTTATGGTGAGGCCCTTGGGCCATGTGGCATCAACTTGACCTCCACACAGGCTGGAGACCTGTAACCTAAGGTTATTTAATCCATGGCACTTTGAGGTCTCTAGTAGGCACCTTAGCCTGAATTTGGATAGACATGAACCTGTCACAGTGCCTGTATGATCAGGGAGTCAAGGGACTGCCCATCTGTCCCTCTCCACTGCCAGTCTCTGAAGGTCCTGGAGGATCAAAAGGGTCTTGTTCCTTTTTTTTCTCAGTATCCCTAATGCCCAGGAAAAAGACTAGTACAGAATAAAGGCACATGAAACAAATGCCAAATAAGCGAATGAGCTACCGGGCAGCCCCCCAGGCCCACAGACACTCAACTCCCTGGCGACCCGGGCATTTGCCGCAGGTGCCGGCGACCCCAGGGAGCAGCCGCCCCGCCCACCACCGCCAGTGTGCAGAGCCCCACGGCGCCCACACCTCGTCCTTCAGCTGGGCCAGGAAGAGGGGCAGGAGGTGCTCGATGGTGCTGTCTTTGCCTAGGATCGGGGAGAGGCCCATGATGACGGAGGCCAGCGCCGACTTGACGTGCTGGTTGGCGTCAGACACCAGCTCCTGGGAGGGAGAAGGAGGACGGGAGCCATGGGGTCAGTGGCTGCAGAGACTCAAGTCCTACGAACCCTGAGACACTGCCTGCTTTTGTCCTCTCGATCCAGCCTGAGTGCACGAGGGGAACTGGAGTGTCTTCCTTACACATTTGGCGTGCCTGGAGTTCAACAACCCCTGCCCCCCGGGGGCCTCTGCCCCAAACTCAAAGCTCTGTGGATGAGGAGATGCTGTGAGCTCTGAGGAGGAAGCACTCCCCGATCACGCTCAGCCCCAAGCCTCAGATTACGCCTGCCCTCAGGTTTCCTGACTGCTCTAAACCCAACACCGCCTGGTCCGAGGAGGCTGGGAACTCAGTCTGCACCAGGCTGCCCCTCACGCCCTATCTCCACCTTCGTTCCAGAAGGTTCAGGCATGCTCTACTCCTCCCACCAAACTCCCTGTTACCTTGATGCAGGGCAAGATCTGGGTCATGATCACATTCTCCCGACAGTCAGCGGAGAGATTTTCACAGAATTCTGTGGGCAGCGAGAGGGAGGTGACGGGAGATGAGACCCGAGGTGCCCGTTCTGCCTGCAGCCCCTCGGACACCAAGCCCACCACCCACACGCCCGCTTGCTGTGTTCTGGTCACCAGCACCAACCTTTGACCTTGTGGGAGGCGGCGGCCCTCACCTCGGCCTCACAGTCTTTCATCAGGTTTTGGAAGGCAGGGACCAGGTCCGTCTTGGTGATCTCAGGCCCCACCGCTTTCTGGAGCTGCAGGAAGGGAAGGAAGGGCGGGGGAGGTGAGAGGGCTTGTCGAGCACCTTCAGTGAATGAGAACAAAATCAAGTTACAGGCACCAAGACTGAGGCAAAAGCAGCCCTCAGTGTCACTGCTGAGATGTAACGCGGGTGCCGTACGGGCGACCTCAGCCAGGTCTCAGAGCCTCTCTGAGCCTCAGTTTCCCTGTTGTGCAGTGATGAACTGTGTATGGTGCCGAGGAGCTGGGCAGGGCTGTGCTCACAAGCGTGGCCCTGGAGTCCAACTGCCTGGCTCAAGTTCTTACTCTTGCTTATCATCTGTGTGACCTTGGATGAGTGCCTGCACCTCTCTGAGCTTCTGCTTCCTCAAACCCCGAGGGTACCTACTGCAGAGCACTGCTGTCTGCATTAAAAGTAACAGCAGACTGCCTTACTGTTCAGGTTACTCAGGTTGGGTTTTCTGTCCCTGATTCCAAAAGACTAACGATGTATGATCACTGTCACTTTCTCATTTGTATTATTTCCGTGTTAAGACTGTTTACCAGAACTGATATTACTTTTGCAATTAAAATAACACAATACAGGTTAGGGTCCCCCCTGCCCCTCAGGAAACCAGGCAAGGAAAAATGCACAGGTTCTGCTGTGAAGCTGCTTCGTGAGGGCCTGGGGGAGCAGGGTGGTTCCCGACTGCAAGGAGAGGGGCCTGCTGCCCGCTTCTCCAGCTTCCTCTCCCCTGAGAGCCATGCCCAACGTTCTTGCCTGTGCTCTTCTCACCACCCAGGCCCTCTGCACACACGGGACACAATTCCTGCCCCGGCTCTCTCTCGTCCTCCAGAACCTGCTGCAGTACCTCCTCGTCTCGGCGCTTCCATGCCCACCAGCCGGCCCTGCGCCTGTCATGCTGTCTCACTGCATTCCCTCTGTCTCAGCTGACCTTCCCCCTTCAGGCTGCCTGTTCCTTGAAGGCCAGGAACGCGCCGAATTCACTGGACCCCCAACACCCAGCCACGAGCTGGAGCCTGACAAACATGTCTGTGCGACGAGCCACTGAGACTCCATGGAAAGAGCACTGTCTTCAGAGACATGGCATCTGTTCTGCCTGCTTGACAGCATCACTCTGACCATTCTAACATTTGGGCCGTGTTTTGGGGCTCGACTGTATCCCCTGAAATTCATACACTGACACCCTAACTCCCTACCCCAGTACCTCAGAATGTGACTATACTTGGCCACAGGGTCTTTAAAGAGGTAACAGGGTAAAATAAGGTCATTAAGGTGAGCTCTAAGCCAAAACCTCTAAAGCGCTTATAAGAAGAGATGAGAACACAACCCACAGGTAACATACAGGGAGGAGGCCGCCTACGGCCAAGGAAAGACGTCTCCATCAAAGGAGATAAGGTTCGTAGGTCGGGAACACACACATGCTACTCTTCTCTGCTCCTGTGGTTCTCCCCCACAGAACCTTAAGTTGGCCTCAGAAACCTCAAGGAAGTACTTCAAGCTGCCACTATCAACCAACCAGGGTTGACAGGTGAGCTAATCAAATGACAGGAGAGCTTCCTGTTTCGATGCCCGGATGACCCACTGGGCTTCACTAAACCCCAGCTCCACGTGGCCCCACTCCTTCCTGAGGCCTCCGTCTCCCCGTCCGTGAGACGCTGTCTACAGCCCCTGCACGTACCTCCGTGAACTTGTCGGCCACCATGTAACGGACGCGCCAGGACTTGTCCTCAGCAGCCTGGCGCAGGGTGGGCATCACCAGGGCCTCCAGGTCCTCCTGGGGCAGGAGCTGGGCGATGTTCACGCATGCCTCCACCGCTAGCAGCCGCACCGAGTCCTGCGGAGAGGGTGGGAACAAGGAGGGGGAGCAGAAGCCCCATCAGCCCTGGGCCTCCTCCCCAGACTCGGGGTCCACCGCAGGGAGAAGCAGCAGAGGGGCGGGCAGGCGGCCCCACCTGCTCGTCAGAGGCCAGGTTGGAGAACATGGGGATGATCTCGCTCTTGACGTTGTCCAGCTCCAGCACCTTGGCAAACTCCCCCAGCTTGGAGGCTGCGGCCCGCCGCACCATGGGGGTATCATCTGAGCACAGGTTCCGGAAGTACCTGGGCGGGTAGAGGGGGCTCAGGAGGAGGAAACCCTGAAATCCCAGGCAGCCCTGCAGCTCCTGGCTTTGCCCGAGTAATCCTGACCCAAGTGACAGCCTCTGAGTCTCCCCAGCCCTACACGAAGGAACTGATAACAGAACCCACCCCACTGGGCCACTGAGATTTAAACGAGACGCCGTGTGTGAGACACCCAGCCGTCTCTCAGCGCACAGGTCTACAGCAAGCCACAGCTGTTGATTCTATCTATTATTGTGACCACATAAATAAGCCTCTGCTCAGCTAAGACGCTGCACTGAAGCTGCTCAGAGCGTTTCCTTTCCAGCACCAACTGCTTCCAATTAAAGAGACACAAGGGGCCCAGAACAGCCCTCTAAGCGCCTGCGAGCAGCTGCATGCCGCTGTCCTGGCCGGAGTGATGGCTCAGGGGCTGGGCGTGCTGCCCGCAGTTCAGGACAATGGTGGAAGGACAGGAGTCCAGAGGGAAGAGAGGAAACACATGTTAATGGGAGATTTTAATCCAATTAAAAATATTGGTTCTTCCACAGGCCAAATTTCAAGTGCAAGCAACTTCCTGGGGTTCAGCCAAGAGGGAGGGAGGTGGTGGAGGCGGCAGCCTCCCATCTGCCACACCAAGACAGGCCAACGACTGCACCACACGTCACTGGCTGGGTGCCTGCCATGTACCAGAGTCTGTCCTAAGCGTTTTATACACAGTAATTCTTTTAAATAACCAACAGGAGGAAGAACCATCATTGTCTTCATTTCCTAAATGAGCAGGAGGCAGTGCCTGGACTGACACCCGGCCATGTCCAGACACCTGCTCTCTGAGGGCTGGCAGAGCTCAGGGGCTTCCTGGTGCTGGATGGGCCTAACAGAGCCTGAGGCTTGAGAGAAGGGGACCAAGTAGAAGCGGGAGGAGGGGTCTCGCCAGGGCCCAGAGGCCGGGGGACTCACTGTCGAAGCTCCGCCTTGACGGCACTGGACACGCGGGGGTAGCACACGGAGAAGAGGCCGCAGGCTGAGGTGCGGGAGGTGAACCAGT
>NW_011495078.1:15118097-15128273 GCF_000754665.1 Bison bison bison | reverse complement strand
TGAACCAGTCGCCGCCCGCCAGCCGCTTCACCAGGGGCACAAAGTGGGCCTCGAGGTCGGAGGGGGAGTGCTCGTGCGAGATGGCCCGCAGGGACTCCACTGCCTTATCCCGCACCACCGTCTCCTCCACTGTGGCCAGCGACTCCAGGGGCGGCTGTGGGGCAGAACAGGTCAGCACACAGCTCCTCCCCAGCACCCCCGAGCTCCCGGCTGCCCCCCTGCAGGGACTCAGCTCCTCTGACAGGCTTTCCCTGATCACCAGAGGCCAACGCACACCCAGTGTCTCCTCCCTGAAGAACCACAACAGAGAACCTCACGCACAGGTCCTTGAAGGCGCTTCAGTGGGGTGTACAAACCCCCAAGCTGTACATGTCACCTTCTGAGAGGGCCATAGCTGTCCCTGGCATCTCCAAGTGCAGTAATAATCACTGATGTTGACAGCAGGGTCTATTTACTGCATGTTCTTAGCAGGGCCACAGCTCCAGCGGTGCTGGTTCTAACTCAGGAGTCTTGTGAAGCACGTCCTGTTACTGTCTCTATTCTAAACTAACAGGAAACTGAGGCACAGCCAGGCTAAGCAACTTGCCCGAGATGGAACAGTGACAAGCCAGGATCTAAACCAGGCCAGCTGGCTCCAGAACCTCCAAAGGGCTGAAAGGCAGAGTTGTGGTTTCTGACAGGCAACCACACAAGGATCTCACGATACTGGAGAACCTGGGGCTCGAGATTCTTGTTACTGCGAGGCCTGGAGTGATCGTGTTCCTTTAGGGACGTGTGACCGGCTGACCATGGGGTCACCTGGAGCCCAGCAGACCTCCTAGCACAGAGCAGGAATGCAGGAATTACTGACTTAAAGAAGGGAGACTCAATTTTTATCCTAATCTGTTCAAATAAACATGTGGGTGGAGGCTTGTGGTCTGAAGTCCAACCTGGCCTGACAGGGACAGAAAGCAGAAAGAAATCATAAATGGAGATGTTTCCAGGACCCAGGCAGGTGACTGACTGCAGCAACGGGCAAAGGTGACAGGAGGGGACAGCAGGGGCAGAGACTGGCTAAAGAGTGTCCAATCCAGGGAGCAGAGCTGCTTCCAGCTTCCAGCTCCACCAACTGTCACAGGGGGACATGGCCGGGGAAAGCAAATCTCGGGGTTTCCAAAAGCAGCCAAAAGGGCCAGGCCCTTACATGTGAAAAAGAAATCTCATTTGACACAAGCTTCAACGTGGATGAACTCCTTGAAGACGTTATACTAAATGCAATAAGCCTTTCGCAGAAGACTGCATAATGTATGCTTCCTTACGTGAGGTGCCGCGTTTTACAAACTGAAGGTGTGTGGCAACCTTGCACCCACCAAGTCCATCAACATCAACTTTTCCAATAGCATTTGCTCACTTTGAGTCTGTGTCACATTTCAACAATTCTCAAAATATTTCAAACATCTTCATTATTAATGTATTTATTATGATGATCTGCGATCAGTGACCTTTGATGTTACTACTACAAAAAGACTACAACTTGCTGAAGGCTTAGATGATGGTTAGTGTTTTTTGGTGAGAAAGTATTTTTTAACTATGATAGGTATCTTTTTTTTTGACAGAATGTTCCTGCACATTTAATAGACAACAGTAAAGTGTAATCATAACTTTTATATGTACTAGGGAACAAAAAAATTCATGTGACTCATTTTATTGTGACATTCACTTTCTTTATTATGGTAGTTTGGAACTAAACCCACAATTTCTGAGGTATGTCTGCAGGCAGACTCAGAGACAGAAAGTGGAATGGTGGTTGCTGGGGGCTGGGGTGAGGAGCTTGGGGAGTTACTGCTTGATGAGCACAGTTTCTTTGGGGAAGATGAGAAAGTTCTGGAGATGAACAGTAGCAATGGCTGCACCACAGTGTGCATGTACTTAATGTCATGGAAAAAGAGTGGTGAAAACGGTAACTACTTCTTAATAATGGTAACTATTTACCACCATTATTACTAATAAAGGTACGATTAATAATGGTAACTATTACTAACTCACCGTGATAAAAAATAAAAAAATCAAGAACAAATTTTTTACAATCTCATTAAAAATGTGGCAATGATACGTATACCACTAAAAGAAAGCCTGCAGACTAACTACAAAACACCATCAAGTGCAGATACCAAAATATGAAGACGTATCTTTAGGGATCACGAAAGACAGAATCACAGGTGGAAATGGCGGTTCTGAGGAACAGTGAAAACTGAGCAACCTCCAAGGTTCTTTCAACCCAGGCCACAGGACTGGAGCGCCTCCTCCCTTCCCTTCTCCCAAACAGCAGTTACTCTCAGTATCTGACCATCTCTGACCTTCGCCATCACCCAACACAGGGTCACATGGACAGGAACTCAGGAAAAGTCACGGGGACAAGCCTGGAATCCCAGCTCTGCCACTCACTAGCAGTGTGACTGTCTTCCCATCCAAGTACTAACCAGGACCAACCCCTGCTTAGCTTCCAAGATCAGATGAGATCGGGCGAGTCCAGGGTGGTACGGCCATAGACGGTGTGACTGTCTCTACCTCAAAGCGTGGACAGGATGACAACGGAGCTGACATCTCTGAGTGCTTACTACATGCCAAGTCCTGCACTAAGGCTTCTTGAGGTGGTCCTCAATGTAAGTTCTAAGGACTCCCTTTCTACAGATGAGGAAAGGACAGCACAGAGAAGTCAGGTGACTTACAAGTCACCCAGCAAGTAAGTGGAGCCTGACTCCCAACTGAAAACCTCACATGCAGAGGGCCAGGTGAGGCCTGGCGCTGCTCAGACACACCCAGTCAACAGTGAGGAAGACAGGTGTGTTCTCGTTCAAATATAGTAAAAGCCTGCTGACCTGCTGGGTTAAAGTGAATCATCAAGGTTCAGAGAAGATGACCCCAGCCTGGCCTGCACTCTCCCCTCCCTGCGAGGATCCTGGTTCTGATGCCCCAGGGGCCAGCAGGGGCCCTCCCGGCTTCCAGACTCACCAGCAGGCAGTGCACGTACTCGGGGCCTCCGACCAGAGTGGTGAAGGTGCCCAGCTGCTCCGCCAGGGCCAGGAGGACCTCGTCCTCATCGTAGATGGTGTCTGCGGGACAAGACAGACTGGGTTACAGTCCCGCCCCACAGCTGACTCACCCTGGGGAACAAGCGTGCTCCAGTCCGCTTCCTCAACCTGGCAGCCACCCTCTACCTGGGCGGGCGGCGGGAATGAGTGATTAGGTGTGCGATGCTAGGGAAGAGAGACCACCAATACTGTCAAGTTCAGAGCCAGCGTGACTTGATAGATATCCTGAGTCACTTCCTAACTACACGACCAATTAAGTCACTTCATCTCTCCATACTTCAGTTTCCTCATCTATAAAATGAGGGCGGTAGTCTTACCTGCCTTAAGTTACTGTGAGATAATCTTGACAACGATGGTGGCATAGAGCACGAGCTCTATGTGAACAAACTTAATTCTCACAAGAAAGGGTTTAGAACACTATCTGGCATATTGTCAGTTTACAGTAAGTATTAGCTATTATTACTATTATTATTGTTTAATGCTCACATCAACGCTATAGCGCATGATGACCATGCCTGTTTCATACATAAAAACTCTATGGAACAGAGAAGTTAAGTAATTTGCCTAAAGTCACCAGCTTCTAACTGGAGCTGTAATTCAAACCAGCCTCCATCTGCCTTCAGACCCCCTTCCATTAGTCCCTGCACCAGCCCCCAGCGCCCAGCACACCGCACTTACGAACAATCTGTTAAACTCACAGAGAGGTTTCTCTCCTATCTGGCAGGAACCACCCCCAGAAGCCCCCACTCCACTCCCCACTCCCCAGGTGGGCCCCAGGACTCCACTGTACCTGTAAGGAAGGGCAGAAGCTCACTGCGGGTCCTTTCGACCCCGAGGGCCAAGGCAATGGTGGAGAGCTTCTTGATGCTGTTGAGGCGAAGCTAATGAGGGGAAGAAGAAAAGGAAGGGAGAACGTTAGCAAGCCCACACTTAAGGTGATAGTTTTGGACCCAGTCGGCCGCTGGAAGCCTCGCTAAGCACGTGTGGGGTGCTGAGTAACGCAAGCCTACCAAGTGACTGTGTGACCTTGAGCTGTTAAATTACAGCCGCAGCCTCAGCAACAGTACCCGATGGGTCTCACTGAGCCAACACCCCCTTTAGCACTTTCCAGGATCACTCTGTCTGACACTGTGCCTGCATGCCCAAGTTCCCCACCCTCCTACTTGTGCCCACTCTTTGGCTCAATACCACTAACACACTCCACCTTGTGCTCTTAACAGCAGCAGCAGCTACGTTCCCAGCCTACTGTGCTGGGCCCAGTCCCAGGCAGAGTACTCACTTGCATGTCTCATTTAGCTCTCACGACAAGCTGAGGGCAGAGGGTTACAGGCCCTACCCCAGGACAGCAAACAGGCTCAGGGAGTCAAAGTCCCTTCTAAGGGTCACAGAGCTCTGTGGCATGGAGCAGGGATTGTAACCCAGTGATGGGTTAGATGGTAGATGGTGGTTTACAGTGGTGATAACAGAACAAACAATATTATAATGACACTGCTGTAAAAACATGACTAGCAGTAGCAGTAGTAATTCCACTAGTACGGTGGGTTGAACAGTGATTGCAAAAAGATACGTCCCTGTCCTAACCCTCAGTAGTGGTAAATGTGAAATACGCAAATGTAACTAAGTAAGCACCTCGAGATCGTCCTGAATTTGGGGCAGGGGGTGGTGGTGGTGCCATGAAACATTAGAAAAGTATGTGTCTACCCCTAATTCCTGGCTCCTAAACCCCTGAAGCTTTCTAAGAGACAGGAACACAAGAAGCATCTCTTGTTCTGATGTTTGATTTTCAATTCTGGTTCCTGATACTGAGCCCCCAAATTCCTTGGAATTTCCTGGGTGATGGGAATGTCTCTTGTTCTAATGAGGTGACTCTGGCTGGGCTCCTGGATGGGGCTGGTCACCAGAGAGAGCAAGCCATGCTCAGAAGCTGGGAACTTCCAGCCCCAAGCCCCATTCCCCCAAGAGGGGCACTGACCAGATGATCAGTCATGTCCATGTGATAAAGCCTCTGTAAGAAACCTCAGAGTATGGGGCTTGGGGTGCACCCCTACATACCGTGAGGGTGATGCACCCCAACTTCAGGGGACAAAAGTTCCCTTGACCTCGCCCTCTGCATCTCTTCACATGGCTGTTCATCTAGACTCTTTATTGCATCCTTTATTATATAACAAACTGGTAAATGCAAGTGTTTCCTCACGTCCTGTGAGCTGTTCCAGCAAATAATCAAATCCATGGAGGGGGCCTGCTTTAATGCCAATTGTAGGACATCCAGCAGGTGTTGCCAAGAACTGCTTGATCAGGAAGGGGGAAAGCCATCTGGTGTCAGAAGTGCTAAGTGTGGGAGGGGTGTGAGAGGAAAGGAAAGACAGGAGCCCGAAATCCAACGGCAGTGACTTACAAGAGACAGGAGAGAAGACGAAGAGACACAGAGGGAAGGCCGTGTGAAGACAACAGAGGGAGCTGGGGCTGTGTCCACAAGCCAAGGAATTTGTCAAGAATGGCTGGCAGCCCCTTGAAGCTGGGGAGAGGCACGGAGCCTCCTGAAAGAACCAATACAGTTAACACAATGATCTCAGACTTCTTCAACCTCCTGAAAGAACCAATACAGCTAACACCGTGATCTCAGACTTCTTCAACCTCCCGAAAGAACCAATACAGCTAACACCGTGATCTCGGACTTCTTGAACCTCCCGAAAGAACCAATACAGCTAACACCGTGATCTCGGACTTCTTGAGCCTCCCGAAAGAACCAATACAGCTAACACCGTGATCTCGGACTTCTTGAACCTCCCGAAAGAACCAATACAGCTAACACCGTGATCTCGGACTTCTTGAACCTCCCGAAAGAACCAATACAGCTAACACCGTGATCTCAAACTTGAACCTCCTGAAAGCACCAATACAGCTAACACCATGATCTCGGACTTCTTGAACCTCCCCAAAGAACCAATGCAGCTAACACCTGACCTCGGACCTCTGGCCTCCAGAGCGCTGAGAGAGAACCCTTTCTGTTGTTTGCAGCCACCTAAGTTGCGGCGCTTTGTCGTGGCCACCCCTGAAATCGCACCCTCTGCTAACACAAGGCAGGCCTCAGGCTCAGAATGTTAGTGTCAGGACCTCATCTGATGCCCTCATCCCAGGGAACACAACCAATGCCACCTTTCCACCAGCATGGAGGTAGGCTCGGGGGCGCAGACAGCTGTCTGAATGAGCTCTGAGTGGGCCAGGACCCAACCCCAGCTGCTCGGGTGGCCTGGCCTTCTGTGTCTTCAGCCTGACAGCGGGGCTGCAGCCGTGAGCTCCTGTGCGGAGAGGGCAAGGCGACACCCCAGTGCTGGGTAGGCCCGTCAGCCTCGCCAGCCCAAGCACAAGCGGACTCCTCCCCAGAGGAGGAGCGGAAAGAAGGGAGTATGGTGAAGACGGAGCAGCAAGGGCTCCCTCGGCCTGCTCTTCCCCGGGCCGTGCGGCTCTGAAGAGGGCGGAACGTGCCTGGGACCCTGCACCCCCTCCGGTCGAAGGCGCTAAGACTCTCTCTGGCAACCACAATGATGACAGCCTGAAGAAATGCCATGGTGGCCTCTCCTCAGAAAAACACCCCACTTTTCACACAGTGTCACTGGGTCTTTGGACCACCTGGGCTTGAAGTGGTCCACTCACCGGCCTGGCAGCAAGAGGGTCTCCAGATTAAACATCACAAGCCCTGCATCTTCTTTTTAGCCAAAGATTAAATGTATATAGAGACAGACCTACAGAAACATATAAACAACTAAATACGGTGAACGTGAACTGCCAGTGAAATCTGAGTGGGAAGCACACAGGTGCTCCCTGATGTTATCTTCCTCACCCAAAGTCATGGACATGCCCTGAATGCCAGACGGACCCCAGGTTAAGAGCTCCTGCACTGGGCTATACTGCCGCCTAGGACCTCTGGTTTCCATCTATGCATGTGAGTCCCTGCAAAGATATTTTTAAATCACTTTTGCATTTGGATGTGACCATGAGACTAATGTCTGGCCAGTGAAATCCAAGTGGGAACGGTGTGTGTGACTTCTAGAAGTGCTCTTATGGGGAGATGGGGGTCACATTCTTCATCCTTCCTTCCCTGTCTGGAATGGGCCTATGATAGCTGGGGCTTCAGCAACCATCTTGGGGTCTTGAGGTAACCTGGGACTGGGGAGGGCGGGATGGAAGACAACAGAACAACGTGTAAGAGCCTGGGACTCCACAACACCTACAGTGTCACACCTGCTTGAACTACCGCCAGACTTATTGATGTGAGTCATTTAAGTATCATTTATTCAGAGTCTTCCTATTATTTACAGCCAACCTTGGCTTCCCTGGTGGCTCAAATGGTAAAGAATCTGCCTACGATGTGGGAGACCCAGGTTCAATCCCTGGGTCAGGAAGATTCCCTAGAGAAGGGAATGGCTACCCACTCCACTATGCTTGCCTGGAGAATCCTATGGACAGAGAAGCCTGGCGGGCTACGGTCCATGGGGTCGCAAAGAGTCAGACACGACTGAGTGACACTACTACAGCCAACCTTAATCCTAACTACCCCAGTCAGTGACTGAGTTCTTTTTGGACAGAAAGACATAAGGACAAGCCGGCCAAGGAACGTCCAGGAAAGATTTTCCTCTTTGATGAGCGGTAGGAGGATGAGCAGAACCTCTCTGCTCACACCCATGGTTCCACGACCACACGTATCACCGTGAGCCAGGGCTGCTTGTGTCCCCAGCAGCCCTCAGCCTACTACACGAGACATCATAAATAAAAACTCCCTTCTCACCACTACATCCACACAGAAACGCTACCACTTTTTAAAATCCATGTCACATTCAATCCACAGAGCTTCCCCGATATGACCATATGGAGTATGGTCCCACATGCAGAATGTCTTCGCTTCATGCTGAGTGACACCCGAAGGCTCTCCTGTGGACTACGAGGCCCAACAGGACTGGCTCCTGTGCACAGGTTCGTCCTCACTTCCCATTCCCTCTCTTTGCTCCCTGGGTTCCTGTCACAGTAGCTCCCTCAACAGCTACTAAAACACAAACATTACGGTCAGATCTTCTTACTTGCTGACACGCTGTTTCCTCAGCTTCCCACAAGACACACCAGGGCTCCTCACCAGTGCCTGCCCCGGGTACACCGGCACGGCCGCATCACTACACATCTTAACTCTCATCATTTCCAACACAGGCAGCGGGTCCTTGAGCAACACGGGGCTGGGGCGCCCGCAATCCGCTCACCTGAAAACCTGAGTCTAACTTACAGTGGGCCCTCCGCATCTCAGTTTCACATCTGTGGGTTCAACCAGCAGCAGACCACGTAGTACCACGGTATTCACTACTGAAATAATCTGCACGTAAGTGGACCCACACAGTTCAAACCTGTGCTGTTCAAGGGTCAACTGTACTTCTCTGTTCACTGTTTCTCCTTCCCCCCCCAGAACGTGGGCTTCACAAGGGCAGGGATTCTGTCTTCTGCACTCTGTGCCTCCAAATCCCAGGGCACAGCCTGGCAAACAAGAAGAGTCCAATAAATGCTGGATTAATTTTTTTAAATCTAGGCTACACATCTATTTCTACAGGCAGAGAAGGAAAGAACCTGGGGGAATATGCTCCAAACTGCTACAGTCTGGTAGAGCCGGTGGCTGGGAATGAGCGGGGTGGCAGGCGCTGCAAGGTGGCTGCTTTAACAAGCCTCAGCCCTGGAAACGCCCAGGGAGTGACACAAGTGCCTCTTCAACGTCCATAAAATCCTAACATCCTTCCACCTCATTCCACGAAGAATCATGTTTTTAAATGAACATAATGTGTGTGGGTGTGTGCAGGCAGATGGGGGTGAAAAGTTCTGCATCACCAGAGTGAAATGAGGACCACAATCTCTATTTCTGGAGCATCTGATTTTTTTTTTAAAGTAAAGAATGAACAAGTATGCACTCTGGCTTTACCAATTGGCTAAGGTCCCCAGGTAAATCCCTGCTACCTCAGAACTTCAGTTTCCTCACTGTAAGATGGTTATCACAACAATGCCTGTCTCACAGGATTGCTGGGATAATCAAATAAAGAAGACACAGAGCCTGGCATGAAGCAAGCACGCAAGTGTTAACCATTATTCTTATCATTATTTCTCATGTATTTTTATTTCTTGAGCAGGGAACAAATAGTTCACCTGAAATAGAAAGGAAAAAAGTAATCTCCCCACCTCCTTGGAAACCGCAGCACAAACGAGTCCTTTCTTAGCAGTTTACCTGGCCTTATAATTATGGTGGTGCCTGCTCCCCCATTTGGAAGGTGATTTGTCTCTGGGATGAGGAAGGGGCATGACTGTTACCAGCTGGTGATTCCCGAACCGAGTACAGGGCTGGGTCAAAAACAGCAAGCATAAATATTTTTCAAGTCTTTAAAAATGCAGGTCATCCAGAGACGGCACGGCAGAGCCTGGATCTTGAACCCACATCCTTCACCACCACCCTACACCAACTAAACTCTCAGAGCAACCTGATTCCTGAGTTCTGCTTCAAACACCCATGTTCTCTATGTGCTCCAGAAAAGAAACCAGAGTCTGGGACGTCATATTTCTAAGGTGTGGGCACCCAAAATGTCTTAGACCATGCAAGAACCTGCTGTCTTTACACAGTTTATCTCATTTAATCCTCACAGCACACCCTGCCGGGTGTGTCTCCCACCCTTTTTCTCACTTAACAAGAAAATCAAGGCCCAGAAGGGTTGAGTAACTCATCAAGTTGCCAGACCAGGACTTGAAACCCTGGTCTGCCTCCACCCATGGCACTGCCACCTCTGTGTCACCTCCGGGCCTACTCTGTCTCCACAGGGCCCAGCTTGGTGGTGCAAAGTGCTGCCCTGAAACCCAATGCTGTTGGCAAAGTCCTATTTCAGTATTTATTGGGTTGTGTGACAATGACCAAACATTCAGAATGAAGATTCAGAATCTGATTTAAAGGAGCCAATTGTAAAAGGACACTTCTGGAACAATCAGGAAAATCTGATTTATGTGTATGAATTTATTGTTAGATGACATCCAAGATCACTGTAAAAACTGTGTCATGTATGATGCTTTCCAACTGTGGTGTTGGAGAAGA
>NW_011495078.1:15117636-15117997 GCF_000754665.1 Bison bison bison | reverse complement strand
AGAGGTCTACTCAAGTAGCTGCTGTTTTACCACAACCAACTCACCACACACTCCAGCCCCAGTGGAATGAACACACCAGTCCTCCTCCCTACATGGCACTGGATCTGGAGCAGTCACTGTGAGGGAAGAGTTGACGGAGGGACACAGAGATAACCCACAGCCAGGGCAGAGCCTGGGTGGAGCAGTGGCAGCCACTTTTGGTGTTGATTCAAGCAACCCCCCAGAAGCAGCCCAGAGATCATATGACAGCTATTTCACTACAGCTCATTACACAGGGATAATTTGCAGGTAAATATGCAAAGAACTGCCTACCCTGAGGAGCAGTTTCACACAGTGCAGGAGTGACAGAGGATGGGGAAAC
>NW_011495078.1:15117000-15117536 GCF_000754665.1 Bison bison bison | reverse complement strand
CCAGGTGTCATTATGGCAACACAGTATGTTAAGAGAAACCTCCTTTTAAATTTGTATAGAGAAGAAAAAAATATTGCTAGTTTGTTTCCTCCTGCCACTTAAGAGAGACAAAAATGTCTGACACTTGCAGGCTATTTCCTCCACTTGGAGACTCCTGGCCTTCCTGCCTGTCACCCTCTCAATGGGTTCAAAAAACATATCAAGAGTAAATCAGAAATTACCAGAAGACAAATGAGAATAACAACACAACTTTCCAAAATTGATGGAACACAGTAAACACACTTCTAAGAGAAAACTTTATACCAATACAGGCCTATTTCAAATGTCTGAAAAAATCTAAAGAAAAAGCCCAAATCCACTTAACTGACCAAATTTCTAGAAACCGTCTTTGATGCTCGGGGCTGGTACATGGGATGACCTAGAGGGATGGTATGGGGAGGGACATGGGAGGGGGATTCAGGATGGGGAACACGTGTACACCCATGGTGGATTCATGTGGATGTATGGCAAAAGCAATACAATATTGTAATTAGCCT
>NW_011495078.1:15116360-15116900 GCF_000754665.1 Bison bison bison | reverse complement strand
ATTGGAAGGACTGATGCTGAAGCTGAAACTCCAATACTTTGGCCACCTGATGTGAAGAACTGACTCATTTGAAAAGCCCCTGATGCTGGGAAAGACTGAAGGCAGAAGGGGATGACAGAAGATGAGATGGTTGAATGTCATCACTGACTCAATGTCGAGCTTGACTAAACTCCAGGAGTTGGTGATGGACAGGGAGGCCTGGGGTGCTGCAATCCATGGGGTCGCAGAGTCGGACACGACTAAGTGACTGAACTGAACTGATGTATGATAATGTCACTGTGGTTATTAAAATGCCCATTGTTTTAGGACTTCCCTGGTTGTCCAGGGGTTAAGACTCCATGCTTCCAATGCAGGGGGCACTAGTCTGATCCCTTGTTGGGGAACAAAGATCCCACATGCTGTGCCACACAGCCAAATTAAAAAAAGTCCATGGTTTTAGAGGTGCATAATGAAGTGTGTAGGAGACAGTATCTATCTAGGGCATGGGATTTATTTTTAAAATACTTCAGCAAAAAAAAAAAAAAAAAAAGGGGGGGGGGG
>NW_011495078.1:15103218-15116260 GCF_000754665.1 Bison bison bison | reverse complement strand
GAGGATGAGAAACAGGTGAAAAAATATGATAAAATTTTTTTAAAAAACTGCTGAATCTGGATTTGGTACTATTTTCTCTGCGGATTCAGATTTGACAATCAAAAATCATTTACTGGAAAAAAACCCAGCACCTATCTCAGATTTCTTTTGTGAGGACTCAACAAACACACACAAAGCACTTAGCAGGCTAGCATACAGCAGGGTTTCTTAGCCTCGGCACCACTGACCTCTAGGGCTGGACCATCCCTTGTGAAGGGAGGGCCTGGGCAGTGCAGGATGTTGGGTAGCATACCTAGCTACTGCTTGCGGCACTCCTCCCACCAGTCGTGACAACCTGTTAAGACCCAGTGCTCTATAGTAACCATTAAGAGAATAGTTTTTAAATTCCTGAAGCATCTCACCTTTGAGAGATGAAGCCCTCATCTTACCACAAGCGGCAGACTAAATTTAATGAAAACCTAAAACATGTCACGCACTGTTCTAAGCATTTTCCTTGTACTAACCTATTTAATCCTTGAAACATCCCTATGAAATGCTAAGTATTACTTTTGGGGCGGAGGAGGGGGGGGCTCCACTGCACAGCTTGCGGGACCCTAGTTCCCCAACCACAGACTGAACTCTGAGCCCAATACAGTGAAAGTGCCGAGTTCCAGACACTGGACCGCCAGGGAATTCCCTATTCCCACTTCATAGATGAGAAAACTGAAGCAGACAGTATAAGTAACACAGAAACCTGGTCTCTCCACCAGTGGACCACATTTTAAGAAACGTGGGGCCCCAAACAACCCGAGACAATGCACCCAGTCACTGCTTCTCACTGGCTAAGGAAGCAATTTCTTTGAACCTCACTTTTCAAATATAAAACCATAAACTGCTATGACAACTGAATGAGGTCATCACTGAATGCCTTCTTAAGGGGCCAATTCCACTGCAACCTCCCAACCAGGCAGATGCTGCTTCCTCACTCATCATTATTCCTTACAGATGAGGAATCTGGACCCAGAACACGCAAGGCACTGACTGGTCCAGGGCACACAGGGAGCACACCGGTAGTGCTGGCATTCAAACCTCAGTCACCTTGACTCCTCCATCACTCACCACACCGCATCCAAACCACCAGCAAACCCCAACAACTCTCCTTTTCAAGATACCCCCAATCCTGCCAATGCTGGTGCTGCTCTGCAGTGGCATCCAGAAAGGTCTCTCTGCTCCTGCCTGGGCCCTATTCGACAGCAAAAACTCAGAGCATGTCATTCGTCTATGCAAAGCCTGGCACTGGCTCCTCCACCTCACCAGTCTTTGCCTTGCTGGTCCACAGGCCTCACTTGATCTAGCTCTGGATTAATCCTCATCTGCCACCACTTCGACATTCACTGGGCAGCTGGCCTTGCTGTTCTGACTCCCGAACTACGGTCATAAGAGCCCAAACCACAGAGGCTGGGCCAGTGTAACCCGCACAATTTTATCAATGGGGAAACTGAGGCCCAAAGAGAGGATCGAAACTCTTCAATCACCACTCCCCACAATTACAGCTAACATTTATTGGGCCCTTACAACAGACCGGGCGCCGTTCTTTATGACTCGTATTATTAACTCGTTCAGCCCCTTTACAAACTCCCATTGAGACCAGGACTATTATTAGACCACAGTTTATGGAAAACAAAGGCCCAGATTGGTGAAGTAATCGGCCCAAGGTCACTCGGGTGAGAGGCAGGGCTGGGATAGGCAAACCCTGGAACCCTGCCTCTTCTCAACACTTCGCCTGCTGGGCTCAGATACCTGAACCTCCCGCTCCCACACATTAGAAATGTTAGTCTGTTTAGTACACTGCCCACCCTCCACTCAACGGGAGGATCCTGGAAGGGGGGCGAGTTTCCACCTCGTAATTCGTACCTGAATTTGGCCAGTTCCCACTTTGGGAGTGAGCTTTTCGCCCCTCTCCCCTTCGGGGGTCTACACCAAAACTGGAGAGAGTGGAGGGCAGGAATTGTATAGTCAGTCTTCACGTCTCAGTCTTCATTTGGGAAGTTTACCCCACAGCGCAGAGCCTTAGCCGCTGAAACCGTGAAGGGTGAAAACTACCCGGACCCCCCACCAATCAGGCGGCCCCTCCCCCACTCGGAGCAAGTCACGCGCCCACCGCATCCCCGAGGCGCCATTCAAGGGCTGCTGCCGCCAATCACCGAGCCGTTCCTTCGCCTCTCCCCCACCCAATCGGTCGACTCTCTCCAGAGCCGCGGCCTCGTAGGCCCGGGGCCCCGCGCGCACTTCGCAGGCCCAGGACCCTCCAAGCTCGCTTTCGCTCCCGCCCTCCGCTGGACCGACAACCAATCCCGGGCACCGTCTCATCGAGTCCGGGGACCCTAACATATGAAAACGGAATGCTGATTGGCCGCCGCCCCTTCCGCCACTCCCAGCGAACACTGAACCTTGTCCGCGAGGGACGCCCGTGCCCCCAGATCCCCTTTCCCTTCTTCCTCAAGTCCCCGTTGCTTCCGGACCTGAACATCCTCGTTGCGGAGCTCGTCTATGAGCACCGCGATGGGGTAGAGCGAGTCGTCGCCATCGGCCGCCGCCATCTTGGGCCCGTCCCGTTCCTGTCAAGACTGCGGCCAGCGCCGTGCTAAAACCGGGATGGGGAGGGGTTGGGCTGGGAGGAGGAAAGAAAAGCGTGGGGACGCCCGAGCCACTTTACAGGGGCTACCCCACATTCATTGGCTGCGATACTCCGGGCTTAGCCTGCGTTTCTTTGGTCCGAACAAATAAGGTCCCGCCTACCGCCCATTTGCCATTGGCCGAAGGGACGAGATTAAGTTTGCCGGAGCCTAGGAGAGGGGGAGGAGGAAACGGAAGTACGTGGTATCTTAGCGACCAAGATTGGGCCCGCCTACGTCGCCGCTAACATCGGCCTAGACGAGCAGTTGCTTCTAGCCAATGAGGAGCAAGATTGGGAGGTGGCTAAGCCAGCTCGCCTCCGAGTTCTTCTGCGCCTGCGTCGCTAGGAATGCATGACGTCATTGACGGGGCAACGAGAACTATCTGCAGGTTTTGGTTTGGGAGGCAGTGGTTCCTCTTGCTGGCAAGCGGACTTCTGAACCTTTGTGGGAGAGGAGGAGAGAGTGTGTCTTTGATTTATGCCTTATTTTGCTGAGGCCCCGAGAAAGGTGGCGACTTGCCTTACTCTGAATAAAACCCAACGCTCCTCATGCGTGGATCTGATTCCTGAACGCCTGTCTCCCACCTCCCCTTTATACCCTTCAGCAGTTCTGGAAAATTAACTGCTTGAGCACATCATGGTTTTTCATGCCAACAAGCCTTTGCCCAAACTATACGTTCTGTTTGGAAAGCAGTTCCTATTAAATCGTCAGATGTCTACGTATCTCCCCTTCCCTTCCTCTCTTCAGTCCTGGCCAAGCTCCCAGAGCCACGTTATCAGTCAATCTCAATCTCTCTCCCTCCCTCCCTCTCTCAAAATTCGTGTCCCTTAGCTGAGTCTGTGCTAAAGACCCACTCCAGTTAGGAAACTGCTCCTTATAAAAGGGAGCGGGGATTGAGCGGAGGAGACGTTGCATATTTCAGTCTTTTCCTCCTTATCCCCAGGATCTTCCCGCAACCCCAACTTTGCCAACTCACGGAGGCTATAAATCTCTTTAGCTAAGGATGCGCTCTAAATATCTTATAATTTTGTCAGTTACACCTCAACAAAGCTCCCCCTCACCAAAGAGCCCCAAGTGTGCCATGCAGAGACAGCCTCTGCAGCTCGTAGATGCAGTCAGCAGCTTGATTCTGGTCAGACTCTTCACAGAAAAGACCCTGACCAAGAGTATTTCAGTCAGCGACCCAAACAGTTCTCTCAGCACAGCAGTTTGTTTCCACAGTTCACATCCTAAAAGAGGGATGTCCAAGGCACACTAAAGGCTTGTGCGCCACTTGGACACGCTGGCAATCGTCCAGGTGTCTGACCACATCTGTTTTCTATTCCTGCACAGCTGGCACTAAGACTGCACAGCCACAGCGGCCCAGGGAGCAACATTAGGTTTCAGCTTGCCTAAACCTTCTGTGTAGGTCAGACCATGCATTTAGGGAGGTCTCAGAGGACTGAGAGTTGGTAGTGCCAGTGGCTTTGGCTATAGTGTAGAGCTGAAAATTTCCCCAAAGGGATAGATACCACTTATTCCTATAAAGCCAGGATGCTGCTGGAGCCAGTCTGGGTTCATTCTTGAATAAGTGATTCCCGTAAGATGTAGGACTTTGGGGGCCCTTCGTACCTTGGTGGCAGTGGAGTCCAAGTTAATTCATCCCCAAATTTGGAACATCAAGCCAGAGAATTGCAAGGCTTCTACGGATCAGGCTTCAGTTTTGAGGTCCATTTGCTGCTGCTGCTGCTAAGTCGCTTCAGTCGTATCTAACCCCATAGATGGCAGCCCACTTGAGGTGCATTTATTGGCAAGCTAATTACTGCTGTTCATAAGCAGTGCACCTGTTGGTAGTGTCAGAGTGGCCCTGAGTTCATAAAGCAGTGGGGACTTTTAAATGGAGGCTGCATCCCTTTGCCCGGAGAAGGCAATGGCACCCTACTCCAGTACTCCTGCCTGGAAAATCCCATGGATGGAGGAGCCTGGTAGGCTGCAGTCCATGGGGTCGCTGAGGGTCGGACACGACTGAGCGACTTGACTTTCACTTTTCACTTTGATGCATTGGAGAAGGAAATGGCAACCCACTCCAGTGTTCTTGACTGGAGAATCCCAGGGATGGGGGAGCCTGGTGGGCTGCCGTCCTTGGGGTCGCACAGAGTTGGAAGCGACTGAAGTGACTTAGCAGCAGCAGCAGCATCCCTTTGCCAGAGGTATTAACTGACAAAATCATTAGGACATTGTCTCCCATGTCCCAGAAGTGTAGTGAGTGTTGGGCCTCCTTTGGCTAATGGGGAGTCCAAGAGACAATAGTTTTTCTTTCACTGATGGAAAGATTGAGCATGATAATCTGCCCAAAGACCCATTAAACTTGCACTGGAAAATAGGACTTGAATTTGGTCAGGTTATATCAGCTACCCCAACTGGCAGAGATGTGATGACAAGTTAGACAAGGCTATGGAGGCTGGGGCCACTAACTTGTGAACAAAGAGAATATAATTTATATAATGAAAACTTTGTACATCAGACATTAGTGGTGCATGACCAAAATCCTTACCACTTGCCGGAGGCAAGTAAAAAGGTAATATGTCTCACTAACACTTGTCTACCTGCATCTCCCCTTACTGGAACAGTCACCTCTGTGGGATGTGGAAACACAAGCATATCACACAACAATTTCTGATACGTTCTGATGCAGGATGCTGAAGTTTTCCAAAGGATCCTGCTATGGTCTGTTTGTGTGCACTCAAAATTCATATATTGAAACTCAACTCCCAAGGTTATCGTATTAAGAGATGGAGCTTTGGAAAGAGATTAGGTCATGAATGGGATTATAATGACCTTTCAAAAGAGGCCTGAAAGAGCTGTCTTGCCTTCTTCTGTCTTGTAAAGATACAACCAGAAGTCTGAAACCCAGAAGAGGGCCCTCACCTGACCATGCTGCCACCCAGATCTCAGACTTTCAGCCTTGTGAACTGAGAGAAATAAATTGATGTTTGTGAACTACCCGCTCTCTGGAATTTCATTACAGCAACCAAAACAGACTGAGATAGGCCCTCAACTACCTCATCTATTTAGCTTCCCTCTGCTTTTGTGATAACACATGAAGGCTGTTTGTTATGTTGGTTCAGTCACTACCCCATCCTCATTTCCAAGATTGTCAAGAAAGGTAAAGGGTGTAAGATTTTACCCCATTTGCAAAGCAAGTTACCTTGCCAGTTTCATGGATGCTGGCATAAGACGTGAGATGCCTAGGACTGAGACAGAAGCCATTATTATGTGTGGCACAACAGGCAGCAAGAGCTTCAAGTTCACACCTGGTTCCTTTTGTTCCCACAAGCCCCAGAGGGGTTGTGCAAAGAAGTCCAGGGGGATGCCACACCCACAGCGGGGTCTGTGTCACAGATGAAGAACATTATGCTTAAGAAATCCTAATATTCCAGTGTGGATTGTAAGTACATCTATCAACCTTTGCTTCTGAGGAAGACATTTTATTTATTATGTTAGTTAGATAATGAATCTGCCCTTGTCCCCAAGACAGACACTACTGCCATATTTCAAGGAGGTTATATAAAAATCCTTTCAAAGTAGTCCAGAACAGAAGCTGATGTAAGACATGAAAAAAAATGAGAGGGTCATGGAGAACTGTCTCCCAGTAAGGTACACCTTTCCCTTCAACTTTTGGGAGTAACTGAGCAAAAACATGGAGAAGGCAATGGCACCCCACTCCAGTACTCTTGCCTGGAAATCCCATGGACGGAGGGCCTGGTGGGCTGCAGTCCATGGGGTCTCGAAGAGTCCGACACAACTGAGTGACTTCCCTTTCACTTTTCACTTTCATGCACTGGAGAAGGAAATGGCAACCCACTCCAGTGTTCTTGCCTGGAGAATCCCAGGGACGGGGGAGCCTGGTGGGCTGCCGTCTATGGCGTCGAACAGAGTCGGACACGACTGAAGCGACTTAGCAGCAGCAGCAGAGCAAAAACATTCACTGAAGATTTCCAATACCAAAACTGACCTTGGTTGTGTGGTGCTGCTGGGCTAAGTTGCTTCAGTCATGTCTGACTCTCTGACCCCATGGACTTAGCCCATCAGGCTCCTTTGTCCATGGGATTCTCCAGGCAAGAATACTGGATTGGGTTGTGATTCCCTCCTCCAGGGGATCGAACCTGCATCTCTTTGTCTCCTGCATTAGCAGGTGGATTCTTTACCACTAGCACCACCTGTGTGGTGCTGTGTGACTGTTAAAAGGCTAGAGGAGACAGAAAGAGACAGATTTAACAGGAGACTTCATGGGTGAGGTGGTATTAACCTGGATGAGCAGTGAGAGGTGAGAACAGATGAAAAGAAAGAATAATGTCACATATCTGAATAAATTGAAATTTTTTAACTTATCAGAAAAATATATAATTCAGTATCCACACATGCAACAAGTCAATTCTGGTGGATTGCTAATCTAAATATTAAAGCTAAATAAAAATTTAAAAATAAAATAAAGGCAAACATTTCTAGTCTTAGAATGGGGAAATTTTATTAAGCAGACTAATAAATGTTATTGAGAAGTAAATATTTTTACATTAAAATGAACACTTCCTCCTCATTGACACACACACACACACACAGAGGAAGACAGAGATAGAGAGCATGAGATAAAGGAAACCAAGAATGACATCGTGTCCAGTAGGTATATAGAACTACTATAAATCAATAAGAAAAAAGCAATACAATAGAAAAAATGGATAAAATAAATTAATACATACTTCAGAAAGAGGTTTCCCAATAAAGATAAATTGTGAAAACATGCTTCACTTTCATAATAAAATAAAATCACTACTTGAAACCATCATACACCAATTAGAAGTCCAAAATGAAAAAAATAAATAAATAAACAGAAAGTGTTGACAAGGATGTTGGTAAGCCAAGAGTATCTCCTACACTGCTGTGACTGTGGAAATTGGTCCAAACATTTTCCAGACCTCACTGGCACTGCCCCTAAAAGGTAAAGATGAAAGGGCTTCCCTGGTGGTCCGGTGGTTAAAAGGTAAAGGTGCAGGGGCTTCCCTGGTGGTCCGGTGGTTAGGACTTAGCCTTACAATGCGGGGAGTACACGTTCGGTCTCTGGTCGGGGAGCTAAGATCCCACATGCCTCACAGCCAAAAAACCAAAACATAAAACAGGAGCGATATTATAATGAATTCAGTAAAGACTTTAAAAATGGTCCACATCAAAAACAACCTTTAAAAATGATAAAAATGTAAATCTGTCACCCAACAAGTCTGTTATTAAATATACAATCAACAGAAACTAGTATGTGCCTCATCAAAACAGGTTCTCGATTTACATACCAAGCACTACTCCTAATAGTCCCAAACTGAAAACAATCCACATGCCAACTAACAGTGGAATGATTAAAGTAATTGTTTTCTATTCACGTGATAGAACCCTGCACAGCAATGCAAACAAATGATCAATGACAACACCCAGCAATAAACTCACAAACATGAGAAATGACAAAAGCCAAATACAAGAATAGTTTACTTACTTTATATAAAATTCAAACTGACTAAAGTGACTTATGTTGCTGGATGTCAAGGCAGTGGTTACCCTGAGGAGCAATGAAGGAGAAGGAACAGTTCGGGGATTCTGGGGGCTTGGCAGTATTCCATTTACTGATCTAGGTACAGACTACAGAAATGTGTTCATTCTGTAATTTCTGTTGAGCTCTGACTGTATAAACTGCATATATCTTTAATATTTTAAGATACATATCACCAATCAAAAAGTTGGGATATGCTGTGAGAATGACCATCATCAAAGACCACTCCTGGGTACATATCAGAAGAAAATGAAAATACTAATCCAAAACAATATGTGCACCTCAATGTTCATAGCAGCATTATTTACAATAAACAAGATATGAAAGCAAATTGTGTTACACAGATGAATGGATAAAGAATATGTGATACATGTAGATGGAATATATCTATACCAAACAAAATGGAATACTAGTTAGCAATAAAAAAATAATGAAATTCTGCCACTTGCAACAACACAGATGGATTTAGAGGGTATTATGCTTTAGTAAATATGTCAGAGAAAGACAAACACTATATGATACATTTATTTGTGGAATCTAAGGTATTGAACAAACTACTGAATATAACAAAAAGAACAGACTTGAAGATATAGAAAACAAACTAGAGGCTACCAAAGGGAGGCAGAGGGTAGGGGGCTAAGAGCTGCAAATGACTATGTATGAAATAAATAAAGTACAGGGAAATATTGTACAGCACAGGATATACAGCTAATCTTTTATAGTAAGTGGAGTATAAACTTTAAATATTGTGAATCACTACTGTAGATCTGAAACTTACATAATACTGTAAACAAAATATACCTCAATCTTCAAAAATTGAATTTTTAAAAATAAAAAGTAGAAACAAAGGTAAATGATTAAATAAGCTAGTAAATAAATAAAGGTTTCTTTGGAGCATTCTGGGAAAAAAAAGATGGGATACAGAAAACAGATTACTGTTGTGACGTCCTCATATTATAAAGGTGGTGTTTAACAGTATTAGATATAATGACACTGTGATTACCTTTGGAAAATATGCTGTAATTTCTGGGTAAAAGCTAATAAATACATAGTATACAACTTTTCAAAGAAAATATATAAATTATACTATAGAATTATAGTTAGGAATTAATAGAAAAGAAGCTAACATAGATAAAATAAGAAAATACTCTCACAGCAAATGTATCAATTATTACATTACATTTATATAGACTAATTTCTTAATTGAAAATTTTTTACCTTATTCATGAATGGGTTTACAGGAGATATGGCCACATAATAGAATTAAAGTAGGAAAATGAAAACAACATTTCATGGAGTTTTAAGAAGCAGCTAACATGGCAACGTACTTCTTAGATAACACACACTTTGACTTTTGTTATTGTAATTAGTGGTATTTTCAATTTTTCTTACTGTACAACTTTCCAATGTACTGACTGATGGATAACAAACATGACAGACTTTATGCGTATACACACACGGATCACACACAGACACATATACACACACGGATCACACACAGACACATATACACACACGGGTCACACACAGACACATATACACACACGGATCACACACAGACACATATACACACGGATCACACACAGACACATATACACACACGGATCACACACAGACACATATACACACACGGATCACACACAGACACATATACACACACGGATCACACACAGACACATATACACAGACGGATCACACACAGACACATATACACACACGGATCACACACAGACATATATACACATAGGTAGGTTTTTCTTTCTTTTTTTTCTTCGTCCGTTGTAATCCAGTTTCTGGTAAATATTTAAGTGTCTCATGTGAGAAAGAAATAGTGGTTTCTATTTGGGATACAAGGAAATATATATATATATATATCAATTGGTTGAATATATATATAAATATATATGATATATATATCAATTGGTTGAAAATAACTTTTTTGTTTTTCAAACTGTTGAATTGTCAATACTTTCACTGGTTTCAGAACATCAATACAGAGAAACCTACATAAAAATCTCTCCTAAATTTGAGGCAATATCCACAGTGCTCACTGAAAATCTGGGAGCTCCAGGGAATTCCTTGGCAGTCTTGTGATTAGGACTCCGAGCATCCGCTGAAGGAGGCCCAGGTTCCATCCCTGGTCAGGGAACTAAGATCCCAGAAACTGAGCAGCTCGACGAGGAAAAAAAAAATCAAGGAACCCCAAATTCCAAACTCTGTATACACAAAATGGATCTTTTTGTATCTTTCATGTATTTTCCTTTCAAATGGATCTTCATGTGATGCTCTGAATGACTATGCTAAAGTTCTTGACTTGGTGGATTATAACAACCTGTGGAAAATTCTTAAAGAGATGGGAATACCAGACAACCTTACCTGTCTCCTGAGAAATCTGTATGAAGGTCAAGAAGCAACAGTTAGAAGCAGACACGAATTGGTTCAAAATTGGGAAGGGAGTATGTCAAAGCTGTATATTATCACCCTGCTTATTTAACTTATATGCAGTACATCATATGAAATGCTGGGCTGAATGACTCACAAGTTGGAATCAAGATTGCCGGGAGAAATATCAACAACCTCAGATATACAGATGACACCACTCTAATGGCAGAAAGTGAAGAGGAGCTAAAGAGCCTCTTGATGAGGATGAAAGAGGAGAGTGAAAAAGCTGGCTTAAAACTCAGGTTCAAAAAATGAAGATCATGGCATCCGGCCCCATCACTTCATGGCAAATAGATGGGAAAACAATGAAAACAGTGACAGATTTTTATTTTCTTGGGGTCCAAAATCACTGCAGACAGTGACTGCAGCCATGAAATCAAAAAATGCTTGCTCCTTGGAAGAAAAGTTATGACCAACCTAGATAGCATATTCTAAAGCAGAGACATCACTTTGCCAAAAAAGGTCCATATAGTCAAAGTTACGGTTTTTCCCGTAACTCACATTGTCATCTACAATGTGAGAGCTGGGTCATAAAGAAGGCTGAACATAGAAGAATTTATACTTTCAAATTGTAATGCTGGAGAAGACTCTCGAGAGTCCCTTGGAGAGCAAGGAAATCAAACCAGTCAATCCTAAAGGAAATCAACCCTGAATATTCAGAAGGACTGATGCTGAAGCTGAAGCTCCAATACTTTGGCCACCTGATGCAAAGAGCCAATTCATTGGAAAAGACCCTGATGCTGGGAAAGATTGTGGGCAGGAGGAGAAGGGGATGACATAAAATGAAATGGTTGGATGGCATCATTGATTCAATGGATATGAGTTTGAACAAATTCCAGGAGATAGGGAAGGATAGGGAAGCCTGGCGTGCTGCAGTCCACAGGGTCATAAGGAGCAGAGACGACTTACTGACTGAGCAACAACAGTAGAAATAAACTTCATCACTTTAGGGACATGAGCAATACCTCCAAATGTCTTTCTTGACAACTTGCCCAAGTCATCGTCACAAAAGATAGAAATGTGCCTCTGCAAACCCCAATTTCATGCAATTCACATCTTTTTCAATTTTCACATCACCAGATAGTGTTTCAAACTATGGTAAAATGTCATTTTATGCACTCATTTGCCCAACTCCAGTTCAATTTGGACATTTCTAACTGCAAATGTTTAAACATGCACATCTTCCTATGTAGCATCACATTTCAAGTACATAACTGGCATCTCTCTAGGGACACAATGGACAAACCTCATGAATGGTTGGAAAAGCTTTACTCAAGCACTGAATTTCCCCTCCAGCACTATTATCTTAAGTTCCAGTCATGGCCTGCCGCATTCTCTTCCACTTCCATGGACCTTTTCTTAATATTCCAGGTCAACTTCATTTTTCAGAAATATACTGTGACACATTTAAATTACACACTCATACAATTCTCCACAGTATCCAGATTGTTTAGGAACTGTTGTTTATTAGTGCATAAATTCTGAACTCCTCCAATGCAAGCACTAGCGAAACTTCCATTACATAAGTACTTATATATCTTCAATTACAGTTACCATTATAACTGCGTTTACTTGGAGAAGATGCTCACCATGTCTTTCTGACCTACTATTTCTGCTCAACCACTCATAATCTTAGTTAAGACTCTGGGGGAAGTGGCTATGAAATGAACATAGTCCAAATACATCCATTTTACATTTTTCTCACAGGATTACAGGATGTTTTATTACTTATCCTAGCAAAAAAGATCCTGGATATTCTGGAGACACATCTCATGAGCAGAGCTGAGAGTTTCAAAATATGCAATGATTATTGCAAACGTTTTCACAAACAAACAAAAAAAAAATCAATACTGTTTTTTTTTTAAGCCAAGGTAATATTAATGATGAAGGAAAGGGTGTTGAAATAGATAAAGGTGCTCACCAGGAGGATGGTTTTGGTGGCTCTGGACTCAAGGGAGGATATGGAGGAGACATTGATCCTACGACTGTTTTGGACCCACAGTGCAAATATATACCATTTATATCTTTCTCATAAGGCTAGAGGAGTTTGTATTCCTTTTCCCAGCAAAGCAGAGCCTGGATATTCTGGAGTCACGACTCATGAGCAGAAAGGGGCTGATAGTTGGAAAACATGCGGTGATTATGGCAGAGATGTTCATAATGAACAAATCAGGATCTTTCAAAACACTCAAAACAATATAACAGATGGAGGAAAGGATGTTAAAACAGACAAAGGTGCTCACCACAAGAAGAACAGTTTTGGTGGCTCTGGACTCAGGAGAGGATATGGAGGAGACTTTGATCCTGTGAAAGTTTTTGACCCTCTGCTTGTGCCTGTACAGGATAAAACCCGTGGAGCCACTGGCCAAGA
>NW_011495078.1:15099646-15102973 GCF_000754665.1 Bison bison bison | reverse complement strand
AGAGGATATGGAGGACACACTGATCCTATGAAAGTTTTGGACCCTCTGCTTGTGCCTGTACAGGATAAAACCCGTGGAGCCACTGGCCAAGATTGTGACCACAAAACATAAGACATCAGGGAATGATATCAACGCTGCATATAAGGAGTCTCTGATTTGGTCATGACGAACAGAAGAACAATGTCCAAAACGTTTTCTGTTTGTGAAGTTTTTGTTGCTCAAATTTCCAGTCATATACATAGGATAAACAACATTCACCAGCATGTTCACGATCCAGCACAGGATAATTGAAGGGAAAACCAATTGCAGAGCTTTCACTTTAAGCTCTGCCCACCTGGAGGTCTGGGGACAGATGGTGATGGCCTGGAAGACACTCAAGAGGACAGTGGTGCCAATGGACACACCTCTGCTCACTCCACGAACATATGGGAAAAATCTGCATGTAAAGTCACTGTCCATGTGGTGCCACCCATAATTTGTCATCGTATTGTGGTATCCATTAGAGAACAGAACCAAGATGTTGGCGACAGTCAGATTCTTGACAATCAAATCTATGGTCCTCAGCCTACACCCAGTGCAATAAAGGAAGAGATAATGGTAAAGAAGAGAGACATTCCCCAGGACTCCAAACAGAGTCTGTGATAAGAAGACCATTCTTATTGCCAAATCACCAGCAGCCATGCTGTCAGGTCTCAGTGACTGATGGGTGTCTTCTGAGCTAGAGGGTCCTGAATGGGAACATGAGATGTGGAACACAGGTACCATGTAAACTGAAAGGCAACATTCTGTACTTACAAATACTTCCTGTGGTTTAGTAGCTCAGTCGTGTCTGACTCTTGTGACCCCATGGACTGTAGCCCGCCAGGCTCTTCGGTGCATGGGATTCTCCTGGCAAGAATACTGGAGTGGGTTGCCATTTCCTTCTCCAGGGGATCTTCCCAACCCAGGAATTGAACCCGGGTCTCCTGCATTGCAGGAAGATTCTTTACTGACTGAGCTATGAGGGAAGACCCTACAAATACTTCTACTGAGAAATAATTACTTAAAATTTTCCTGTCAAGTCAAGGCTTCCAAGGGTTGAATGTGTAATCATTAAAAAACACTTGAAATGTATGAATCACTGCAATGAAAGACACACGTGTGTTAATGTCTTTTCCCTCACAAATTCATGAGGCAGACACTATTATCTTCCTTATAAAAATGAGGCAAACGTCCACACAGAGAAATGAAGTATTTGGTTTAAATTCACTCACTGTTTGGAGGCAGATGGCTAGTGGGGATTGGACCCTGACTCAGCTAATAACAACAATGGTGCATTTAATCCAGAACATACTCAAATACCAGTCACCTGTGTCCTGGTTCCAAATAGGAAAAGGAGTACGTCAAGGCTGTATATTGTCACCCTGCTTATTTAACTTATATGCAGAGTACATCATGAGAAACACTGGCCTGGAAGAAGCACAAGCTGGAATCAAGATTGCCGGGAGAAATATCAATAACCTCAGATATGCAGATGACACCACCCTTATGGCAGGAAGTGAAGAGGAACTAAAAAGCCTCTTGATGAAAGTGAAAGTGGAGACTGAAAAAGTTGGCTTAAAGCTCAACATTCAGAAAATGAAGATCATGGCATCCGGTCCCATCACTTCATGGGAAACAGATGGGGAAACAGTGGAAACAGTGTCAGACTTTATTTTTTGGGGTTCCAAAATCACTGCAGATGGTGACTGGAGCCATGAAATTAAAAGACGCTTACTCCTTGGAAGGGAAGTTATGACCAACCTAGATAGCATATTCAAAAGCAGAGACATTACTTTGCCAACAAAGGTCCATCTAGTCAATGCTATGGTTTTTCCTGTGGTCATGTATGGATGTGAGAGTTGGACTGTGAAGAAGGCTGAGCGCCGAAGAATTGATGCTTTTGAACTGTGGTGTTGGAAAAGACTCTTGAGAGTCCCTTGGACTGCAAGGAGATCCAACCAGTCCATTCTGAAGGAGATCAGCCCTGGGATTTCTTTGGAAGGAATGATGCTAAAGCTGAAACTCCAGTACTTTGGCCATCTCATGTGAAGAGTTGACTCATTGGAAAAGACTCTGATGCTGGGAGGGATTGGGGGCAGGAGGAGAAGGGGACAACAGAGGATGAGATGGCTGGATGGCATCACTGACTCGATGGACGTGAGTCTGAGTGAACTCCAGGAGTTGGTGATGGACAGGGAGGCCTGGCGTTCTGTGATTCATGGGGTCGCAAATAGTCGGACACGACTGAGTGACTGAACTGAACGGAAATTTAGTTTGGTTTTGCAGCTTGTCATTTCAATTTAGGTGGCCTGTATTTTATTTCAAAATTTAGGTACTAACAAATTTCCATTTACACAAATTTCCACTTACACAATTACAAAATTTGAATAAAGCTTTAGAGATCTTAATTATATGTAGATGCCCTTAGGACTTCCCGGGTGATCCAGTGGTTAGGAATCCTGCTTTCATGGCACAGGATGAGGATGATCCCTGGTTAGGGAACTAAGATCCCACATGCCACTAGGAGCAGCCAAAAAAAAATTTTTTAATGTAAATACACTGCCTGCAATATAAAACTGCGGGCACCTGTACCATGACATGGTGGATTGAATATATACAAGAACAGCTCAATATTAGGATGGAAACAGAAAGACTCATTTACTCTCATTCCAGGACAAAAGTGCAATGGCCAGGTCTCAGGACGTATGGGACAGGAAACACTGCTGCCTGATTAATAGTGCATTGTAGAAACAAAATTAGTACTAATTTCACATCATCTACCTATTTTTTAATACCTGAGTCAAATATAAGTATTACCAGTAAAGCAAGATTTGCAAAAGATATGAAAATATAAGGCACATGTAAATGGAATGTTAAGGTGAGTAACTTGTATACTGTACAAAGCACAGACTCTGTTGGATCAGTATTAAAATACCTGAAAGTGGCAGAAATAATAGAAGATAAACTGGAGCCTAAAAATAGTATCTGAAATGTATAAAGTTCTATTTTTCTTAAATGCTGCTTCCCTAACATTAAGTGGGAAGACTCTCTCCATAATCAATAGAGTCACAATAATTAAATCTTCTCAGCACTTCACACACCCACAGTTAGAGGAAACATTTCTACTCCAGCAATGGCTGCCAGACACACTGTTACAGCACTGGGTCAGATGATTCCTCCAGACTCATCACACTCTTTGTTACAGATTGGACTTTTTTGTGCTCACCTCTGAACCCTGAAATTTATGTCTGTAATTCCTGGAAAGTAGACTGAACATCATGTTAACTTGGGAAATACAGTCCTTAA
>NW_011495078.1:15099051-15099546 GCF_000754665.1 Bison bison bison | reverse complement strand
GAGACAGGGATTGGGGGCAGGAGGAGAAGGGGACGACAGAGGATGAGATGGCTGGATGGCATCACTGACTCGATGGACGTGAGTCTGAGTGAACTCCAGGAGTTGGTGATGGACAGGGAGGCCTGGCGTCCTGCGATTCATGGGGTCACAAAGAGTCGGACATGACTTAAGGACTGAACTGAACCGAACTGAAAATCACTGCAGATGGTGACTGCAGCCATGAAATTAAAAGACGCTTACTCCTTGGAAGGAAAGTTATGACCAACCTAGATAGCATATTCAAAAGCAGAGACATTACTTTGCTGACAAAGGTCTGTCTAGTCAAGGCTATGGTTTTTCCAGTGGTCATGTATGGATGTAAGAGTTGGACTGTGAAGAAGGCTGAGTGCTGAAGAATTGATGCTTTTGAACTGTGGTGTTGGAAAAGACTCTTGAGAGTCCCTTAGACTGCAAGGAGATCCAACCAGTCCATTCTGAAGGAGATCAGCCCTGGGA
>NW_011495078.1:15094352-15098951 GCF_000754665.1 Bison bison bison | reverse complement strand
ATATTGGACTTCTTTGTGCTCACCTCTGAACCCTGAAATTTATGTCTGTAATTCCTGGAAAGTAGACTGAACATCATATTAACTTGGGAAATACAGTCCTTAAGTACATAAAATATCACACTGGCATTAAATCACAACAATCTCACATTATGGGAATCAGGGATTGGTGAAAGGTCTAGGACCCCATCTCCCTTTTCTATCTTAGTTCAGACTCAGGATTTATCCCACCCTCCTGCAGGGCTTTGCTGCTGGACCAGGTTCACACAAGGGAGAATCCCTTTGTCCAATATGTTCACTTACCGGATTGCTGATATAAATCTATCCCTTGCAGATTCTACTTCTCATGTGAATACAGAGAAAACCATTGACTTTTTCCTGCTACCTGAATGGTGGGCTCAGTGTGAAGGTCAAAGCAATCAGTAAGTGTGCAGGAGGGGTAGCTGGACCCTGAGATATGAATTTGTGAACCTGTGACCTCACCTCCCCTCAGAAATGCAATTTTCATGTCACCTGTAGCAGCGTGGGCAGGAACAGACTTGGGAGCTCGGATTGTTTTTGAAAATATTTTGCAAGTTCCTAATTGCCAAAGATAATTATAAGTTTCCAGTTAATATGTCTTAAGAGACTATTAGAGTGTTTGTGACAGATGCTTACTTTTTCACGATCCCTGGAGGCAGACAGGGCTCACATGCAGGGAGCAGGAAGAAATTAGGATTGACATGTAAGGGACTGGCTGCACGTATATATCTCAATGGAGGTTCTGCCTCACTGAGAAATGCTACCCAGGAAACTTCTTTCCTAATTTCATACACTGAGCTGGAACATCAGTAAAAGAAATGGAATTTCTCCAAACATCTGAGGTTTTCAAAACAGATACAAGTAACTAGAAGGACATGATTTCAAAAATCTACATTAGACATTGTGGTACTCATATATACAACTCAATATCAATGAATATGTAAATTGTTAGGAAAACAAACTTTACTGATATGGACCTTCTGTAGTTTTAGAAGCAGAAGTATATGCTATCCATAGAAGAAAGAGAGAAGGCTCTAAAAGAGACCCACGCTAATAAAAGAACCAGGATCAGACAGCTTACGAGGGAGACTCTACTATTCCTATAACAGTCAGATAAGCCAGTGCTACTGATTAATTCAAGACCACGGTGAAGTCAACAGAGTACACAGTTTTGTGGAAATTTTTCATTAAGGAACTATGATTGCATTTTTAATTAAGAAACATTTTCAATGGGTCAAGAAAAATACTTATATATTATGAAGTGAATTTAATTTTACAGGTTTCCCTTACAAATTAACTCTTTAATTCAGGTTCATTCTACATTCACTCCTAGTTTTCAAGTCTGTTGTTAGAGCCACAACCCATCGCACACACACAAACACCCAAGCTCATTTACACACACATGCAGGGACATTCACACTCAAATATATACTTGCACACATTCACATACTTGTACACATACACAATCACTCATGTCCTCACACAATTTCAACTGCACACTCACAACCATGAGTGCACACACTGAACACATGAAAATTCCCTCTTGAATATACAAATACTCATTAATATAAACACACACACAAACTCACAATTACACTGTTTCATGAAAGTACAGTCACTATGCATGTACATCAATGACGTGATCGTACAGAGTAGAATAGCTGTATCTCCAAACTTCTGATGCCTCCAAATAGGAGCCTTCCTACACTTTCCAGTCCTTCCAACCCTGCGACAGTCACAAAAACAATATTTACCATAATGCACAGCACCTAAAATGTGTGGTGAATATTGCTACCTGATGTTAATATAGACTCTGGGACTTGGAGTGTTTTGGCAAGTGACAGTGTGCAGGTGTGATAGAATGGAGTAGGAATGGCCACAGAGAAAAGGAGCCATAAGGATAAGATGGTGCTGGAGTGAACCTGGGGGCCTGGGGTTATAGAGAGGGCAGAGAGAGAAAAGGCAGAGGGATTTTGTGTGCATGCATGATAAGTCGCTTCAGTTGTGTGCAACTCCTTGCGACCCCATGACTATAGCCTGCCAGGCTCCTCTGTCCATGGGATTTTTCCCAGCAAGAATACTGGAGTGGGTTGCCATTTCCTCTTCCAGGGGATCTTCCCAAAGCACAGATCAAACCCGTATTTCATGTGTCTCTTGCATTGCAGATGGATTCTTTACCTCTGAGCCACAGCTACCAATAAAAATTCACGAATGGACAGTTCAATGTGATGTACTTTAACATCCCACGAAGTGTGTGATAGCTGAGATTCAACACTCTAAAGGTATAAACAGGGAGTGTTTTGATAAAGATGACTCACTGATATTCTACATTGAATAAATTGTTGTGTTTGGCGGAACATGGTAAAGCTATTTCTACTGACATAAAAATATCTTCTTCATAAACAACCTGATTGAGGTAAGCAACTTGAGAAAAATTAACAACAGTCTGACAATATTTATGTAAACACTGAAGCAAAACAACATATTACAAAATGCATTTTTACACCAATTATGGTATAATATCAGGTATACTTTTTTAAAACCACATTTTAAAAAGAATAAATGAAAAACAAAAAAATGTTACACTTGAATATCAAAATGGCATCAGTTGTAAAGAATAAGTGAGAATTTTACTTCATTTTATTTTTCCTTTATTATTCTCTTTCCATTGTTTCTGAAACAAACTTCCATGAAATATAGCACCCGAAACAACACTCATTCATTTTTTGATAGCTCAGTCAAGTCAGGGCCAGAATCAAGAAGTCTGCTCACCTGGGCTCTTAACTGGAGCCTCTGGGGGAGAATTACTTGCAGGCTGATTCATGTCTTTGCAAGAATTCTTCACAATCTCTTCTACATGGCTCACTCTATTGGAAAGCCAGTGTCAGCACACAGACACCACGCCCCCCACCCCTCCACCGCCCCCACCTCCTTTTTTCAATATCTTCCACTTCATTTGCTTCTAACCATTCTTTCTGTTCTTTAGGGTCATGTAACTACAAACCCTTATGGCAGGAAGTGAAGAGGAACTAAAAAGCCTCTTGATGAAAGTGAAAGAGGAGAGTGAAAAAGTTGGCTTAAAGCTCAACATTCAGAAAACGAAGATCATGGCATCTGGTCCCATCACTTCATGGGAAACAGATGCGGAAACAGTGGAAACAGTGTCAGACTTTATTTTGGGGGGCTCCAAAATCTCACAAAGCCGGACACGACTGAGTGACTAAACTGAATTGAATACTCCATTGTGTATATATACCACAGCTTTCTTATCCATTCATCTGCTGATGGACATCTAGGTCTTCAAATTAAGAAGCACATTTCTAATGGATCAAGAAAAAAGGTTTATATATTGAGTTGAATTATTTAGGTTTACCCTGAAAACCAAAAGTGAAAGTCACTCAGTTGTGTCCTACTCTTTGAGACTCAGGCCAGAATATTGGAGTGGGTAGCCTTTCCCTTCTTTAGGAGATCTTCCCAACCCAGGGATCGAATCCAGGTCTCCCGCATTGCAGGTGGATTCTTTACCAGCTGAGCCACCAGGGAAGCCCAACAATATTGGAGTGGGTAGTCTAACCCTTCTCCAGCGGATCTGCCTGACTGAGGAATCAAACCGAGGTCTCCTGCATTGCAGGCAGATTCTTTACCAACTGAGTTATCAGGGGACCCCACTCACAAACAAATCTTTGACCCGGCTTCACTATACATTCACTCCCAACTGTCAAGTCAGTTGTTAGAGCCGTAATGGTGGACCACCCATTCTACACACACAGACACACATACACACACACACACACACACGAGTCATTACATAGACATACAAGCATACACACATGGACATTCACATACTCAAACATATAGTCACACACATTCACATATTTATGCATATACACACGCACATCTTCATATAATCTCAATGGACAGTCACAGCATTAGCATACATACTGAACACATGAAAATTCCCATGCATATATACTAATATTCATAGATACACAAACTCAGAATACCCCTCCTTCTTAAAAACACAGTCACCGTGCACGTGTGTGTCTCAGTGACATGATCTTCCATAGAAAAACAGTTCTATCTGCAAACTTCTGGCTGTCTCATAATGGCAGCTTCCTACACTTTCCAGTCCATCCAACCCTGCAACAATCAAAATCACAATATCTAGTACAAAACACAGCACCTAAAGTGTGACCTGCCTCTTGAGAAACCTGTATGCAGGTCAGGAAGCAACAGTTAGAATTGGACATGGAACAACAGACTGGTTCCAAATAGGAAAAAAAAGTATGTCAAGGCTGTATATTGTCACCCGGCTTATTTAACTTATATGTAGAGTACATCATGAGAAACACAGGGCTGGAAGAAGCACAAGCTGCAATCAAGATTGCTGGGAAAAATATCAATAACCTCAGATATGCAGATGACACCATCCTTATGGCAGAGAGTGAAGACGAACTAAAGAGCCTCCTGATGAAAGTGAAAGAGAAGAGTGAAAAAGTTAGCTTAAAGCTCAACATTCAGAAAATGAAGATCATGGCATCCGGTCCCATCACTTCATGGCAAATAGATGGGGAAACAGTG